>NC_137051.1:22491368-22508868 GCF_032717465.1 Coenobita brevimanus
TGTTGGTGTGTGAGGAGAAGGGATTCATGGAAGGCAGGGGAAGTGTTGATTGATAATTGCACAAAGACGTCTGGCAGAGAAGTTCTTGGACGTGGACAGAAGGTTGCCTATAGCATTAATGGATTTGGAGAATACATATGATGGAGTAGTATGGCATGTTTTGAGGAGGGTAAAAGGAATGAATGAGGTAGAGGGTAGACTTCAAATCAACCCAGTGTATTTATGAGGAGCTAAAGTGGGCGGTATGTTAAGTGAGATGATCAGTTTTTTGGACTGAAACACGGTTGTATCATGTCACCATGGCAGTTCTGCTTGCACGTGATCACTGGAAATAATAGATGTTCAGCCTAGTCTAAATTTTGGTAGTGTGTGTGAAAGATGAAATTTAACGGTAAATACAGAGAAGTACAAAGTGATGGTGTTTGAAACAGACACAAAGAAATTGTGGGTTAAGAGTGAATGGTACAGACACCGGTTAAAAAAAAAAAATCTGTTGATCAATAATTCAGGCAATGTGATAGTGATGGCATCATGGAAAATGAACTGAAAGAGAGGGTGCAGCTCCTTCCAAGGTAGCGGGGGTGTTAAGAGCTGTAACAAGAAATGGGAATGTTAGTGTGGCAGTGATGAAAATATTTCATGACGGTGTTCTTGTTCCATCACTAATTAAAATAGTGGAACATGAACGATGAGTGAGGAACGTAAATGAAAAGGGAGAATTGTTGAAACAACTTATATCAGACGTGCTTGTGGAACAACATGGAGGGAGAGATGGACAAAAGAAAGGATTCGTGAAGAATGTGTTGTAAAGGCTGGTATGCTAATAATAAAAAGAAATACGCTGAGGTTGTTCGGCTAGTTGGAATGAAGGGCTAGTGAATGACTAAGAAAGTGTATGAGGGTGAGGTGTCTGAGAGGGGAAGCAGGGGGAGACCGAGTATAAGGTGGAGAGATAAGGGAGGATAGTGTTCCGCAAGGAATAGGGATCGTTACTGAATAGGAAAAGAAACGCCTGCTGGTCCCCTTGTCGAGGCTGCCCCTCACAGGCTGCAGTGACAGACAACACACAGACTGTACTTACCTGCAAAATTAGTGTTCACACCTGCTACATCCAGCCACTCTGGAGATGTAAATTTGTTCTTGATCTCATTTAGAATTTAAAAAAAAAAAAGTTGATATAAAGATGTCGACGCCCAAACACCGAAAAACAAAAAAAAATTTGTAAATGCAGAAAGAATGGTGACAGTGTAAAATGGAGAGAAAATAACAATAAAAGGCATCCTGTAAATTCCATTCCATTGGAACTTTGACGAGTGTGTGTGTGTGTGTGTGTGTGTGTGTGTGTGTGTGTGTGTGTGTTGTAGTAGTATTAGTAGTACCTGCATTATTAAAACCTCCCACATCCCTGTGAGAAGGTTTGTTATTCTTGTGAGTATTATTAAAACTTCCCAGGTCTCTGTGGGAGGTTTTCTTATTTTTGTCAATATAATAATAATAATAATAATAATAATAATAATTATTATTATTATTGTTATTACTTTTTTAAAATTTGCGATATTTCAAAGGCTATTTCGCTCAGAACCTTCAAACTTGGTCATCTAAATTGGACAGCTGTCCGCGTCCTTGGACAAATATGTTGGCAGTCCATCAACCGGATCTCTGGATATTATCCGAAACAGAAAAATGAGTCACCCACGCAATCTCAAGATCCGCTTAAGCTAGGAAGCTGAAATTTTACTTCAGTACAGCCCGGACGTTGTTTGGAAGGGAGTATGGTTCCAATCGGTTGATTATTCTCTGAGATCGGCTGTGATTAAAAATTGGAAATTTTCCGGATATTCAGGATGTCACCTAATTTTCCATGATGGATTAAAGCTAGTGCCACCAAACTTCATGGATTTATAGACTGTGATGACCTAAGGTGACATGCACAAGATCAGTGATCTTAACCTCAAGGTCCCTTTGTAGCGCGGCTTACAGTGGACAATGGCTGAGGGAAGTTTTTGTTTATCACAATTGTCCATGGACACTTCTACGGAGTTCTCGTTTTTATTGTTGTTGTTGTTGTTGTAATTATTATTATTATTATTGTTATTATTATTATTATTATTATTATTATTTCTGTTATTGTTATTGTTATTTTTATTATTATTATTATTATTATTACAAATACTATTATTATTATTATTATTATTATTACTATTGTTATTATGGCATTATTATTGTTAGCAATTGCAGAAATGTGTGTACCGTTGCATGTTGATATAATTATATAGGTGTGTGTTGTGAGTTTCAGTGCAGTGTTTAGTGTGCAAAGAATGTGTGTAACTGAGGAAATGAATATCAGATGAAATAATGCCTTGTAATTATATAAAAGGGAAATTACTGAGTGAATGTGTTGTGACTAAAGCCGAATGTGTAATGGGGTGTATGCTGTAGCGGTTGTTGACTTATCTCATATAAAACAAGTACAGGAATGTGTAGTGATTATCTGAATGGGGAGCGATATGGATTACAAGGCATAAAGTCATATTAATATTTTGTTAGTGTAATAATATACCGGCTGAGAATGAGTTGTGGAAGTGGATATAAAAAGTGGCTAATGCCGTACTGTATATGATGTGAAGAGGTGACAATGTGCAAGTATAAATTTGTTGTGGCTGAGAATGAGCAATGGATGTACGAGTAAATGTGTGGCGGATGGATATAAGAGGTGTGAATGTGTGATGTGCGTTAGTGCGTGGTGGGTGTAGACGTGTGATGTGCGTGAGTGATTGGTGGGTGTAGACGTGTGCTGTGCGTGAGTGCGTGGTGAGCGTAGACGTGGTGGGTGTAGGCGTGGAGGGTGTAGTGATGGGTGGGGTCAGTGCAGGTCTTATAAGGGCAACACAGTGCTTTATGAGGTGACCTGGTTTTGTGATATTTCGCTGCGTGATAGACAGGGTGGACCACTGGAGCATTTTTGTGCATAATTCAGGCATATGTGCATTTCTCTCTCTCTCTCTCTCTCTCTCTCTCTCTCTAGATGTATTAATGTCTGCATATTATTCAAACACATAATCGTATATCCTTAGATCCTCCAACACAAGAAATAATGTCCTTCAGCGAACATCCAACACTACACATATTTTCATAAAGTACATTCACATGCTTAATCGTGTGTACATAACAGAATCAGAAATACTCATAAGGTTGACTAAGCATGTAAATTATACACACACACACACACACACACACACACACACACACACACACACACACAATTATTTACATTTGATACACTTGAATAGGCTACTAATAGCTTTATGCTGTATGTGCGTACATTTCCACTCATTCATACATGCTGTTATTGAGACCTACGTGTGGAAGTGTGTATTATGTAGGATGACTGATATGTCTCAGGGAATAAACTGTCTAGGCTATGCTCAGTACTGCGAACATAAAACGGAGAGAGAGAGAGAGAGAGAGAGAGAGAGAGAGAGAGAGAGAGAGAGAGAGAGAGAAATTACAGTTACTTACACACCTAGACGCCGAGTACAAGCTACAAATACGCACATATATCTTATTCCTACGGACAGAAGTCAGGGATCATAACAGCGATACACACACCTAGCTACACAGCCATTATCACCTGCTCATAAGTAGACACACTCCGATCGTAGTAAGTCATTGCCAACTACGATTTTTCTCTGTTGAATATTATAGTGTCGTCCTAGTCTAAACTGAGCCTCTACCTGGTCACCAACACCGAAAGGATTAATATACAGTAGATAACTTTAATGTCTGGACTTCTAGGTTTTCTTTTGACTGAATAAAATCTTCTGAAATTAGCCGAAATATAACACCCAGTACGCCCATCGCATCAGAAGGATTAAACAACTGTTGATAAATATTTAATGACTAGAGAATAAGTGTACCTGCATGATAGCACATACAGACGCGCTCACACACACACACACACACACACACACACACTGCTCACTGGTGCAGTGGTAACGTTCTCGCTTGCCAACTGGTGGACGGGAGTTTGCGCCTCGCTCAGGTTGCGAAAAGTTTCACTGACGAAGTGGGTGGTTACTGTCCCCCTTGAGCAAGGGGACGGGTGTGTGCGTGTGTGAAGGTCATAGCCTTGCCCTTAGATCGGACTATATGAGCTCTCAGCTCCCTTCCGGGAGGGTAAAAGCTGACGATCACGACCATCAAGCGATCCTGACCGACCCGGTGAATTACACACACTGCTGCACTCTCTCTCCTACAATCATATCCTTGGCTGTGCTTAAGAGTGGATGTGCAATAAATAATACCCCGTCCCCCCACACACACTCACGCACGCACACACACACACACCCATAAATACACACTTTTGCACGCACGATCGCACGAACGCAAGCGCACACACATTACTGACTCTCACACACACACATAAATACCCACGCAAGCAAGCACCAACGGAAGCACACACACATCACTGACTCTCTCTCTCTCTCTCTCTCTCTCTCTCTCACACACACACGCACACACACACACACACACACACACACACACACACAAACACACACACACACACACACACACACACACACACACACACACACACACACACACACACACACACACACACACACAGGTGACCGAGATACGTGAACTGAATATCAAGTACTTTCCAAACCCACACGAGCACATACCTTTACCGTCTATCACTGTTTCTGTTTTTTAGATCTGACTCACCCTTTTTCCATAAATATCGTTCTCTATATTTTTCATTCACTCTATACATATTAATCTTTGTTTGTCCCAAAAAATAATGTCTGTACGTAGTTTCTTTGTATTCGTAATTAGGGCATCTATCATTTTTTTTTTCTATACCTTTTTTTTTACTTATTATTCCATCACTGCAGGTAATCAACTATAGGTAGATGCGAGAACACGAAGGTGAGATGCAGATAGGAATACATGCAGGTGGTTAGACAGACAGGTGGCCAGACAGGTAACAGGTAGACGTGTAGATAGACAGACACATAGATGAGTGTATAGATAGATAGGTGAGAAGACATGTAGGTGGATAGATGTGTAGATTGATAGGCTATCCACGGTGATGGGCTGGCATGTAAGTAGGTAAATATGTAGGTAGGTGCATGTTTGGGGGATGCACAGGTATGAAGGCGCATAAGTGAGTGGTATACAAGTAAGGAAGGTATAAGTGTGTGGTGCTTAGGTAGGGAGGTCAATTGGTCTGGAGGTGCACAGGTAAATAGGTGCACATGTAGTCTGGTGCACAGGTAGGGAGGTGCATAGACAGGGAGGTGGTTAGGTAAGTAGGTGCATAGGTAGGTAAGTGCATTGGTATGTAGATGCATAGGTAGGTAGGTGCACGGGTGGGTGGTGCAGAGGTACGCTGGTGGGGAGGTGCACAGGCGGGTGAATGGGTGCACCTGGTTTTTATTTGCACTGTCAGTTTACTAGGTTCAGATCTGTTCACGTGCACTTGTAGATAAGTACAACAGTAGATATTTGGTAGGTATGTAAGTGCACAGGCAGGTAGATAATGCATAAGTGGACGGCATAAGGTGTACAGAGGGTAGGAAAAGCGAACGAGTAAATGCACATGTGGACAGGTAAGTATATAACTGCACAGGTAACTTCGCAGGTGCACAGTTATGTAGGGAGATATAATTTGGCAAATATAAAATGAGCAGGTGATCAAAAGTACATTGTGTTTTTTAACTCAGTGCAGCTCCTCAACCTCTTCGTGTTGTCAGACTGTAGGGTAGACTTTACTAATAATGAAGGAAACTCATACCTCATAACTAAGACTCATGGAATTACATGCAACAACGACGTAATATTCATGTTGTGGGAGTGACCCAGTTCCGTCAGGTAAAAGCTAGCCGACTCTAATGAATATCATGCACTCCATTTAATCATCACAGTACCTGTTTTAAATGAATTCACACCAGGTTAATTAAAATACGTCCTTCAATTTACGGCACCCTCTTTAAACTATCAGGGTATAAGTAGCAGTTGACTTCTACTTCCTCTCACTTCACTGTATGTCTCTCTGTTTGTATGTTTTTCTCCATCAAGTCATCTGTATATCTAGATCTGTGTTTATCTATCCATCCATCCATCCCCCTCTGTAGCTATCCATCTGTTTATCTGTCTATCTATTCCTCTATCTGTCTCTTCGTCTGTCCCTCTGTCTATCTGTCAGTCTATCTATCTATCTATCTACCTAGTAATATGTCTGTACATGTTTGTTTCTCTAGCTCTCTCTCCCTCTGTTTGTCTGTCCGTTTGTTCATCTCTTCTGGTCCGTCCGTCCGTGTGTGTGTGTGTGTGTGTGTGTGTGTGTGTGTGTGTGTGTGTGTGTGTGTGTGTGTGTGTGTGTGTGTGTGTGTGTATGTTTGTGTGTGTGTGTGTATGTTTGTGTGTGTGTGTGTGTGTGTGTGTGTATATGTGTGTGTGTGTGTGTGTGTGTGTGTGTGTGTGTGTGTGTGTGTGTGCATGTGCCGCTCTCTCTCTCTGTGTCTGTCTGTCTGTCTGTCTGTTTGTCTCAACACACAACTAATTCCAACAACTACCCAATCCACCATGTACAAAGGGCGGGGCCAATAAATAAAACTAAAAAATACAAACGAGAGTGAAAGTATGCCGTCGTGAGGGTTACAGAGACACGTAAAGGGAGGATTACGAACGGTTACAAAAGGGAGGATTACAAAAGTGGTATTATTTATAAGGTTAGGGTTCCACCACGCCCCTGGGAGAGATAAGGGGGTGTGGGATGGGTTGTGGAGATAAGGCGAGTGGAAGCTGAGGTGCCGGTGTAAAACGGGGTCTGGCTCTGCAGTTGGGTCAGAGAGGCGTTAGTGGGGATTAGACGGCCTGTTTGGGGAAGCCTTTTATTGGCTAAGACCGCAGGCATGGGAAGAAAGTAGTTCCAGTAGCAGCAGAGGCGGTACTACAATTGTTACTACTACTACTGCTAACAGCTGAAGCAATAGCAGCAGCAACAGCAGCAGTAGTAGTAGCAGTGGCAGTAGCAGTAGTAGTTACTGTTATTTTAGTGTTAGTATAAGTACCGTATTAATAAAACTGTAATAAGTGACTTACAAGGCATAAATGTTTACTGATCACTGTCGTTGGTGTGACTGGGACAAATAAAATTTATCACAAAAATTAACCATATGCCTTTCATTGTACAACTGAAAAAGGATTGGTGCCTTTAGTGGTTCAGGATTTTATTATTACCGAACCCTCTCAGGGATTGACGTTTTGAAAGTGGGATAAAACAAGGATGCAATGGCTCTACTTTACTTTTTCTTTTGGTTACTTACTATATTATAAAAAAACTGGAAGATGGAAAAACAGGATACAAAGATGACAGCTTTTATATATGCGGACTATTTTATGCAGATGATGGCCTTGTGTTTGCCCAATCACATGAAGAAGCAAAAATTGCAATAAAAAACTTAGAAGCAGCAGCAAAAGAATGCGGACTGAAACTAAACCGCGAGAAAAGCATTATCATAATCTACAATTCCTTCTACCCACCGCAAGAAATAGAAGGAATTAAAATAACAGAAGAAATGAAATATTTAGGAGTCATCATCAATAACAGAAGAAGTTGTTTCGACAAGCACAAAAGTAAGTGCGTTGAGAAGGCAAGGAAACTGTCCAACACCACCTATTCTGTCACTGCAAGATGTTGTAACAGGATGATGACTGGAAAAACCCTTTGGAAAGGGCTGGCAATACCCTCAATTCTCTACGCAACAGAAGTAGTATTCTTCACTAAAGAAGAAATATATACTTAACAAAAAACAGAAAATCAAGTTTATAGGGGAATATTACAAGTACCATCATATGCGGCTAATAGCGCCATCAGAGGAGAAATAGGAGCCTCATCCTGCACAACAAGAGACATAACATCAAAAATACTCTTCACAAAACATATAACAGAAAATGAAGGAAACAAACTCTTAAAAGAAATATTTATCAAACAATATGAAGAAGGAAAAACCAAGTGGATAAAACAGCTTAAGATCTACCTAAAAACTGTAAACATTAGCCTAACAGAAATCAAAGATAAGACAGAAAATGAACTAAAAAAAAAAGGTCAAAGATTGGGTTATCCTAAAATGGAAAGAGGAAATAAACACTAAATCTACCCTAACCCACTACGGACAATATAAACACAACATAAAAGAAGTAACATGGTTCGATAATACTGAAGGATCTAGCCTCCTATTAAAAGCCAGAACAAACACATAAAACTAAACTGGAGGAAGGGACACCAGAACGAGGACTCAACATGCCCGGCATGTGGAGAACCAGAAGAAACGCAAGAACACTTTATACTTAAATGTCCCGCGTACGAAACCATCAGAAGAAAATACACCTTTGTGCAAAGAACATATCGACATGAACAAGAGAAAATGGCAGAACTACTATTATTAACAGCAAAAAATCAAGATATAGAAGAAAAGAAAAGGACCATCGCGCATTTGTGGAAGTAAATTCATTCATTCATTGCCAGATGCCATGTATCCCAAACGGGGTGGACAAGGGCTTAGAGTTAATTGTTTTACAGGGAGGGGCACTAATCCTCCACCAATCCCACTTGACACGTAGAAGTAAAATAATCAAAGAGAAGGAAGACTAAGGAGATGACGACGATGCAAGGGAGCCGTAGCAATTCAATCCCAAAACTTTACTGGACTGGACTGGGCGTATCTCTGAGTCACTCAGACTGACTAGGAAAGTAACTTGTTTTAGCTTGCGCCAACCGGCCTGTGCAGCACCACCAATACGGTAATACTAGATCTGATATGTGTGAACATCGTTTTTAGAGCCTCTATAGATATATAATATCATATAAAAAATATATTATATACGTGTAAGAAAAATGAAAAACAGCTAAAGTGACAAGTTAATTAGCACAAAGTCGAATAATTTTTCAGCCTGTAGGCCTCTGACACCCCAAGGCAGGCCACCCATCTCTCTCTCTCTCTCTCTCTCTCTCTCTCTCTCTCTCTCTCTCAGTTTAGTTTCAGAAGTGAGAGGGAAAATGTAAACTGTCCCTCGCCCTCCCTCTCTCCATCCCCTAACCCCGTCTACATATTGACATACAGTTAAATATTTGTAAGTAGTTCAGTCATGCCTTCTGCAGGGTCTAGCAAATAGGTTACAGTGAACAGTTCTAGTAAAAACTCCCCATTTCCCTGGGGGAAGTTTCCTTGTTGTTGTCACTGTTATTATTATTATTATTATTATTATTAATATTATTATTATTATTGTTATTATCGTTATTATTATTAATGTAATAACAACAACAACAACAACAACAACAACAACAACAACAACAATAATAATAATAATAATAATAATAATAATAATAATAATAATAATTACTTATATTTACAATGTGATATTTTAAAGGCCATTTGACCTAGAGCCTTCAAACTTGGTAATCTTAGTTGGACAGCTGTCTGCTTCTTTTGGCCTAATATGATGGTAGTCCGTCAACCGTATCTCCGGATATTATCAGGAACACAGAGAAATGAGTCAGCCACGCTATCCTAATAACGGCTTAAGCTAGAAAGCTGAAATTTTACTACAACATAGTGTTAAGGCGGCCGCACTGGAGTATGGTTTCAACTGGTTGATTATTCTCTGAGATCGCCTGATGTCAAAAACTGGGATTTTTCCGGATATTCTGGATGTCACCTAATTTTCCATGGAGGATTAAAGCTTGAGCCACCAAGCTTGGTAGACTGTCATGACCCAAGGTGACGTGCACAAGAGCAGTGACCTTGATTTCAAGGTCTCTTTATAGCTCGGCTTTTAGTAGGCAATGGCTGTGAGAATTTTTTCTTTATCAAAAACGTCCATGGACAGTTTTACTGTGTTCTAGTTATTTTAATTGTTATTATTATTATTATTTTTATTATCATTATTAATATGGTCATAATGGTGAATATTATTATCTTTCTTCTTTTTCTTCTTATTATAATTTTTTATTCCAACGGTAATATCATCGAACGTAACAGCAGTAATATTAATATTTCATCGTCATCGCGATCATCATCAAGACTCCTTTCCCACCTCAAGGCGGGGTTAAATAGGGTCAAAAGAAACAGAAGTCTTCATAGAATGAGATAACAGTAATAAATATAAAAATAACAACAGTAATAATAATATTAATAATAATAATAGTAATAATAATAATAATGACAATAATAATAATAATGATAACAATAATAAGAATAAAAATAAAATTAATAATAATAATAATAATAATAATAATAATAATAATAATAATAATAATAATAATAATAATAATAATAATAATAATAATAATAATATAGTATTAAAAATAATAATAATAATAATAATTAAAATAATGATAATAATAATAACCAGAAAGCGTTCAGAGAGCGCATACCTCCGCCAATGACATTACTATTAAAATTGACCCGGATCCGGATCCGTGGATGTAGGATCCTGATCCGGATCCGCTCCAAAATTTAATCATATCTTTCTTGGTCCATGGCCCACCTTTCCACCGAATTTCATTGAAATTCATTGAAAATTTTTGGAGATATTGATTGGGATACCCCGGATTTTTGATCAGAATCCACACCATGATTTAATCATTTCTTCCTTGGCCCATGGTCCACCTTTCTACAAAATTTAATCAAAATCCGTTAATAATTTTTTGACTAATCCCTGACCCGGATCAGGATCCGGATCCGCCCTAAAATTTAGAAATTCTTTCTTGGCACATCGCTCACCTCTCCACAAAATTTCATTGTAGTTCACTGAAAACTTTTGGAGATATTGTGCGGGATATTCCTGACCCGGATCCAGAGCCAGCCCAAAATTTAACAATTTATTCCCTGGACCATGGCCCACCCTTCCACAAATTTTCATCAAAATCCGTTCATTACTTTTTGAGTACTCCTGCTAACAGACAGACTGAGACGTGGGCATCATCCAGCTCTCTGAGTTGTCAGAAGAGGCTGGATGACTCCGTCTCTGATGCCTGTCCAGGATGCAACACAGCACTCTATACTGTTAAGCACATTATGGAAGACTGCATTGCACACAATCACCTGCACCAACAACACAACATACACTCCTTGAGAGCTCTGTGGGAAAGCCCGGTCTCGGCCGTGGCCTTCCTTAGGAACTCGGGGCTGTTCGGCAGGCTGCCTAGGGAACAACTACTACTACAGACAGACAGACAGACAACAAGCAAACCAACGCGAGGTAAAACACAACCCCCTTGGCGGAGGTAATAATAATAATAATAATAATAATAATAATAATAATAATAATAACAGCATCAACAACAACAACAACAACATCAATAATAATAATAATAATAATAATAATAATAATAATAATAATAACTAGAAAGCACTCAGAGAACGCATACCTTCTCCAATGTCATTGCCATTAAAATGGATCCGGATCCGGTCCGTGGAGACAGGATCCAGATCCAGATCCGGATCCGCCCCAAATTTAATAATTTCTTACTTGTCCCATTGACTATCCTTCGAAAAAAAATTCATTTAATTTCACTGAGAACTTTTGGAGATATTGTGCGGGATACTCCGGATCCAGAGCCAGCCAAAAATTTAATCACTTCTTCCTTGGTCCGTGGCACACCCTTCCACAAAATTTCATTGAAATTCATTGAGAACTTATGGAGATGTCTGGACAAACAGACAGACAAACTGACAGATAGACAAACAGGTGAATACATAACCTCCTCCAACTTTGTTGGCGAAGGTAATAATAATAATACAATACAATAATAACAAGAGCAATAGCAACACCAGTTGGAGGAAATACCAGTACAAAGTTAAATACTTTCTTTCCTGTTTGTTTCGTCTTGCTATTGCATAAGTGACTATTAAGAGGCATTTAGTAGTTATTGATATCGTGAGGTAATGCAGGAGATAGCACCACTGATGACCTTTGCCCACCGTACTTGCAGCCAGCCAACACTGCGAATTATTGTGACAAAGTAACAAACGTTGTGACCTTTCATCCATGACCTCTCCAGGGACCGTATTAGTAAAATTTCTTAAGTTTAAAGTATGTGTATGATAGCTTGCTTGTATTTTTATCTTTAAACGTGTAACTACCATACACTTCAAAATCAAGCTAAAATGAATGAGAATGTGAAATATACGTCAAAACGAGATGATTCGTGATAATACCTAACTGCGACTGAAACTTACTGGACGCAGAAATTGATTAAGATCCACCACGAATTCGACCCCCTAGTGCCTGGTTGACCTTTCATGACCGCTTATAACAAGTGAGGTCGCTGTGAGGTTATGCTCATATTCACGAGTTTAGCAATACGTTCCTGTGATTCCCAGTCTCTTTATATATATATGTGCTACTTGTTTCGTGGTTTTTGTTGTGGTTAGACGCTACTGGAGGCTAGGATTTGTGACTCATTGTTTTGTGTTTTATGTGGGTGTTTGTCTGGTGTTCTGTTTATGAACTTACAGCTGTGCATAGTTTTTCTTTCCTTTGCCGTTCTTTTTATTTAAACAAAAGTGCGTTGTGAGATGCATGGTATTTGGGCGCATATTTGTTGTAGTTGCTGTTGTTGTTCAGTTTAGACAAACTTTTATTTTTCCTTTTGACTACGATGTTTGTGTTTGTATTTTATTCTAGCCTCTGTGCAGCGATTATATCTAAACTAGGAAGACCGTACATGGAGATGAATGATGTCCCATAACATCTTCATTTTACTAGTAGTGAAAAGCGTGGACAGAGTGTACTGCCACAACACTGCCCCATAATCAGTCATCATCTCAGGTTGTCATCAACTCCGGCAGGAGTGATGCTTAACTGCTCAACACTCTTCCCTCTCCTACCTCGAATTCCTAAGAAAAACCTTCCCCCCTCAGACACTGAAAAGAAGGAACACTCACAGTGTGCAATACACGCACCCTTCAGTTGGTCTAATGACCTATTCTGAATTTGCCTAGTGACCTTAATCATCGACCGATTGTTCGCGAAACTAATTACTTCACTCTTGCCTGACCCTTAACGCTTCCACCAAGCTTGTTCCAGATCAGATAAAAACTATGAGCTGACCTTGCCCTGTCGCACTGGTATCTGACCTTTCACTGTGACCTTGGTATTTGACTGAACGTTCTCATAACCGAATCCTTTTATTTTATCCTGAACCTTTCGACGACGATTGGTTCTAAATCGGATAAACACTCACCATGCGAACTTTACTTTTGGTCTATCCCCCCTCCCCCCAAAAAAGAATGGGGGGGTAACCCCATGGCTGATCCTCAGCCATTCCACCAAGTTTGGTTCAAATAAGATCAAATTTGTTTTAGATTTTTGTTCACATACAAACACGCTAACTGATCTTTGACCTTGCCTTGCTACCTTGATCTTTGACCTTTAGTTCTCAAAAGCATTCATCAGCCCCATGGCTATGCCTCAACTGTTCCACAAAGTTTGACTAAAATCGGATAAAAATTTTTAAAAGTTACTCGTACTTTGTTCACACACAAACACACACACACACACACACACACACACACACACACACACACACACACACACACACACACACACACACACACACACGTCGAATAAAACTTAATAGCATGTTTCGCTTCGCGAGCGAGGTTATAATAATCATACATCTCTATTTCCATAGGCCGAGCTAGTCCTCCACTGCCCCATCACAATCGCATATCTTGCCAGTTCCTTCTACCCCATCCAACCACTTTTGTTTTATCTTGATTTCTTTTTTTAAACCTAATTTGAACGTGCGAATGTGTGAAGCGCACATATATAGTGATAAACATTATGCAATTGGTTATGTTTCTGAGGTGGGGCGACTTGAATGTGTGAATGATTGTATGACTCTTTTCACCGGGCATGCTGCTGATAATTCTCCCACTTTCATACTTTTTCCTGCCCTACATACAGATCCTAAGTGAAAAAAAAAAAAAGTAAGAAAAATGATGATCATGAATGAGCACTTCTTTATGAGATGTTATTTCATGGACATTTTCTGAAAAGACAGATTTTAACATTATCTTTCCCATAGTTTTTGCTATAGCGATGTACAAGCAAAATAATAATTAACTGTCACGGAAACTGGCGGGATTATTTTCAGTTCTACCAGTGCAGAGCTTCAACACAAAAATAATAACGGAAGGAGGTCGATAGCTATGCAAAACAACTTTACATAAACACACAGGCGAAGATAGCTACGTTAACAAACTTATAAGAAACACATATATGTAAAAAACTCAAGCTTTTTTCGCGGGGCTGTGCTGATGTTTACCTGAGCAAGCATGCATATGAGTGTAAACAGGTGAGTGTATGCACAGGTGATGGCGCAAACGTTGATGATGGAATATGGAGATGGAAATAGTTAATGAATGATTTTTTAAGTGTACATAAAAACATCTCCGTTAAATCACTGTAATATGAGGTGTGTGAATGCTGTTACTTTCCGAGAGTACAAATTCTGACTGGCGTTATTTCGGAGACGCATAAAAATCTCTGATAAATTACAGTTATGTAATGCTTATTGTGAATGTGTGAATATTGTTATTTTCAGAAAGCAGAAATTTTGACTGATTCTATTCAAATATGTTTAAGCTTTCAATTGCTTGGACTTTTTTAACCTGACCAAAATGGTTTGGTGCTAGGATTAATCCCAGTAGCCTCCTCATAACTCCGAGGGATCCTCGCCAAACTGTACACATTCGTTGATACCAGCATCCTCAATATGCTTTTTTTTTTTTTTTTTTTTTTTTAAGATCCATGCAATATTCACCGAAAAATTTACGAAAATGTCGAAAAACACCCTATCTAGCAATGTTGAAGAAAGTGAATAAAAAAAATAAATTCCTGGATCAGCACCTTTATACGGATCCGCACCAAAATTTAGTGGAGTCTATTCTGGGCCAAGGCCCATTTTTCTATCAAGTTTCGTGGAAATCTGTCCAGTTGTTTTTGTGTAATCTTGCTCACAAACCAACCAACCAACAAGCAAACAAACGGACAGGGGTGAAAACATAACCTCCTTGGCGGAGGTAATAAGAAATAACAACGAGAGAGAGAGAGAGAGAGAGAGAGAGAGAGAGAGAGAGAGAGAGAGAGAGAGAGAGAGAGAGAGAGAGAGAGAGAGAGAGAGAGCAGATATATAGAAAAGGAAAGGGGGAGATTAAGAGATAGAGACAGAGAGGTAGAGAGAAAAGGATTAGAGATTTTCATTACAGATACCATTCACAGGAAACAGCTGAGATGGAGTAGGGTGTGGGCGAGGGTGGTGGCGTGGGGGAGGTGTGAGTATGGGTGTGTGTGTGGGTGAGGATCTGGATGTGGGTGTGGATGTAGATGTGAGTGTGGATGTAGGCGTGGGTGGGGTGTGGGAGCAGGTGTGGATGTGGTTGTAGAAATATGTTTGGGTGTGGATGTGAATGTTGAGAGTGGGGTACATAAAGAGGGTAGCTGTGGATGTGGGTAGGAGCGTGGACGGTCTGTGGGTTTGAATGTGGGTATGGGGTGTGGGTGTGGATGTAAATTTGGATGTCGATGTGTGTGGGAGAGTGAGGGTGGATGTTTGATATGGGTGTGGACATGGATGTGGGTGGAACCGTCAGTGCGGGTATGGGTATGGGTGGAGTGTGGGCGTGGGTATGGATATGGATGAGGGTGTTGGTGTGGTTGTGTGTGGGGGGAGGATTGGATGTGGGTGGGAGTGGGTGGGGTGTGGGTGGATTAGTGAGAGGACAGACTACTGGAATGCAAGTTGATTAAAGCGTATGTAGTTGTTATGAGGGGATGCTCATAGCTGAAGTGCATTTGTGTTTGAAGAAAGAACGTCCATATAGTTAAGAATATGCACTTGATTAGTAAGTGTGCCACGTGATAAGAGGATATTCACGTGATGAGACTGCGTGCACGTGGTAAGTGGGTGTATATGTGACAAGGACGTCCACGTGGAGAAAAGTGCTCTTAGTCGGTGGATGTGCATGAGGCAAGAGGGAGTGTACTTGTTCAGGTGGGGTACATGTGATAAGAGTGCGTACTTAGCAAGAGGGCGTGCGCGTGGTAAGAGTGTGTGCATGTGACAAGAAAGAGCTTGTGCGTGTTTTGTGGTAAGAAGGCATGCAAACAGTAAAAGGGCTGCTAGTAGTAATATACCGAAGGGTGCAATTGGTAAGAAAGTGCGCATATCGTGAGAGAGCACTCGCCTGGGGAGGGTGTGTACGTTGTATGATCACCTGGCGTGCAAGTGGTAGCAAGGGATCGTAGTAAGGGATCGTACATGTGGTAAAAATACGAGCACAAAAGCTAAAATAAGACGTGCCTTTGCAGGAGGTCTCGTACACAATTGCACAACGAGACAGCGAGGCAACGCGTGATAGGCTGGGTGTCTGGTTATGATGTACGTACACTGAAAGCAAGCAGTATTTCCAGTTCCGTCTGAAGAAATCTGCAACTGGAAGAATACAATGAAATCCCTATCACTGCTAGTGCGTGTTTCAGATGGTTTTATTTTTCCGCTGTCTTCCTCAACTTTGGGGAGATGCTTTCGTCTCTGTCTGTACAGGCTCTTTCTGCAATACTTTTATAGGCGAAATTTTCAAGTAATGAAACGGAATTGCAGCCCTTCCATTATCCCTTGTGAATATTCTTTGTTAGGTGTCGCATTACTTCCTCCCTGTCCATTTATCTAAGAGTATAATTGGAGACCTGGATGTAATCAACGACTGCATGTCGTTATCAAAGGGAAGCTTGAATCTCAGCATATATATAAAGTTTGCCTCAATGAAACTCTTGCAACCAACAGGAATAACTCTAAGCCTTCTTCTTTTCATGAGGCTCAGACATATTTTTGAGAGTGTAGTGGAATTATTGACCACAAATGTGCTACCATAAAATCATGTATGGTTCCTCGTAGGCTGAAATGTATTACATCTGAGCCACTTTTCTCCATATGTTTCGTCATGTCTGATGATCGCAAGTAACTGTATATTCAGTTTAATGATGTGTCGTGTTTACTACATGATAAGTATTAATGAGAAACGATATACTGTATAGTTACTGAAATAGGACATACAGACTAGTGCTTCAGAATTCTTCGTCCTGCAGTTTAGTAAGGCAGGCAAGACAGAACCATGACATTTTTTTTTTCGTCGACCATACCTAACAACAACGTGATATGAGTGCAGGAATCTGTACTGACAAGAAGAAACAGACACAATGCATTAACGACTTCAGTTACTGGATGAGACAGATACGTGTACGATTATGTTGTATTTTACACTTGACTATGATGGTTGGATGAAACACATGTCATTTTCTACAAGACCGCATTGACAAGATGATAAAGACTTATTACCTGTTGCATTTTTACTCAGTTGTAGTAACTAAATGAAGTAGACATTAGAAACACTGCATTTGCACTTGCTCTATCATGACCAAT
>NC_137051.1:22513868-22561368 GCF_032717465.1 Coenobita brevimanus
ATAACTAATTATGATAATCGTAGACCTGTCCTTCATATTATCTGCAGTAATATTACCCGTGCCATCTGTGTGCCAGGACTATCATCCAGCCTATTAACTTTATCATTATCACATATAATGATCACTGTAATTAACCCCGCCCTTACAGTTCTTCGAATGATTAACATAATTATCAGTAGAAGAAAGGGGAAAGGGAAGTAAGGGGAGGGGGGAAGGAAAGGGGAGTACGTACGGATGAGGTGAAGTGGTAAATAAGAGACGGGAAAGGGAGGGGAGAGGGGAGGGAAATGGGGGTGAGGGGGAGGCGAGGATAGGGGACGGGGAGAAAAGGAGGGCGCGGGAGGGAAGGCGAGAGGTGAGGGAAAGTGGGGTAGTTGGGGAGGTGTTGAGTGGGAGGAGAATAGAGAGGAGAGGTGAAGAGGAGAGAAGGGAGGAGGAAAAGAGAGGGGAGAGGGGAAGAGAGGTATAGGAAGAGGGGAAGAATGATATACGGAGAGGCGAAGAGGTATAGCGAAAGGAGAAAAGATGTGGAATGAGAGAAGAGGGGAAGGGAGGGAAGGGGAGATGAGAGGGGAAGAAGGTTCAGTTACGTTGAGAGATGAAGTCATGAGAGAAGTAGAGGGAGAATAATGTGAAGAGAAATGAAATGCTTAAGAGATGAAACAGGGATATTTGAGAAAAAAAGAGAGATGAGGGAAACGGAATAGGAGGGAAAGATGAGGGGGAAGAAAGACGGGAAATGAGAGGAGGGAAGGAGAACAGGGAGGTCAACAGGGGGAGAAGAAAGAGAGGGAGGAGAAGAGGTGAAAACAGTTAGCAAAACAGGGTAGTAGGATGAGGAGTACAAAGGACTGGAAAGGAAAGGAAACAACAACAGATCTAATGGTACTCGCGGAGGTTTCTTACAGAGAAGACTATGGCCATGTTACCTGACTCAGTGAGATGAAGATAAGGATAACAAAGCAAGAAGTAATCAACCCCTCCCCACCAAACCTTCCAGAGAGAAGAGAAGTGGAAGGGAGAGTGGAGTGATCAAAGGGAGGGAAAAGGGAGAAGGGGAGAAAGTCAACGATGAGAAACTGAATGAGATGATGGTGAAAGGAAATTGGAAGGAGCTGAAATGTAGAAATGGAAAAAATGAAGTAAACTCTTTCAGTCTGACGACGTTACTTTACCATTTATTCAAGCCGACAACAAACGATTACATTCATTTAGGAGAGACTTATCGAACTATGAGGATTAGCTACGGCCTTGATTACCGTCTTTCAGTACTCAGAGGCTCTCGTGATTTGAGTAAACGCGTCTGGTATTAGCACAACATAATTAAAAGTACGTCAAAGAATTAAAGGGGTATGATTCCTTCACTTGATGACTTTTTTCATGTTAAACCATTGACTCCCAGAGTTCCTTTGCGAGGGATATTGCTGGATGGGTACTAAGTGTACCGCCCTCCACCTGTCGGCTCATAGTTGCGAAGCTCATAGGTCCCTACCCAGGAGTTCCCCCTTTTTTTTTTGGCTTTTGAATATGTCCAATTCCGCCCTCAGTTGAGGACACTGGGCGGAAATGGGTTAATCAGGGTGCTTGCATTGCGGTGATGGATGATCACTAACCCCTCAAGCTTGGCCAGCCTCTTACACCCTGAAGAAAATTGTCTGTGGGTAAAAGAAAAAAAGCCAAAGGACACTCTGATAGCTGCACCTACCCCTGCAGTATTCTAAGGTGAAACAAATGACTATTTATGGGCGGGGGGACCGTCTACCCAAACCCCCGGGGTAAACATCCAGTGGTTTCCGCAGTGCTTAGTGCCTGATCCAGGTAAGTCTGCGTCTGTGCATAATGTTGTGTTCTTGGGGTAAAAAAACACTATGGTGCTGACTCCCTTCTCCCCCCTCCCCTCCTCCGAGGGTTGCCTCCTCGTGGGATCCGAAGGAGTTTCACCCTGCCTTAACCTGGTCCAGGCGCAGGTCTACCTCTCGGCAAAGTTTGTCGGTTAAAAAAAAAAAAAAAAAAAAGGACTTGTGCATCGGCGTTGCCTGGAACCCCTGGAGGTTGGCTTTCTGGTGGGGGAAGCCCTCGAGGGTTTTACCTTGCCTAATATATTGTCCGGGTGGAGGTCTACCACTGTGCAAAATTTTGTTTTCCCTAAGTAAAACCACACACCCCAAAAGACCTGGGCCTCATCCTTCAAAAAGGTACAGTAAGTAGTAAGTAGGTAAATGACTCAGTTAAGAACAAGCGCCTTATTTGGCTGCTTCTATGGGGGAAGCAAAAAAAATCCGTTTGTAAGGGGTTAAGCAAGAGAATAGGGAGGAAATAGTGGAGAAGAGAGATAGGGAGCAGAACTGCATGTGTGTATGGGGGGGAGGTAGTGAACAGAGAGCTCTTCTTGCAGTGGTTATCACAATTATCTCTAACCCTTCACTATCAATGACGTATTACTGATTTGATTCTTTTTTATGCAGGAAGAAGGAACCAAAGGGCAAAAGCCAGCAAGATTGTTCCCAAAAAGAAAAAGTAAAAACAAAATAACAGAGAGTCAGACTCACGATCCGTTCTTTTCAAGATGTCTGGACACATAACGTTTAAAAGACTGGAGGTCATAGGCGGTAGGAAATCCAGACAGAGGAAGATAGTTCCAAAGATTACCTGTTGCATACATGAAGGATTGGGAGTAACGTTGAACTCTTGCATTAGAGGGTAGGACAGAGAAGGGGCGAGAGTTTGCTGCCAGACGGGTGCTACCCGCCCGCCTTAGTGGTGGGGGGATGCAAGCAGACAGTTCAGAGGAGCTACGGCCATTGAAGTAGTGATAGAAAATAGATAAAAATGCAACAGTGTGGCGAAGAGGTAGAGATTAAAGGGAGCCATTAATAGGAGGAGAGTTGATGAGACGATAAGAATATGACTCCACCTTACTGAGAAGAGCTGTATGTGGGTAGCCTCCCCACACATGAGTGTTGTACTCTACACAGGGGCGAATGAAGCACGTGTAAAAAGTCAACAACTGTGCTGGGGTAAAGAAGGCACGGAGTCGGCATAGCACACCTAATCTCTTGGGGCAGATTGTACAAGAGAGTTAATATGATCTTTCCAAAATAAGTTCCGAGAGAATGAACCCCCAAGTATGTTAAAAGATGATGCAGGATTGAGCTGGATATTGTTCAAAATTGGAGGAGACTCCCGTGGAAGGTTTTTGACGGGTCGAAAAATGTAAGAACTGAGTTTTTGTGCATTAAAAGCAAGACAGCTTTTACCCCAATCAGAGATATTAGCTAAGTCAGACATTAGGTTTGCCATAGCCTCATTCTGTGTTTGTTGAACTGACTGCTGTGATGGAAGCTGCCAGAATCGAAAAGAAAGATGAAGGGTGGAGTTATCAGTGTACTCGTGTGAATGGATAAGGTTAGATGTGCACCTTAGAAGGTCACTGATGAATAGGGAGAAGAAAGATGGTGATAGGACAGAACCCTGAGGAACACCATTATTGAAAACTCTAGAAAAACAGTGGCCGTCTACAACAGCAGCTATAGAACGGCCAGAAAGGAAGCTAGAGATAAAAACACAGATAGAAGACTAGAAACCCTAAGAGGGCAGTTTGGAAATTAAGGATTTATGCCAGACTCGATCGAAAGCCTTTGAGAGGTCAAAATCAATGGCAAAGCTTTCACCAACGTCCCGAAAGGAGAATGGCCAGCAGTTTGAAAGGAAGATTAGAAGATCGCCAGTGGAGAGTCCCTGGCGGAACACATACTGGCAATCCGGAAGGTTCTGATGGGAAAGGTGCTTTAAATTTTTCTATGTTGAGAGTAGACTCAAAAACTTCAGACAATCTTGCCTCTGCAGAAACCTCTCACAGTCAAGAGGGGTTAGAAACAATCTCCATTAATCTCTTCAACTATGAAAGCTTTCACAAAAACGATATAATATCGTCAGGTGATAGCAATAATAATGAAAATATACGTCCACGGACTGAAGAGTTTATCTCCCTATTTTATTTACCAGAACTGGTTTATCTGTATCTATGCTTTCATATAATCAAGTGATCGCTAACAGATAGTAGCGTTGCGGTAAGCATTGTTAGCTATGATGCTGGCGGATCGATAACACCAGGGTTCGAATCCTGGTGCTGGTATCTGGTACCATAAAACTCAAGTATAGTCTACATCCAACCTTTGTGGCTGGTAGATAGAATGAGTGCCTAGGAGAACACTTTCCGGAGGTGGCTCTTTATTGTGGATGATGCAGTGGTTTTATATCCCAAGAGTGTATGTGATTAACTCGCTGAAGGCTCAGTGTCTTCTGTTACGAACATTAGCATCACGGCTATGCGCTACTAGACTTCAGCTCAGACTTTACCGTTTAAATCTCTCTCTCTCTCTCTCTCTCTCTCTCTCTCTCTCTCTCAGGTAACATGAACCATACTCTCACCTTTGCATAATATCTTAGCAAGGTCGCAACTCATTTTTGCTCACTTACCTTGTAGTGGAATGTCAGTGGTTTCAATTCCTACCGTAGTTAAGCAATCCCATAAGTTTTTTCTTTCCTTTTCCTGAGAGCGTCGCTTGCTTTCTAGAAATGTTCCGATCATGAGAAGGTAAATCTGGTAGTGCTGGAATGGATGTGAAGAGCCTGAGTAAACCTGAAATGGCCTAAACTATTCCCTGGGGAAGATTTAGGCTAAGCGTCACTCAGGAAAATATTGGGTCACTTCACCTTCTGTTGGTCTGACAGTTACGTTGATGCTATAAGCGTTAATGAAGGGTCTTATTTAAGTAACAATGATGTCCCTCTTTCACTCCAATTTTTCATCAACTTTTTTTTCCTATTTTTCTAAGTTGCATTATAATAATTCTTGATCTTTCGTTATTTTTGCCTCTGCATTTCTTTATGTAATTATGCTTGGTTCCTGAAGCAAGAGCTGGTTTTAGGTTTTTATCGATGTGTGTGTGTGTGTGTGTGTGTGTGTGTGTGTGTGTGTGTGTGTGTGTGTGTGTGTGTGTGTGTGTGTGTGAACAGTATAACTCGCAGTTTTTTTTTCCGATTTCAAGCAAACTTGGTGGAAGGACTGAGAGTTAATCGTGGGACTGAATAGGTATTGTATATTTTTTTTAGAATGATAAGTCAAATATCGAGATCACAGAGCTAAGGCATAGTCTGACTTAGAAAGGTCGTTTTAAGCAGTTTTTATCTTAATTAAAACCATACTTGGTGGAAGGGTTGAGGGTAAGGCAAGCATGATGGAATTTGATAACAAGTCCACGGTCAGTCACAGGGCAAGGTCAAAGTTCGGTCTATGTGTCTGTGTGTGAACGAAAGAACTAAAATACTTTTGATTTTGTTTGGACCAAACGTGGAGAAAGAGTTGTGGATCAGAGAAGGGGTTGATCTCTAATTTTTGAGAACAGCAGGTAAAAGGTAAGGTTCACATGAGCAGGTCAACTTATGCAGTTTGTATCCGATTTAAAGGACATTTTATGGAATGAGTCTGGGTAAGGAAAAGATGAAGGGATTTGGTTTTGAAACAGTCAAAGGCCGAGGTCATTGGAAAAGTTCAAAGGTCAAGTTCACAGACAAAGCCAACACGAACAGTTGTGATTAGATTTCGATCAAACTTGGTGGAAGGGCTAAGGACGAGGAAAGAAAGAAGGAATTAGATTTTGAGAACAATCTGTCAGAGGTCAAGGTCACAGAACAAAGTCCAATGTTTGGCCCATAGACCAAGTGGTGGGCGAGAGTACGGCAGTCTTTGAGGACTCGTTGTATATATTTTCGGCCGTTCTCTTCTTTAATTTACTTACCGAGTTTTCTTATTCGAATTAACTCTATCTAAATAAACCTTTTATCATACACCTCCATGGTATATGGATCTCTGTCTGTCTGTCTGTCTGTCTGTTTGTCTGAGTGTGTGAAGGCCAATGAGTGGTCTGTGTGGTTTCAAAGGTGGCTCTGACCAGCCCTGCCTTCACACCCTCTAACCACACCCTACTAACACCTTTGTAGTACATCTTTCCCAGCACTTAAAAATTCTCTTCTTATTTTCTTTTATTTCTATCACCCTCTTTCCGACACCGTAACATTCACTGTTTGGAATCCTCATCCCTGACTAATTACCTAACACCACCTTAACATTCTAACAATGTACGAACTCCCAAGTGGCTCTTCTAATTCCCCGCATCCTCTTTCCACCTTTTTGTTTTGTAATTCCTACCGGCTTTTTGCGATTCACACCCTTCATAATAACATCGGTCGCATAACACTATCATAAAACTTTCCTCCTAACCCAAAACTTCCATCTAGTACTCTTCCAGCTTCGTGACATCCTCTCTCTAACGCCATCTCTCTAACAAAGCGATGTTATGAATGAAAAGCGATGTAATGCCCCATCTACCAAATTTCCTTTTACATTCGTGGTATCAGCACTGTAATGTCCGAAAAAATGTTCACCTTCTTAACACCTCCCTTTTCCCCTCCACATTTATATCCTCACTAATACTCCCCATGCTATTCCCATGCACGGGAACTACTCGTATGAGAGGGACTCGTAAGTTATCGTGCTGTGAGGAGTCAGCACAGACCACACTTCTAAACAGGGTAACGTCAAAAGAATTTTTATTTCACCAGTTCCCTTCTATGTCTGACTCTTGCAATCTCTCTCTCACTTTGTCACACAGTTGCATTACTTTCTCTTTGCTACCGGTATTACCAGGACTCTGATGATTATTCTCAGCTCTCTGCCTGAGTGCTTCTCATTCTCCCACAGACATGCAACATTCATTTAGCTATGCACTCTCATTTCTTTTTCTCTCTCATTTAGAATGTGAGTATTAACTGGTATTTTCAGCCCCTCATGCATATAACAGGCAAAATCTTAAACACCCTTCTTAATCCCGTCTCTCCTTCCACCTGTGATTTAGACATGTCAAAGTGAACAGATCTTGATTTTGGCTTTTAGTTCAGATTCATTTGAAAGGTAGTTTGGCAGGGCCTCAGTCTTTAGCTCTCCCCCCCCCCCTTATTTTTGTTACATAAAAAAGTGAGGTAAGGTATAGAAATATTTTTTTCTGAAATGCAATTGCCTCATTTCATTATACATCAATCTTGCAGCTTCAAACCTTGGCTCACGTTTAAATCTTCATTTTCGTGCCAACCTGCCATTATTCTACACAGCTGGCATCTTGAAAGTCCTAATGCATGGAGAAGTATAATTGACCTGCGGTTTTACCTATAATTTAAGGTTCGACGAAGCTTTCTACCCTCACCTCCTCCTCCCCCACAATCTATGGTGGCTGCGGTTGCCTCTTCGGCTGTTCGGGATTTTTTGTTTCTTTTGCATTATACTTTTGACCTTTGCTGCTGACTTGTATTGCTCAAACCTCACCTCCTCTTCTACGAAATAGCCTCTTAGAACCTCTTAGTTTTTTCCTTTATTGATACTTCACAAGTATATGGAAATGAAGAGAGAGGGTTGAGAAAATTCGTAATTGTTTTCCCCTTGACCCGTCACCTCTGCCGATCTGCTTTGGGTTCTATATTATCGTCAGGCTCATTTGCCAGGGATTGCGACATGGCTGAGACTTTGATTCAATTGATGCAAAACGAGTAAATGGAAAAACACAGAGATAAAATGTATGAGATGAAAAGAGAATTTAATACTTAATGGAAAAAGGAATATACCTCGTAAACTACAAGTTACCCAGCCCTTACAAACCCCTATACCTGGAGTGCGAGACAAACAGTCACCTTATTTAGGCACCTGTCTCTCATTAATATACTTATTACCTGTAGATCAAGTAGCCCTCGAGAGAGACAAGCTAAAAAAAAAAAAAGATAAAACAAGAAGGAGAACTCGGAAAGTGCAACACCATAGTCGAACGAAAAGCATGGTCTTTTCTTTGCCCTTTTCCTGTCCTCTTTTTCTGGATAATGTGGTGAGTGAGGGAGAACTTTCCCCTTTTGTATTCTTTTTTCTCACACACTGAGTAGGGGACACACTAGAGCATAGGGGATTTGTTTCCCCTCCACAGATAACCTCGGTATGGGCCAATAGGCCTCCTGTTATCTGTATTTCTTACTGTATGTACTCCTGTGTACAATTATGCAAGGGCAGAATATTGAAGTTTCGCCATATACTCGTATATAGGGAAGCTTTTTTTTTTGGTATGTATTATTATTTTCCTTTTCACTTTCTTATGCTGGGATCTTGATGATGTTTAAAAGGAAGGTGCCCTAGGGTAATCCAAGTACTTATGCCAAATACAAATGATCTTGACCTGTTTTTGATCATATATTTGGTGCAAAATCTGCATATTTGAAGATGAAATATCTCAGACACTAATTGAGATACAGGCATTTGGTTGAAAATCCTATTATAAAAAAGTTTGTTGAGAATCTTGGCTGAATGTTTTGCCATTTAGCCTAGTGGAAAGTACCGAATTCAAATCTGCTCAGTATTTTATTTGTAACAAGCTTTAGAGAAAACCACGAAAGATGTAAAGTCGTAACTTTACAGAAATATAGGTGTGGTCCCTCTCATTGTCTGAAAGGAATATATGATGACCGTTAAGCATATAGTTAGCCAGTTATTGAGATAAATGTAAAATATACCCATGCTTCATTTATTTTTAGATAGTTATAGCGAAGTTTCCTTATTGTGGCTATACAGTAAGTAAATAGGTAAATAGTTGGTTATATTTTCTGTCCTTGACCTTCGACTGACTGTTCTCAAAGTTCAGATTACCAAATTTCTGCCTAACTCTCAACCTATTCACCAAGTATGGTCAAAACCGGATCCAAACATTATGAACTAACCTTACTCTGTGACAGTGATGCTTGACCTATTGTTCTCCAAATCAAATATCTTCTTCCTTGGCTGACTCAGTTCTTCCATTATATTTGATCCAAATACAGTACAAACTGTTTGAGTTACTGCGACCTTGACATTTGACGGATTCATCTCAAAATCAACTTCCATTATCAGTGCTATACTCCAAACTTCCTACGAAAGGTGAAATTGGATAAAAACTGTTTAAACTCACCTTGTCCCGTGATCTTGATCTTTGATCCATTGTTCTACATGCAGTAGGGAAACCCCTTTGCAGATCCTCCACGCTTCCACCAAGCTTGGTTAAAATAAGATAAAAATTGCTGTAGTTATTTAGTTCACAGACACACACACTGGCTGAACTCTGACCTTATCCTGTACCATGGCCTTTGACTAATTGATCTTAAAATCAGACCCCTTAGTTCTTGACATACCTTCAACTTTTCCACCAAGTTTTGCCTAAATTGGATAAAAATTGTGCATGTTGACATTGCCATGTGGTCTCAATCTCTGATCAATTGCACTAAAAACAATAGGTCAACTCCTTGATGAACCTTCAACCCTTCCACCAAGTTTGGTTAAGATCGGATCAAAACTACAGTTACATTGTTAACACACATACAGACCTACAAACAATCGTAGAGCAAAACAAATATCCTGCTGACAGTATCGTGCACACGGGCTTACAGTTACCTCAAAAGAAAAAAAAGTCGAGTCTGTACATATTTTTTTTTTTATGTGAGGAAGAAGGAACCAAAGGCAACAAGCCCGCAAAACTGTTCCATCCAAGAGAAAAACAAAGTACAAGAGAGAGCCAAATTCAAGATCCGATCATTTTGAGATGCCTGGACACACTGCGTTTGAAAGACTGAAGATAATAGGAAGCAGGAATTATAGACAGAGGAAGACAATTCCAGAGTTGACCTGTTGCATAAATGAAGACTGGGAGTAACGGTTAACTCTTGCATTAGAGAGTTGGACAGAAAAAGGATGAGAGTTTGCTGCTTGACGGGTGCTATGCGCCCATCGTAGAGGTGGGGGAATGCATGCAGACAGTTCAGAGGAGCAGTGACCATTGAAGTAGCGACAGAAAAGAGATAAAGATGCAACAGTGCGGCGAAGAGACAGAGGTTGAAGGGAGTCAGTATGAGGAGGAGAGTTAGTGAGACGAAAAGCCTTTGACTCCACCCTATTGAGAAGATCCGTATGTGGGGAGCCTCCCCATACATGAGAGTTGTACTCCACGCAGGGGCGGATAAAACCCCTGTATAGAGTCAACAGTTGTGCAGGGGTAAAGAAGGAACGGAGACGACATAGCATACCCAATCTCTTGGAAGCAGATTTTACAAGAGATATATATAATAAGATCTTTCCAAGATAAGTCCCGAGTAAATGAAACCCCAGGCATGTTTAAGGATGATGCAGGATTAAGCTGAATTTTATTAAACATTAGTGACACTGTCGGCCTGGTAACTGCATCAACCAGTACATATAATTAATCTTTTATAAAATGAGAATGAAACAAAAGTGATGAATTCTATATTTGACCATGAATTGTTGGTCATTCCACCTTTGGATTACATTATTGTTATTTTTAGATCTGATATTCTACCAAGTAGTTTTGTAAGCTATTCAAAATGTGCTTTGACAAAAGTCCTCAGTCACATAAAGGCCTACTTTTGTTCTCCATTTTGTCTTGTATTTTCACAGTTGTTGATCTCTTCATGTACCAAAGACATCACAACACTCTTTTTGGAACTGGTCCAAGTGTGGCAGCAGCAGGGAAGGATAAAAGTTGGCAAAAATAAATCGTCGATCAAAACGCAAAAATTTTAGAGTACCAGGACTATTCTTTTAAATATCCTTTTTGCCCTGGAAATGGTATGTGAATGTGTCATTGCATGTTTAGCAACACTCTTCATCGATGAGACAATGTTTCGGTTTCAGAATATGAACAATTTTTATCCGATTAAGACCAAACTATGTGGAAGGGTTCAGGATGAGGCAAGGATAAAGGGGTTCGATTTTGAGAACAATCAATGGTCAGTGTAACAGAAAATATCAATTGTGAATATCCTAGGGCAAGGTCAGCTGGAAGAGTTTTGATCCGATTTCGACCAGATTTAGTCGAAGGGATTAGGGTGAGGTAAGAACTAAGGGACGGGATTTGGAGAACAGTCAAAGGCCAAGGTCACAGGACAAAGTAAAATGTTCTGCCCTTTGACCAACTGGTGGGTGCAGGTGTTGCACTCTAACTGCTCCTTGTTCACCATGTATTTGTCATTATAGGCCATGTTTCCTATTCTATTTCACTCATTCCTGCTTGACCTTCACAGGCATCGTTACGCAGAGAATTGGGTCTTTTACAGTACTGTAAGTAATGACTCTATTAAAGATTAGAAGGGAAAAGGAAGTATATTATGAGTAAAGCAAAAAGAAGAACCTGGTACACTGAGGAGAAGAGAGGAAGGTATGCTGTGGAGAAGAGGGGAAGAATGAAGGACATGCTATGGAAGAGTAAAGGAGAGCTTTCATTTTTTTTTTTTTTCATGTGCACTACTCTGAACATAGGAATACGAACTTGTTCCCTGAGGCCAAGAAGTCCTCCTACGTACCATACGTCTCATCTTGTTACCTCCTTGGCGCTAATACCCACTTTCTATAATGAACACATGCTAAGGCCGTCTCATACAGGACAGGAGTATTGGTACTAGAGGGTGTGTGTTTACGTGTTGGTGGGTCTTTGGTAGATCAGTAAGGTTTGCCTTAAAGAAATTCAGATCCTTTAAACTGGTTGAATATGGAAGAAGGGAGGGAGACGACGTGAATGGAAGGAAGAAGGAATGCGGTAGAGTGACATGGATTATGGGGGAAAAATGAACGTTTGAAGAATGGAGTAAGTGAGAGGTATGTAATGGTGACGGAGGGAAGGAGGGAGGAGGGCAGGATATTATGCAGGAGGGAGGAAGGGAGGGGTGTATACCATAGAGGGAGGAAGAAAGGTATGGTTTGAAGGAGGGAGATATGAGGGAGGGAGGCATAATATGATGAAAGAATAAAGGAAGGCGGGAGATCAGAAGAACTGGATTTTCTATTTAATTTTAAAGTAGAAAGAATCAAAACCTGGTAGCCTGCAATATAGTTGTTTTTTCTCAGGAAAAAAACTGAACAAAAGAGAGCAAACTTAAAGATTCATCCATTTCGAGACGAGATACCGGGACAAATTTCGCTTCAAAGATCGGAGGTCATAGACATATAAAATACAGACTGAAGACAGCTTTAGAGCTGATTTGGTGCATACATGAAGAAAGGAGAGCCTCGAGTAACTCATCATTAAAGAACTGGACAGAAAAGGGGAGAGAATACATTGTTAGACAGATACTGCTCGGCCGCCGTAATCGGGAAGGGATACAAGCTGATGGTTCAGAAGAACAGCGACAATTGAAATAAGCGATAAAAGAGGGAAAGAGATGGAATAGTGCAGTGAAGAGAGAGGGGTTGAAAGGAATCAGTAGGAGGATGGGGAACTAGTGAAATGAAAACCTTTGCCTGCACCCTGTATAGAATAGTTGAATATGAGGAGCCCCCTTCCCTCTCCTTCCACACACATGGTCACAGAAGAACAGCACTCCATACAGATCCTCATTACAAAGTCAGCAAGTACACAGGGGCAAAGGAAGTACCGTACGGAGTCTGTTTAGCACACCCAGATTTTGAAAAACATTATACAATAGAAGACTGTGATTTTTTCATGAGAGGTCCCTAGAGAAAGATACGCTAAGGTTGTTGAGAGATAGTGAATGACTAAATCTTGTACCGAAGAGCAGTAGGGGAAATTCTTGCTGAATGCTTTGGCAGGTTGGAATTTGGAGTACTTAAGGTTTTGTTGGATATAAAATAAAAAAAATCCCATATCCTGGTCACAATTAAGAGGAAATTAGAAATGAGGTGTGCTACAGCCTGTGTGGTTATTGTAGGTTATTGTAGTAACAGTTGTGATGGGCACTGTGAGCAGAGAAGAAAGTGAATAAATGAGGCGTGGAGTCCAGCGTATGAATGGACAGGGCTAGACATACAGCCCAGAAGACCACTGATGAGTCAGAGGATGAGAGATGGTAAAATGGAATAACCATGAGGAATACCATTATTGATTGATTTTGGAAAAGAACAGTGGCCGTCTATAACAGTACCTATAGAGCGACCAGAAAGGAAGGCATGGATAGAAAGATAGAAATTAGGAAGTTGAGAAGATAAAGAAGGAGGAAGGTGTGTCGTGGGAAACGAGAAGCTACAGTATACGAAGATAAAAAGAATAGAGGGAGGGAGATAAAACAAGAAGCGGAGATAAAGGTGAGATGAATTATGTAGGAGAGAGGAAAAGAGGTGTATAGTGGATGAGATGTGGAAGCAGGTTAAGGGAGAAAGAGAGAGGAAGAGACATAAGTTGTGGAGACTGGGAGACTGGGAGGCTATAATTTATAGTGTGGAGGAGGGAGGGAAGGAGCGAGACATAATACACAAGAGGGAGGGAATACGGAAGTTGTATTTGAAAATGGAGGAGAGAGGAAGGAGAAAGGGAGGGAGAGGGATGAAATTACGAGGGTATATAGAGTTGTGGAAAAATATCACCTCATTATTAGTCGGAAAATTATGGAACTAACACATTATTTAGAAAGAAAGTCGGGCCTGATGATCACATTTGTATTCTGAAAGTCATGGTTCACCTTCTCGCTGTTTAGCGTAATGGAGAGAGAGAGAGAGAGAGAGAGAGAGAGAGAGAGAGAGAGAGAGAGAGAGAGAGAGAGAGAGAGAGAGAGAGAGAGAATGAAAGAAACGTGTGAGAGGGGAAGGGGAAATGAGGTACAGGGAGGGTTATCGACCGTCTTGTATGCATGAAGGAAGAAAGCTCGCTCGCCCTTCATTATAGCGCTTCTACCTGTCTTTTCTCTCTTTTATTTTTCTTCCTTGTTACTACCTTTCTCTTTCACTCTTGTGTTCACCTTCCTTTTTTGTTACTTCGGTGAAGGTGAAGAATAGATTCTACCCGTCTTTATTTATCGCCGCACACTAGAGGTCTTTTTCTTTGGAGTCCCCAAATAAACAAGGACTACGCAAGCATAGCAGACGTAGAATCACGTCATTCCACGTCGACAGAAGCCCTGGGTTTGGTTCCGCTGAGCCCAAAGACGACTGCTTAATCGATTTGACCCCATCGCACCCTGGCGCACCATATTACCAGTACTCCCCGTAACCATAAAGCACCTTTGAACAGGATTTACCCTGTAATTCAGGTTTAGCTAAGAGCCATGTTTTCACCTCAGAACGACGCATTATACATCACTTGGCAAGAGTGACACTTTCGTCTGGAGTCGCCCTGGCATCACAAGCCCACCAGTCCTTTGAGGTAGTCAGATAGATCTAGCTCTCCTACTAATATGAAATTAATATACAACTACAAAAGAAAAAAACGACGATTTAGCATGGAAATAAACTTTTAAGAGACTAAAGAAATATTAAATATGATAGTAAACAAAAGAACTGAAGAACACCAAGACAAGGACCGAAACGCTAGTATATATTGCAGAGCTGAGGCACTTTGGGAATCAGAAACGCATGGAATCTTGGAATAAAAAGGATAAACCCGAGGAAACAAAAGCTAAGCAAAACAAGATACCGGAGTGACAGGACCCTAGGACAGCGATTTGCTATTGGAGGACTGGGAGTGCAGCATTTAGCCCCATCGACACGGTTACGTACTTTAGGTTATCTCTTCCCACGGACAGACGATTATAGTCATAGGAAGGATCTCTGGAGGTGAAGGAGTTAAGAAAATCTCTCTCGAGTTAAATGTAATCGTCTGAAGAAAGGATAGATGAGATACAGCACAAAAGAGGTCACTACACTGAAGGCATTAAACACCTCCTTCCTTTACACCCACGCCCACAAAGCAATAGCAGGTGTTATTTTTACTCTACGTGTGTGCGTGTGTGTGTGTGTGTGTGTGTGTGTGTGTGTGTGTGTGTGTGTGTGTGTGTGTGTGTGTGTGTGTGTGTGTGTGTGTGTGTGTGTGTGTGTGTGTGTGTGTGAAAATAGCTGTGGCAATTTTTATCCGATTTTAATCAAATTAAGTACAGAAGATAACTGCCATCCAAGGGACTGATGTTTTTGAAGGGTTGTTTTTCAGAACAGGACTAGGTCAAATTTTACCTAACACGGCCAGCATAAACATCTTTTATCCAGTTTAGATCATACCTGAGGAAAGAGGCTGAAAGTATAGTAAGAATGAAGGGTTTCGAAATAGAGAACAGCCAGTCAAAGGTAAGGTCACAAGAGAAGGTGAAAGCTTGACAAGTGTGTCTGTAACAAAATACAAAAAATTTTTTTCTCTGATATGAATAAAACTTAGAGGAGTTGAGGATCATTCAAGGGACTGACCCATTGTTTTTATGAACAACAGGTCGAAGGTCTAAGTTGCATGGCAAAGTCAACTTAAACATTTTATATCCGATTTAGACTAAACTTTGTGGAAGGGTTCAAGGTCAAGTAAGGATAAATGATTTATTTTTGAGAATAATCGGTCAAACGTCCAGGTCACGGGGCCAGGTCAGCTCAAAGCGTTTGCATCTGATTTGAACCAGACCTGAAGGAAGTGTTAACAGTTAGCCAAGGATGAAATAAATTGATTTTGAAAGCAATCGGCCCATGGTAAAGGTCACAAGGAGAATCGACCGATAGAACAGCTGGTGGGCTGGGATGCGGCACTCTACGTGTGCTCCTTTTTCTTGTTTTCTTCATTTTTTCAAACAATTAAGTTTCTTAGCTTAGGATTGACTTCGAATTGGAGAGGTTTGACGCACCCCTCATTAAAGCTTTCGAAAATGATCCAGGTGTGTTTGTGTGTGTGTGTGTGTGTGTGTGTGTGTGTGTGTGTGTGTGTGTGTGTGTGTGTGTGTGTGTATTTATTCACGGTGGAGGGCCATGGTCAAGGGGAAGGCGTGGAGCTGAGGGGGAAGGGAAGGAAAGGGAGGTGTGTGCAAGCAGTGTTTACAAGGGGAGGTCTTACTGGGGCGGAACCAGCGTGGGAGGGAGGGAGGGAGGGAGGGAGGGGGGGAGGGTAGAAGAGGAGGGATGGGAGGCGAGGAGATGAGGATAGGGGAAGAGTGGGGGAGGAGTGGAGATGAGAAGGGGGAGGGAAAGATCACCAAGGGAAGAGGAGATGATAAAGGGGAGGAGAGGAGAGGAGAGGAGAGGAAGGGGTGAAAAGTAAGAAATACGGGAAGGGGGAGGAAGGAGGTGAGGGAAGAAGAAGAGAGGAGGGGAGTAGAGGAGGAGGAAGTGAGAAGGGAGGAAAGTAGAGGAGGAATGGAGAAGAGAGGATTTCCAGGAGAAAAGAGGAGAGGAGGAGAAATGGAGAGAGGGAAAAAAGAAGGTGGAGGGGAAGAGAGAAGAGTTAGGGGAAGTGAGAAGGGAAGATAGAAAAAGAGAAGAGAGGAAGAAGCCAGAAGAGGCCAGGAAAAGCGAGAAGGGACAAAGAGAGTATGGGAGACAGGGGAGAGAGGAGAGAAGGTAAGGGAAGAGAGAGGGGAAAATAGAGGGAAAGAAAAAGGTAGGCGTAGAGAGGAGGTGAGGGAAAGGGAGGAAATAAGAGGAGATATGGAGAAGAAGAGGGGAAAGACAGTAAGTTAAAAGGGAAACTACATTAAAAGAACGGGGATGGATGGGAATGAAAAGAAGTATGAGAAGGAAAGATGGAAAAAAGGAGAGGAAGGAGTGACAGGATAAAGATGGAGAGTGTGGAGAAGGATGGTGAGGAGGAGAGGAATAACACTAATTATAATTTTGCCTCATTTCAAGGCGAGTTTATTTTGCACACCTCACTTCAATTACGCCATCCCCAGTCAGGAACCGTAGTCATTAGTGGGCCTATGGTACAAGCTGGGCATATGTCATCTGTGATTCCACCCAACCCCAATCTCAGCTAGTAGATGAGGAGGGCAAGATGATGTCCTGCTCTAAGCTTAGGTATGTAAACTCCATTATCTCTGTTTCAGAACACCTTCGAGGTGTGGATGTCTGGAGGGGAGAGGGGTGGCTTGTAGTTTGGTGTTATAATCGGGGTGTTGTATTGCCCTATTTGTGAAGTGAATATGTAAAGTGGGTGTCTCTTTATTGCTAGTTTTAGAATGCCTGGAGGTGAGACATTATTGTCGAGGGATTGGTAATGTTTGTGTGGTGATTGTTTTATGTTCTTAGGTGTGCTACGTATCTTTATAATGCAGTGACAGGGGTGCTGCAGTGTACAGGCTGCTACAAAGATATCAAGGTAGTTTCTGACAGAGAGGACTTCAGTTTCAGAGTGAAAGTCAGCTGTGGAAGTGGTTTTGATGCAGTCGGTGGTGATGCGTAGGGCGTGTTCTGTAAGGTTTGCAAGGTGTTGTAGTTAATAATAGATAGAATGGGAGCCAATGCAGGAGAAGCATAGGTAATGATCAAATGCATTGTTTACAGAGTAAGGAGAGTGTTTCTTTTTGCTGCCCAAAGTCTGGCCCTGTGGTTGCCTCGAGTGCACTGAGTCTGGGGTGCAACACTTTTTGATGTCTTGTACATGGTCCTTGAAGGTGAGTCCGGTGTCATAAGTCACTACGAGGATCTTAGTGGAGGATGTGTATGGCACACATATATTGTTAAGTGTGATGTGGGGGAGTACCTATGTTAATGTTTACTGCTGGCGATTGAGTGTGGTGGTAGAATTGGTTGAGGCAATCTTTAGTCTGCTGTCCTCGACCCAAGTGTACAGTGTGTTGAGGTAGTTCTGCTGCAGTGTGCAGGCTGTGTCTGCAGTGTGGTGTGCAGTTGTTGTGTGATGTCAGCTGCATGTGAGGCAATGTTTGTGGGTGGCTGGGGTGTGGGAATATCATCCATGTACAGGTTGAATAGTGTGGGTGAGAGAAGGGAGGCCTGTGGAACTCAGGGAAATTTTTTTGTTCGTGAAGATTTGCCATGGAATGTAAACTATGCTTGTCTACCAGACAAATAGTTGGCAAATCAGCTTTTGATGTTGCACTTCGTGTTTGTGTTGCATATCTTGGTGATTAGTTTGCAATGAGGGATGACATAGAAGGCTTTTCTAATATCTATTTTTATGAAAAATGTGCCCTGTGCAGGTGTCGCAGAGTTGATGCTATCCGATGCTAATTTTGTGAGATTACCCAGTACGGTGTTTGTTGACCGCAGTTTTCTGAATCCGTGTCGTGATGGGACAAGGGGTGTGATTTTGTTGAGAATGAGGCGTTCACTTATTTTGATTGGTGAGTTAACTAGTGTTATGAAGAACGGAGTGTTGGGTATTTAGTTTAACTATGGTGATGATTGTTCCATGTTTCCAAATATTGAGAATGCTACAGTGTGCGTAAGAGGAGTTGCCGATGTTTGTGAGGGCCTGAATGCCTTGTGGTAAAAAATATTTCAGTTGTAGGTTGCTGATGCAATCTTGCCCTGTGCTTGTAGTATTCTTTGTTTTCTTGACAATGTTCCTTGTCTGTTCTAAAGAGAAGGGGGTTGCTTTGTGATCGAGTGGAAAAGACTGCCTGTGCTGAGAGGCTTGTTTTTCAGACTTAGCGCATGTTGGTGCTAAGTGACTTCTGTTTGCGTAGTGGTTTACTTGTTCTTTGCAGGAAGCGATGTGTTGGATATTAGATGTGATGGAGGCGTGAGTCTTGAAAGTGTATGTTTGTGATTTAGTGATATTGTTAAGTATCTTGTAGAGCCAAGCCGTGTCTGTAGAGTGACTGAATCCTGTCAAAAAGGCCTTCCAGCTTTCCATTTTCTTTGTACTAATTTTGTTGTTGACACCGGTAATCACTGTTTTGTTTTGAGGGCCTTGTGATGGTGTTTTGTGTGTGGGAGAGGTGAGTTGTGTTTAAGTCTGCCGCGTTGTGTTAAGTGGCTGGCAATCTCTGCTGTAAAGTTAAGGTTGTTATGTTTTCTTTTGCCTAGTGGAATGTGGTGTTTGTCTGCATTAAATATACATGAATAATACCTATCTGCCAATCAGTCAATGAATCAATCGACCTATCTATTTGTCTAGCCAGTCTCTCTGTTTACTCTCTCTCTCTCTCTCTCTCTCTGTCTAGCTATCTATTAGTAGTAGGTGTAAACTAAGAGTATTAAGATTACATAGGCTAGGCTAGTTTATATCTAAATTGTTGTCTTACCCTAGTAGGTATATTTGAAAGTCGATTGCCATATGCCTAGTAAAGATATATTTCTGCTATAGTCCTAAGTGCACAGGTACGCCACTGAAACAGTTTCACATGATTCATACTCTAATGAATGTCAATAATCACATTTTATTTACGATAATGCTACGAAATCAAGTCGTCCGGTGTACAGTAGTTGCACCTGAGTCTATGTGCCATAACTTACACAGGCATTCATATCCAAATTAAGACCTACAAGCATTCATATCCAAATTAAGACTTACAAGCATTCATATCCAATTAAGACTTACAAGCATTCATATCCAAATTAAGACTTACAAGAATTCATATCCAAATCAAGGCTTACAAGCATTCATATTCAAATCAAGACTAACACCATACAGATAAACAAGCTTACAGTGATTACGTGTGACCGAGCATTGTTTACTCTCAGTTAAGCTTGGAAATAGGCAGCCCCGCCAGACCCGGCCAGACCTGCCCCTACCCGACCCGACCGTCAGGCTATGCAGAAGCTAATAACTTTACACCTGTGTGAAGTAGAGTTGAAATTCTTTTTGCATATGATACATTCATTAAATAATTTTTGATATCAAGTAAAAACTCACCCATAACAGCGTAGGAACCCCATGGAATCTCGAGTTTTCCAAAGGAGTGTTCGGCTCTAATCGAAGAACGCCTCCATTACGAAATCAAATTAAAAAACATATTACATCGTAACACTGCTTTTTTTTTTTTTTGGCATCAGCTCTAGCAATTAAATACCGGAGATTCCGGCTATAATTTCGTATCAGAGGGAAGTTGTGATATCATGGCGCTCGCTCGCTCGTCAGGAGCTCACAAAACACACTTTGCTGGTATACCTGCTATACTTACCTGTATAACCATAAACACAATCCCTTATACACATATCTACGCACCTAATAATGGCACTGTCCAAAAGTAGTGGAGATCCATCGATATTATGTCATTCATGACGGCTCAAATAAGCTATCGTGGGTAACAAAACCCAAGGAACTCATGTAAGACATCTGCAGTTGTTTCCGTTTCCACAAAATATCTGTATTTATCACAATAAGCAGACTCACATTCTCTTTAAACCTCCACCCTGAGCTTTTCATAATTATAAAGTGTGGTAGTGTCTCGCAGGAAATATCCGTATTTAGTACTGAACTGCATTGCGGATTAAGTGTACTCCCTCTGGATCAACAGCTTCCCAAAGATACTTGTGTCCAAGACGAGTACGTGCTGTTGTCAGATCACCATATCCTGTATTAGATTTACACTTTCTGTAACGCAAAATACCTTATTCACAGCCAAAGTGGTTGCGTAGAGACCTGTACCTCACATCTAGAATCCTTGACCATACTTTTCTTTAGGACTTGCACCGAAAAGCTTGCATGATGCTCTACTGGTTTGTCATAGACTACCGTAGCAAGAGGATCAGCTCTGTCATATACCTTTATACCGGTGCGTGATGGAATCCAGAGAAACTGTACAGCATCTACCTCCAGGGTCAAGTTACGATGTTGTTTTGCAGGAAATTGGCATTGTTTTTCTTTAGGTCTTTGACCACACAATACGTCGAGTACTGCCTGCATATTACAAAATATCAGTGGACTAATTTACAAGTTATGCGCAAATTGCAAGGCCAGAGCTATTTCTTGCTGCCAAGTAAAGTTGAGTACTACTGGTCCAGTCATGCAGTCGCAAAATTTTCTCCAGAACAGCACTGCCCCCTTTGTCCCAATCTACCAATATTACTCTGTAAGGATCCATCAGTATAGATTACATGGCTACGAAGTGCATGTGTTTACGAACATGTGTGCATGATTTCCAGTGCTGCCTGTTGTTGGACTTGTGGATGCTGTGTTTCCTTTTTGGGCAATGTGGGGATGTGAATGTTGCGGAGGGTGTCACCCAAGGGATATGGTTCAGCTTGGGTGTGATTCATTGAGCTAATGTTGTCCAAACAGGGCCAAGTCCTTTTTTGTCACCCTCAGCCATTTGGAAAGACGTGCAATGTTGTCATCGTCACCCAACGACATAGCGTCTTGGAGTTAAGTCTGCAGGTGAGACTCCGTCATTTTATGCAACACCTTCACGGTACCAGGAGTGCTTCTGTGTAGATTAACAATTCAAGCATATTAACAATTCGTGTATTAATCAGGGATGGAGGCCGTGAAGAGGGGTGGAGAAGAGGTGACGAATGGCGATTGGGATAAGAAATAAAGTTATGGAGAGGGATGGAGAATAAGGATAGGGATGGAGGGTGTGGAGAGGCATGGGGAGGAAGATGGAGATGAGGCTAGGAATGGGAAAGACAGGGTGTGGAGAGAGGGATGGGGAAGAAAGAGGGATGGGGAATGGGGAGAAAGATGGAAAAGACGAAAGGGAGGGAGAATGGGGATAGGGGATGGATGAGGAGAGGGATGACCAAAAAAATAAGGTATAGGGAATAAGGGTATGGATAAGAAGAGGAAGAGGTGAAGAGAGAAAAGGGGAATCAGGAAAGTGATGGGAATATGGACAGAGATGAGATGAGGAATGGAGGGTTTGGGATATGAAGAGGAATGAGATGGAGAACGGAGGGTATGAAGGGGGATGAGGAAGAACATCTGCTTAATAGAATGGGACAGGGATGCACCGCATGGAGAGGGACTGAAACAAAGAGAGGTATGGGAAAGGAAAGACGGATGGAGAAAAGCGAAGGGCTGAAAAATGGGGACTGGGATTGAGAGTGTATAAAAGCATAAGGAGAGTCGTGGAGAAAAAGGCATGGGTAATAATGGTGTGGAGGGGGATGAGAGAAGAGATTATCTTGCATATAATGTTAGGCAAGGATGAATAGAGCGAGATGGGGACTAAGAAAATGAATAGGGGATAACGAAAGGGATTAAGGGTAGAGAGAGGGGTGATGGATGAGGAGAGAGTATGAGATTTACAGCTAAATAAATGACCATCGGATACAGGGAAGGAAAAGGCGAGACAGAAGTGATTTACGGGTGGATGGAGTGGAACTGTATATATATATATATATATATATAGTATATATAAGTAAGTATATAAGTAATCATAGGGGCATTTGTCTTCTTAGTATAATAGGAAAAGTATATGGTAGGATACTTATTGACAGAGTTAGAGAAAGAACAGAGAAATTAGTTGGAGAAGAACAGGGAGGCTTTAGGAAGGGAAGAGGTTGTGTAGATCAGATATTCATTCTCAGATCTTTAGTGGAAAAGTTTCTAGAGAAGGGAAAGAAGTTGTATGCGGCTTTCATGGATTTGGAGAAAGCATATGACAGGGTGGATAGACTAGGATTGTGGAAAGTGTTAAGAATATATGAAATAGATGGGAAGTTGTTGAATGCTGTGAAGAGTATGTACGATGGTGCGAAGGCTGCAGTGCGTGTGGATGGTGAACTAAGTGAATTTTTCTCTTTGAAAGTTGGGTTGAAACAGGGATGTGTCATGTCTCCATGGTTGTTCAATCTGTACATGGATGGGGTAATAAAAGAGGTACAAGGTAGGGTAGTGGATGTTGGAGTGGCCCTGGTGAGAGAGGATAGTGTTTGGAAACTCCCTGTACTGTTGTTTGCAGATGATACCGTGTTGTTGAGTGAAGACGAAGGGGAGCTGCAAGGCTTGGTGGATGAGTTTGAGAGAGTGTGTAAGAAACGGAATCTAAAGGTGAATATAGGGAAGAGTAAAGTGATGGTCTTTGAGAGAGGTGAAGTCAGTGAATGTACAGCGAGGTTGGATGGTGAGGAATTGGAAAATGTGAGTACGTTTAAGTACTTGGGTAGTGTGATGAGTAAGGATGGAGGTTTGGAGGGTGAAGTGCTTGAAAGGGTACAGCAGGGAAGAAAGGTTGCTGGTTCTTTGAAAGCAGTGATAAGAAACAGGGAAGTGAGCATGGAAGTGAAAAAGTTACTACATGACAGTATTGTGATACCAACTCTAACGTACGGAAGTGAAGCTTGGACGTTGTTGGAAGGACACAAGTCAAGAGTGAGAGCAGTGGAAATGAGTTATTTTAGAGGAGCCTGTGGAGTCACATGGAGAGACAGGCTGACGAATGAGGATATAAAGGAGCTTTGTGGTGTTGATGTGGATGTGATAGGAAGCGTTATGAGGAACACACTGAGGTGGTTTGGCCATGTGGAGAGGATGGAGGGTCAAAGACTGACGAAGAGAGTGTATGTGAGTGAGGTGGAGGGGGAAAGAGGGAGGGGGAGGCCGAGGATGAGATGGAGAGATGGGGTGGAGAGGTATATGAGAGAGGGGGGTGTGAGTTGGGAGCAGGGGAGTGAAATGGCGGGGGACAGGGCAACTTGGAGGCGATTTGTTTGTGGCCACCCCAAACGGGATTGAGGCGTCTGGCAATAGATAGATAGATAGATAGTATATAAGTGTGTATGTATGTATGCATAGATAGATAGATAGATAGATACATGGAAAATAAGGTAATACGTCAAAATCGGTTGTGGTAAGCGGTTTTGTACTGTAGGCCAACCATACCTTATGTCCCACACATATTGAATCGTTGCATAATAAAGAGTAGGATTTTTTTCTTTCTTTCATTCTTTGTAGGGTCGTACTCTCACTGGCTTGGAAAATTTCGTTACACCTTGTTTATCAAATTCTTTTGTCTCTTATACCGTAATAGCATCTTGTATATTGGTGATGGAAAGTACCACGATATTAAAAAAAATGTAAAAGTACAAGACGACAGTGAGATGAAATACAGAGAATACATCGCCAAGGAAGAGGTCTCTTATGCCAGCAAGGATACGGCTCTTATGCCTAAGGTAAGCTCAGTTGGCCCGATGCCTGGCGTGTGGCGGGTGAGAAAGTGTATCTTGAGATTAACAGCATCTTATAGAGCCGATATACGCTTCACTTACCGCCAAATGTTGAACGTTTCACCAAAGAAATGTGTGGTCAGTAACTATTCTTTTTTCAAAATCACACCCCAGCTTTTGAACATATAAACAGAAACTATAGAGCGTCATTCCACACCGTCATCATCATCATCATCATCATCATCATCCTGTCGGTTCACAGCATAGCAAATGTTTTTCGCTGCGCTCTGGACTCTGACCTAATAGTTAGCCTATGTCATCATACCCTTAATATTTAAAGATATAAACCATCCACTTTGTTCTCAACCTAGGCTACCTCTTTCTCCACTCGTCTCGGGATACTTGCTCTGTTATTTTAGTTGTATATTACTTACTGGTTTAACTGCGGTGATTTTGTGTTCTTCCTTCTACAGTTCTCTGATCCAAGAAGTTGTGATCTCGTCCCTTCCTGTGATACCTAACATTTTTCCTATCATTCTTTTCTGGCCACTCTTAAGCATACCGTTCAAGACGTTCGTCACACTCCACTTTTTATTTCATGAATCAGAAAGGGACAGGACCTCTGACTGCATGTATTTCTTTCTTTTTTTATTTTTTGAGACAGAAAAATCAGTTCGATACTTTTATGATGCTATTTTGTTAACCAAAAGCATTGTAATAAGTCCATCCCAAACATATACCTTAAATATCGTTGTCATACTCTGAAACCGCCTGAACAATTTGCCCTAAGTATTTGTATATTCTTCATTACATTTCAACTCATGGTGACCCTGGAAAGGGTTGAACAGCGTCTGAAACCCAAACCTTTGACTCATCACAGTGAACTTGAAGCCACTTCCAGGCACCTCTTGTTCACCTTCATATAAATTTTGCAGCTTCTCCCCTGACTTGTTGAGAAAGTACAGTAATAAATCTAAAAATGTCCTCTATATATGTTGTGCATACCTCTGGGGAAACCGTGTCCCCTTGTCTAAAGCCTCTCTTTCTGAAGTAATTTTACTGTAACAGTATCAACTTCACAAATGTATCTTAATTCTTTTATGTCATCTTCTACATATTGTCCTATCATTGTTGTCATCACTTTCAGCTGAGACAAATTCTTCCATGAACCAACAACTTCCCGCATAGTTTTGTTCTGAATTCTGACATTTTCTTGGTTACGTATTTAACAGTTGAAATTAGTCTATGTATTACTGAATCAGCATTTAGCAAAATTTCAAGTAGGGTCAAGTTCGCATACAAGCAAACCTATTTCACCACCAGTTTACATTCAGCTTGCACCTAAATCACGTACAAATGAGGTCTCAATAATCAGGAAATTATATCTTCAATACCCGACTAAAATTACACCCAATTCCCCACTAACTGGCTCTTAACTGAGCTCCAAAATCACTTCCCCCACAACCAAACCACCAACACGTCACGCCCGGGTCTCGCCCACGATTCACGGTCAGTATTGCAATCCCCAGGCACTACTACGCTAGAGTTCATCCAAAGAGCACCGCCAGTGTGTGGCATTCACGGTCTTATATATTTATTTTTTTGAATAGGGGAATTTTAGTGGAGATAATCTAAGTCTTATTGTAATGTAAGATGTAGTATACAATCAAGCTAAGTAAATATACAAGAACAATGTATTTCGTCTTAATAATTGCACAATGGCTGCTTATGATTACACTCGATTATACACAAAAAGATAATATATATATATATATATATATATCTATATATATATATATATATATATATATATATTTGTAAGTACCAATGGCTTGATCTTCGTAAAATGGAAATAATGGTGGTTGCAGTTAATGCCTTACCTAAATTCTTATAAGCAACTGAAAAAAATAACAATGATAACTTATAACAATCACAGAATATACACACAAAAAAACGAAAATAATTATATACCGTCAGATAAAACAACTCATGATACTCTGCCTCACTTAACGAAATGGGAGGCAGAAACGATGCAATGACCTCCTAAAGTAATGGGGTGGTAGTGTTGTTAGTGTGAAGTGAGGGGTGAGGGGGTGAGAGATAGTGTGAGGGATGAGGGGTGAGTAGAGGAGCGACAGGTACGATGGAAAAAGAGGGGAAGAATAACAATGGGGAGAGTAAGAATGAGAGGAAGAGAAAAATAATGGGAAGATGGAAAGATGAGGAGAGAGAGAAGGTTAAGAAAAGGAGAAAGAGGATGGAAAAATGAGGGAGAGTGAGAGGAAGGAGGTGAGTATATATAGCGTGCGGGGTGAGAGGAGAGTGAGGACACAGAGGTAAGGAATGTGAAAAAGTGAGTGAGTGAGAGAGAGAGAGAGAGAGAGAGAGAGAGAGAGAGAGAGAGAGAGAGAGAGAGAGAGAGAGAGGGAGAGAGAGAAGACGTGTGTTAAGGAGGTGTAAGACATTGGTAGGGAAAGAAAAAAAAAATGAGAGGGAAAAATGAAAAAGAAACAGGCAAAAAAAAAAAGATAGAGAAGAGAGTGAAGAGAGGTAAGGTGAGAGTGAAAAACTGATGAGAGAAAAAGATGAAGAAAAAGGGAAAGCAAAAAGAAGAAGAAAGAATGATGGCAATAAACGAAGAAGAATGGTGAAGGGAGAAGCAAGGAAAGGAAGAGAGAGGGAGATATTGAAGTAAGGGTGAAGAACGAAGATCAGGTAGATGAACACACGTGAAAGGAAGGGGAGGATAAGTAAATACATGGTTTCGGTTTTCTGTTTTTATGAGGTGTTCATACATCTGTTTGCGCTTGCGTGTGTTTGCGTGCGACCGCGAGTGTGTGTGTGTGTGTGTGTGTGTGTGTGTGTGTGTGTGTGTAAGGAAGCGTGCCAGTGATGTGTACCTGAGCACTTGAGAGGCGTGGCGTGGAAGCATTGTTTATATGCATGTGTTTGAGAGTCGGCCACTATGTTTGCTTGTTTGCAGACTTGTATGTGCGTATGTATGAGTGAGTGACTACTACCCGCAGGTAAATTTATTCAAATTAAGAAATATACTTTGTAGAGAAGGAAGTCAATAGTCTCTTCATAAATCTCTTTCATGAACAGTGTCATCAAAATGGAACATACTCATAATCATCTGGTGATGAAAGAATAAAAAAAAGAAAAAAAAGGCAGAATAGCAAATGGATAAAATAAATTGCTTACAGACAAGCAGACAGACGCCTTGATTTGTAAGGGAGCTGTAATTAACTGATAATAATAATCAAGTATGAAATTGCTAGATAGATATAGAAGCTTCAGGGACCTAACGTGTGGCTTCGCTAAAGGCAATAATGCATTCAGTGGTGAAGCGGAAACTTCAGGGCCCTATTATGGGGCTTTTCTATAGTCGCTAAAGTTTACTGGAATGAGGCATCTCGTTTCTGAAAATCTGTAATGTGGTACAAATAGACAGGGTCGTTCCTTGAGATGCCCCTACATCTGAAAATGGAAAAAAACTTAGAAAGTGTTCAGAGAGGGCATACCTCCGCCAATGCCATTGTCATTAAAATGGAACCGGGTCCGCTCGCAAATTTAATAATTTTTTTCTTGGTCCATGACCCACCTTTCCACAAAATTTCATTGAAATTCACTGAGAATTTATAGAGACATTATGCGGGATACTCCGGATCCGGATGCGGTTCCTTTCCCAAATTTAATCATTTTTTCCTTGGTCCATGGCCCACCCTTCAACAAAATGTCGTCAAAATCAGTTAATAGCCTTTTGAGTAGCCTAATCCCGGATCTGGATCCGTGGATATAGGATCCCGATCCGGATCCGGATCTGCCCTCAAATTTGATCAATTCTTTCCTGGTCCATGGCGCACCTTTCTACAAAATTTCATTGAAATTCATTGAAAATTTTTGGAGATATTGTGCTGTATACTCTGGTTCCGGATCTGGATCCGGCCCAGAATTTAATCAATTTTGTTCATTGGCCCATGGTCTACCCTTCTACAAAGTTTCATCAAAATCCGTTCATAACTTTTTGAATGATCCCGTTAACAGACAGACAGACAGACAAACAGACATATAAACCAACGCGGGGTAAAACATAACCTCCTTGGCGGAGGTAAAAATCTGCAAGATTGATAAGTAATCGAGTGTATTCAAGGAATCAAAGTTTATTGATTTTGCTTTGTTTCTGTTTCCTTCGAACATTTGCACTGGTCGTATTAATATTGATATTACTGTATGTTTTTATTTATTTACTTGTTTTTATTTATTGGCTTATTTATTTACTTTATTTACTTACTTTATTGGCAACGAGTAATGCCTTTATAAATTACTGTAGTCACATAATATTTTCCTTACTATGTTGCAGAAATCTAGCATACTGGCATTCAGTACTAAGCATTAACACTGGCGTGGTGTAGTGGGTCAAAGAATAGCACGGAGGTCACGTCAGTCACACCCTACCTCACCCCAACCCTTCATTTACACTCACTACACTATGCATCTGCTCACCTTAGCCAGAGAACCATGGGTATCCTCATTCTTGGCTATAACTCAGTGTGACTTCAAAATTTTATCTCTTGTGGTTTATATCTTCTTCGCATACCTGTGAATGGAGGAAAGAATAATATCCACCTTATTACTTGCTTGTTGTAAAAAAAGTCGAAAAAAATCAGATGTGAATTACACACCTTTGCTATTTGCACTGGAGGGAAAATTTGGCGATACTACCACTGATTTATTTTGCGCATAGCTTCATTGCTCCTGTGACATGGTAAGAGGGAATGGAACTTGAACCTCGATCTTCTCGATTCATATCCGGAAGGAGATTAAATATCGAAATCATAGGGAACTCTCTATTCCACATGGACATGGTGAGCAGGGTAAGAATAAAGAAAAAGATAATAATGCTGATAATATTCTTCTGCTTGTTTTTGTTCTTGTTCGAATGAGGTGGGCCAGAAGGATGGGTGGGAGGAAAGGGGGCAGAATGATGGAGGGTATGGGATAAGGGGAAGGTGAACAAATATCGAGAAGGGAGGGGCAGGTGGAATGAACATCTCTGCGGGAGGAGGGGAAGAGGACGGAGGATGAGGGACGGACAGAGAAGCAAAATTCGAGAAGGTATGAACAGGAAGCCAAAGATATGAAAAGTTAAGAGACTAGTGAATGATAATGGTGATGATGGAGGCGGTGCTTTGGTTGATATTACTAGTTACTGTCGTCATTGCTGCACACCTGGCTGCCCCTGAATGTGAAGTTAATGGGCCGTGGCACCAGAAAGAAAAATCCAGTTTCACCATCTTGTTTACTTTGTGGAGCACTGGCCGACCACCGTCCCTCCAGGTGTTGCGGTGTGGCACGTTGGCAGTCTGTTATATGAAGTATATATCATCCTCCACAGCGCCCTCTCCAAAGGATACTGTAAAAAAAAAAAAATCAGTATTTCATGTATTTCATGGCATACAGGAGGACTGTGATGACGTACAAAATTCAGTTTCATTTCCTTAGACATATACTAAAAAATATGGATCTAAAAGTGCAAACCGCTGAATATCCTATATAGACTACACAGGAATGGCTAATCACCTCCCTCGTATGAAATTTACCTGACCAGAAAAAACAGCAATAATATAAAGAAGAATACGAACCGCCAATAAATGGGTTCAAGACACTGGTCATCCAGAAATCAATAGGCTAACAGACTATACACAAATGTCCTGCTGATAAAATTCCACGTTCAGGGTTAACCATCAAAGTTACGATCAATTTATATGTCGTTACTGAAATCAGGTTTTACAGTAAGAATACCGAAACAAGAGTGCAGAATCTTTTAGCCTCCCTTCTCTCTTCTGCAATAGCAAATCTAAATCACGACAGGGAAGTGATTGCAAGTTTCTTTGTGAGTTCAGGCCCTGCGATGGGATTAAAAAACAAACATTATCTGGTACCTCTTGAAACTAAAATTATGTTTTTTGGAGGAAGAACAAAAGACACGGAATATTTCTGCTCTCTGCTTTCCTAGGTCTTCCCCCCTCCCCTCAAACACACACACACACACACACACACACACACACACACACACACACACACACACACACACACACACACACACACACACACACACACACACACACGCACACACACACATCTTACGACGGGGCCGATGGCTGAGACTCATAAACATACAATTTATTTCCTGTCGCAACTCATATTTGTTTTTGCAGGTAGATGAAGAAAAGTCAAGATAGGATTTCTCTTTTTGCACTCCTTGTCTTTCCTGCAAAAGTGAATCATATTTGCCACGGAGAATTGACTGTAAATGTGTTTGTAAATTAGTCTTGGGTTATTTGGTTCATCGGAGCGAGGGCGGAAAGACAAACACTTTAATCCTTCATTGCCATGACGCTTTATTTTAATGTAATGTTCCTTAGTTCAGACGATTCTTATTCACTTAGGAAAGATTTCGTATTGGAGGCGGTCAATAAAGGCAATATCCAGTTCCTTTAGTTAGAAAAGGCTTTCCCAGCCTGAATAAAATTACCTGTTAGTAAGAAAAATAGAACAGAAAAAAGTCCTTAGACTGAAAGCGTTGTTCTCCTGGAACCGTAGTTTCATTAGCTTAGGAGTCTTTCTAACACCATTTTCTTTCACGATCTGATTTGCATAAATTATCTTGTTATTCTCCTGTACGTTAGCCGTTTCTTTTTTATCCTTACATACTGCCAAAGGAAAAAAAAAATCAAGAACACATTAACATAACCGATATGAAAACACTGTTAAAGAAGAGGTGTTACGAGCCTCCTTGTCCGATCGGAATGCTGGTCTGGGTTCCCTTCTCGTCGTCAGTGTTGTGATTGACGCGAAAATCAATAGGTCTCGAGAACTCTCCTCCAATGACCTCCCACTGTATTATCAGGAGACAGGCAAGGTTAATGAATTGCTAAGTAATCAGTGCATCAGCTAATAGTCGCCAATAGTCAAAGAAGGTTAACTCTCTCTGGCTCCAATGACTCATTCTCATATGAATAAAGTCGTCTCTCGGTGGATGGGATAGAGTACTGGAGCCATTTTCACCATGAGAGAGTTAATGGTAGAAGTATTAGCAATTGCAGGTTCCAATACCCACTCAGATGAATGAAATCGACTGGAAGAGAATACGAAAACTGTTGGGATCATGATAGGGTTAATGAAGTCATAGGAAGTCTGTGCATCGTGTAACAGAATGCGGCCGGTTTTCAAGAGATATAGAACAGTAGTGAATCACAATTAAAATCTATGCACCAGATAATGGGAGAATACGTATGTTTACCTTGCTTCACTTGGCTGTGGGTGCTGGAGAGGGATGCCTTCATGTGGTGGCACCAATGTAACCGGGCGGTTCAATTGCTTGGTTATACAAACGTCCCTCAACAGTTTCCCTGTCCCCGAAAAACGGATGGTGGACTGGCACGAGAAGGGCAGCTTAAGCCTGCAGTCTACCTGGTTCACGTTTCAGACGAGCCTGTGGCAACAACAACAACAGCAACAATAACAATAACAACTTCGTTCCGAGGGGATGGGACAGGAAGGAAAAAGGATTGCATTCTCGATGACTCAGGAAATTTTGACGCCATTCCCTATACTATCGAGAGACAGGGAAGGTTAGTAAAATTCATGAAAACCTGTGTATCAGCTAATAAGTTTTGAGAAACAGGGAAATTAAATGAAAAGTTAGCAGATATGTGCGTCAGGTAAGAGGAGAATGCTGCTAGCTGTAAGGAGACTGGAAAGGTTGATTAATTAGTAGGCTATCTGTGGAGCAAGTCACAAAGGAACTCTGCTGATTTTCAAGGGGCAGGGAATGTTAACAGATTACTAAGAAACATTTACACAAGGTAACAGCTGAACTCATCTCTATACCTTACTCGACCTGGCTGTGAGAGATGGGGTGTTAGAAATAAAAGACTGTTTTCTGGCGGCTTAGGACATTTTTTAACACCTCCCATTGTATTTCAACTGGTGGGCTTGGTTGATGATTTGCTAAAAGATCTATGCAACTGTTAATTGAAGATGCGGTCAGTTTTTATGAGACAGGGAAGATTCATGAAGTGGTAAGTAATCTGTGCAACAGCGACAAATTTTTAAGAGCCAGGGAAAGTTGATGAACTGGTGGTGTATATGTGCATCAGCTAAGAAAGTAGGACGTCTGTGTACCCCACCTGCTCCCGAGCAGGTGAAGGTAAAGCTTATGGACAGTATTCTCTCCGGCTTAGAAGATTTTGTAACACCTCCCATTGTCTTTTCAGGAGACAGGAAAGGTCAATGAATTGGTAAGATATCTTTGCATCAGGTGACAGAGATGCGTCAAGTTTTCAGGAGATAGGGATGACTCGTGAAGTGCTGCTAACTAAATGTCGGTTCGATATTGGTTTGATACACAGAGAAATTAAGAAATTACTTGGAAATTAGTGACCCAGACAGTATTCTGATGGCATTCTTCTGTTATTAAAGAAGGATGCGGCTAGTTTTCAAGCGATAGGGATGGTTAACGAATTGGTAAGACAAATCTGTACATCAACTAACAGAGGAATGAGGCTGTTTACACCACTCCACCTGGCTGTGAGAGGGCGCGGTTGAAGGTAAATAGATTGTGACCTCATGAACTAAATGAGGCGTGGAGGGAACTGAGCCATTATATTTTATTGACACACAGGAAGTCTAGTTATGTACATTCCAGGCCGTCCAGAATTCACATTATCCAGATTTCGGTTATCCAGAATCCAATTATCCGACGTCCATACTACCAAGGAAGCAGTTATCCAGGTTCCAGATTATCCACAAACCATATTATCCAAAGTCAAGGGTCTCCAGGTTCCAGACTATCTTGATTCCAGTTATCTATCTTCCAGCTATCCAGATTCAAGTTTTTCTAATTCCATACTACCAAGAATCCACTTATCCTTATCCAGATTAAAGGGACCCAGAAACCATTTATCCAGATTCCAGTGCTATCGAATATCCAGCTATCCATATTCCACATTATCCATAATCCATCCATCCAAATTCCAGGCTGCCCTGATCCAAGATGATCCAAATACCAGCTTACACAAAATCCATTATACAGATTTTAGACTATACAGATTCCAGTTCTCCAGATTCCAGACTATCCATGAGGCTGATCATCCCGCTTTTTCGCCCTCCAAAATATAGGTATCTAGATTACAGACAATCCAAAATTTATTTATTATCCCCGCCATTATTCCATATGATGGGGATATAGGAATCGCCCTTGTCCGTCCATCTGTCTGTCTGTCCGTCTGTCCGTCCAGGCCAGCATATTTCTCGGAAACTATCCGCTGGATTGGCTTCATATCAAACAGAAATATAGAGTATGTGTCGTAGTTGATGCCCGTACATGTAAAATTGCCATATTGTCTGTACTTTACGAGCTATGACCATATAACGAAAAATCTGTCTTGTGTTATATTTTGCAAACTTCTCGCTGGATTCTTTTAATTTCTTACAGAAAGATAGAGTATGAGTTCTAGTTTATGTCCTTATGTATGAAATTCCCACATTATAGGTATTTTACGAGCTATTTCCATATAAGGAAACTATTACGTAAATAGCTGTATCATGGAAACTACTTGCTGGATCATTTTCACTTCTTAAAGAAAAACAGTGTACGAGTCCTAGTTTATTCCCCTAGTTATGAAAATGGCATACTTATTAGTGTATGTTTGAATAATCTTTGCCACATGGTGGGGATACGTCTTTGCTAAAGGCTTGTTTCTATTCGAAATCAGCCGGAATCCCAATGCCCAGAGTCAGGTTTTCCAGTTACCAAATAAACCAGATTCCACTTTTTCAGATTCAGAAATATTCTAAATCTAGTTATTCAGATTTAAGGCTATTAAAATTCCACACTATCCAGAAGGTTCATCTTACTTGCATTTTCATTTGTATATCCAAAATTAATCTGCTTTACTACATAGCTTGTACCTGTGTTATTTGTAAAGCCCTAAGCTCTGTTCAGTGGATTCCATTATTGCAATCTTTTTTAAAGCCACAATCTTTACGAAAACCAGCGGGTCATAAATTGTATAGGGTCAACAGTGCCCTTGTTTAGTTATTTAGTATTCAAGCCGCACGAAGCGCCTAGAGAGCGTTTTTTTTTTTTTTTTTTTTTTTTTTAATGAGGAGAGTTTTACTGTATATGGTCTGCCGCGGTTCACTGCACAGCCTCTCATCAGCCTCCAGTTACCTCAGCTGTCTTGCCTTTCCTTGTTACGTGGAGTGATGACAATTCCCTCTCACTAGTTCAGGTCGAAAAAGCTAAAGGTTCTGATGATACTAACAGAAAAATGAGTATGTTACGATTAACTGCTTCATCAGCCTCTCCTGACTTCTTTCTCCTTAATCGTCAAGCCTTACTCTGGTGTGTGGAGTGATGTTGGTAACCTTTTGTTGTTTCAGGTTGGAACTGTTCACCCCTTCACTACGATGACGTGCTTTTTCACTTTTTCGAGCACTAGGTAATTCTGTTCAGCCGTAGGAGATACTTTTTGGTCTGGGTGGGACAGATATTAGCAGTCATTAGTCTTTTCACTGCCTAATGTCTCCCCTGTAGTGAATGAATCGTCTGCTAGTCGCAAGATGAATAAGACGTTCTTATACTGGTAAGATTATAAAGCACTAGCAGTGCATGTGAACAAATAATTATATCATGTAGTGCTGCAGCCATAATAGCGTGATGGTTTAGCGGATAAAGTAGTATTGGCTTTGGAAGCAGTTTTGTGATAAGTACAGAAATTTGCTAGGATGGCTACTTCTTTTTAATAGCATTCACAGATATGTCTTGAACACATTATTTCACCCGTAAACACCACCATATCACTTCAAAACGAGAATTCCCGAGCATAGCACTTTAGAAACAGATGGCATTAATGTCTACGTGGTGTGGTGTTAACTCCTTCAGTCCAACGACGCGATTTTAGAGTTATTCTTGGTACCACCAGACGATTTTATTCAGCTTAGGAAAGACTGCTTAAATGGGAGTAGTTAAACATAGCCTCCATTAACTCCTTCACTACCAATGGCTCTAAGTTGAGTAAAATCGCCTGTTATAGCAAGAATTGAGTGTACATAACATTTTCGGGCTGAAGCGCTTAAGAGCTATTGGGGGAGTTCTGTGTTGAGTGTGAGTGAAGTACCGGACCTCGGCGGTGAGATTTCTAGTGTATAGCGCAAATAAGATGCATTTAAATATACACATTGTGAAACTATATGGAAACAGATTATCACGTGACTCATCTGTCTCCCGTGGAATCAGCATTTGGTCAGGTACAAGCGACTCTCATCATTTCACCCATCAGAACCACCACAAGTCCAAGTAATTCATCCACGTCCATATTTAAGAGCACCGTTTGCCTCTTATTAACGTTTGCCTGGACTGTTACATAACCACTAACCACAAATATCCTCCGGCATGCTCGTAACATTTGGCATGAAGGAAATGGTGCACCTTAGTAAAACATAGCCAGCGCAGTTGCTTGCCTTTTCGTGTCATTGAACTAGGGATTCTGTACTAGTCCAGAAATACAATGGCAGTGATGAGTAAGAAGACGAATATAGCGCAAATTATAAAAAAAAAAAAAAAAAACAGGAATGGGTACGAAACGGGAGAGAAATGGACAACAGTAGATAACAGTGTAACAGTTATGGGATTGGCATTAACTGCATCGCATTGCCCTCAACTAATTAACAGTAATATTCTTGTTTATATTCATTTGGTCTGTTATTCGTATGCAAGTAATCTTATACACACTGATAATTATAATAAGAAAACTGAACAAGTCTGAGTAGGCAATGAGAATAGTCTTTGTACTCGTATTTATGCAGCTTGAGTGCTTTAGAGGCGATGAAAATGTTTTAGTGTAACATCACAACACCTTTTCTACCTCTACCTCTATCTTTATTATGGCACTCTGTAGATGGAGGGAAGGTAGAGGGTGAGAAGAGATTAAAAAAAAAAAAATCCTGTAGGTGCTAAAGGGAAAGGGAGTTATAGATCAGGTAGGGAGGAAGACAGGGAGGGAGGGGGAGAGGAAGGGATGTGAAAGGGAGCGAGCTGGTTTAAAGAAAGGAAAGGATGGTAGAGGCAGGCAGGGAGAAAGATGGGTTTGGTGGGTGACGAAGGAGGAAAAGGCAAGTCAGGGAGGTGGCAATGGAGAAAAGAGGATATGGGCAGGTGTGGGGAGGAGACAGAGTGATAAGGAGTTGAGGAATATAAACGCAGGGAAGGAAAATCGCAAGTGGTAGGCTCTAGAAAGGGAAATAAGGTTGATGAAAGGGGGTATGAGAGAGGGAGGGAGGAAAGGTGATAGGAAGATGGGGGAGAAGGGAGGGAGAGATAGAATTAATATTGGAAGGAACGTGTTGATACGGCAATGGGAGGGGGAAGGAGAGAGGGAGGTATATGAAGAGGAAGAAGGAAAAGGGACAGGAAAGTGGAGGAGGGATGATGGGGAGGGGGAGTAAATATATATAGACGGAAAGGGTGGGTAAACTGGATGACTTACAGGGAAGAGGGAGAGAGAAAGATAAATGTGGAGATGGGCTTCAGGGAAGGGGGATGGATGAAGTGGCTCGGTCTGTTTAGTACTGGGCTCATGTCGGATGACGCTCGGATGTGGTTTCGAGTCCCACTGATCGTCTTTCTTTGTGTGGTGGTTCGTCACAACCTAGTGACTGTCCCCAGTTGTGAAATAGTCAGACCTACAGCATTGCTCTGTCTTCAGTCACTCACTTGCATTCCACCGTCCGTGCTTTACTTTTGCCCTACCCTCCTCCCAACCTAACCTACAATTATGATCAATTTTACCGTCTGTACCTTGTAACTTCTGACCCCATTATAACTTCACCCATCAGATATCGGGGAGAGAATAGTAGGAAGATTAAGATGCGGACAAGGATGAAGAAAAACAGAAACGATGCAATGGTTAAGAAGAGAGGAAGAAATGGACAATAATAGGTAACGGAAGGGATAAGGTAAAGACAGAGAAGAAAAGAAGGAGGGAAGAAGACCTAAGAAGAACAGGACTAAGGCAGAAGGGTGAGGACGAGGAGGATATAATGAACAGGGCACAAAAATAATAAACAAGAGCACTGAGAGTGCATGTCTCCGCTAAGAGCACCAGTCTTCCTTTCATGTTGTTGTCTCCGCTCACTTGTGGTGGAAGAGGCATAAAGTGACTGGTCTGTCCGTCCGCCGTGGGTCCGTGCGTCCCCCCTGAACCCGTCGATGGATTTCCACCAAACTTTTGTCAGCGATGCAGTATGAGGAGATGATGAACTGATTAGGTCAGCTTGGTCAAGGGGTCAAAGGTCAAGGTCATATGGGGTCTACTTAGTTTATCCTTGTGGGCGGGATATCTCCTGAATTCCTAGACGGATTTCAACCAAACTTTTTTCAGTGATACAGTATGAAGGAACGATGAACTATGTATGTCAAAAAGATCATGGAGGCAGCATGGTGAGACAGTGAGCAAGGCTTTGATGAAGCATACGGAGCGATGCTTTGCGTCGACAGCTCGGGACCAGAGTTCTCGGCGATTCACTTTTTTACAATCCTGACACTGATCACTGACTTTCTTTTTATTCCAGAGTCAGTCACTTGTTCTTCAGTCATTATTCTATATCTGGTACAGTTTCATTTAATAGACATAATACAACATACAGACCGACCGACAGACAGAAAGACAAACAAAACGAACAAATATCATAACCTCCATGACAGACTTAAAAGAAAAAGAAGATTTAAATAAACACACACACACACACACACACACACACACACACACACACACACACACACACACACACACACACACACACACACACACACACACACACACACACACACACACACACACACATCTATCTATCCATGTGTACAGTATACTGTAGGCTAGAGAGAGAGAGAGAGAGAGAGAGAGAGAGAGGTACGGGACAGCTAGTATTAGAGAGTTGGAAGAGAAAGCAGAGTGACTCAGCGAATATGAGCTAGAGGGAAGCTTGTGATATTGGAAGGATGGGAGTAAGAGAGAGATACGTGGCAAGAGGGGAGAGAAAAAAAAAGGAAAGAAGGAGACAGCAGATAACAAGGAAAAGAAGATGGAGATAGAAAGGAATGAGAAAGACGAGAAAGAAAGAACGACAGAAAATGATGGAGTGATGGAGTGAGGAAATACTGCAACATGGAAGCTATGGCAGGCGAAAAACAACATAAGCGAGGGAGAAAAGGAGGAAGAGATGAGGAAGAGAAGGAAAGAAAGGAAGAAGCAATGATAGAAAAAATGTTATTGTAATAAGGAGACAAGGAAGGTAGGACGGAAGGAAGAAAGGGCCAAACCGAAGGGAGGCAGAGAAACCGCATGTGAAAATGTGAATGGATAGAAATAAGATAAAGAAAGTGGGGGTAGGAGAGGAAAAAAGGTAGAAGGAGATTCTGCGGCTGAAAAACTAATTAATGAAGAAGATAAAAATTAAAGGAGACAATGAAAAGGAAATGAAGGAGAATACAAAGGACTGAATTCCGTAAAGGGAAGGGAGGCAGAAGAGTTGAGAGGAGAAGTAGGCGAGGATGGGAATAGAACAGAATGTGTGTTTGTGCGATATATATATATATATATATATATATATATATATATATATATATATATATATATATATATATATATATATATATATATAACCGGTATATATATGTCCTCCTCTGAAGATGTGAATACACGAAAGTGCTCGGGATATTTCGTGTTTCCTTTTCATTGTGTTACAGGGACTTTGTATAACCAGTGTTTTCATTAAATCGCTTGGGAATTTGTGAAATGGATTTAAATTAGGATGGGTTAGTTAAGGTTACTTTAATTTAGTCTGCAGTTTGGTTAGGCTGAGATAATCTAGGTTAAGTTTAGATTAGGTTAGGCTTGGTTAGTTAGGTTACTTTATGAGAATGCATAACATAACTTAGCATTCATATAAATTAACCTAACCTAGCCTAACCATATTAACCTTGCCTAACCTAACCTAAACTTAACCTAGATTATCCCAGCCTAATCTGACCGCAGCCTAAATTAACTTAACTTTAATTAACCCATACTAATTTTAACTCATTTCACGAATTCCTCAGGGATTTCATGAACTCACTGGTTACACAAATTCACTGTAACATATTTACATTGTTACATAGCCTATGATTTCATCATCCTTCGTGTAATTTTAACGCACAGTATGCTGCATGTTTGATCACGAGCGTGTTCTGCCTCAGTTCCCCCCTTCTACCGTTATAGTAGAGTAAGTCGTCATTTCTGGAGTTCAGACCAGGATTGTCAACTCTTTGTCCCCATGGCTTCATTTGCGCGTCCTTCTTACAAGTTGTATCAAGCTCTGCCGGCCCCTATATAATGAGCTCAGTCTCTGCTTCATTGCCACTTAGATCTGCTCCTCATTTTGTTCACATCTCTGTCCTCCCCTGTACAGTTATTATTATTGTGAGTGCTCAAGAAATCTCCAAACATCTAGCAGCTGTGTGTAATTTGAGTATAACTGTTGTATTTTTTCTTGTACTGTATAGCATAAGTTTAATTTGTAGGCCTAGTGAAGTTTTTGTAATTCATATAGGGATCTTTATGTCCATCAGTTTTAATATTATCTTGTATCTGTAATAATTTATCTTGCATTCACTGAGTATTATCTGGTATCTCATTTTATCAGGGCTGACTTAGATAAATTTACTCTTGCTAATTTCGTGTTAATAGAGGCTATTGCAGTTAACCATATATTTAACCTGTTTATTTGCCATTACATTATCCTTATGAGTCCTGAATGTTTTGTTGTTAGTTTGAGCATTAAACTTTAACTTGTAATTTTACCTAACTCTTTTGTTTTGAACCTGGAACTTTACGGGACAGTAGTGATTATTAGTATTCTCACTTAAAGTGTACATCAAAGAATGAACAAGCTTGTTGCTCAACAATTGGGAATTGCTGTTCGCTCTCATCATTCTAAAGATCAAATTGTTGACATGATTAATGAAAGTTTGTTTAATGTAACTCCTCCAAATGAGCAAACGCAGATTGAATTAGCTAAGTTACAGCTAGCCCTGCAGGAGGCTCGTGTGAAGGAAGCTGAATTTCAAGCACAGGCTAAGGAGGCTGAATTTCAGGCAAAAGCTAAGGAGGCTGAGGCACAAGTTGAAATTGCTAGGATTCAGGCAGACCATGAGTATCGCATGAAACAAGGTGGAACTGGATCATCTAGCTCTGATGATTTTGATGTGGCTAAAAATGTTAAACTTGTCCCTCCTTTTAATGAATCTGATTTAACAAAGTATTTTCATTTGTTTGAGAGGGTAGCTACAGGTTTTAATTGGCCTAAGGAGTATTGGCCAGTACTCCTTCAAACTGTTCTCACCGGTAAAGCTAAAGTAACTTATGCATCTTTGCCTCAGGATCAGTCTGATAATTATGATGTAGTTAAGAGCTTGATTCTTAAGGCCTATGAGCTTGTTCCTGAAGCTTATAGAGTAAAATTTAGGACAACTTACAAGCAAGATAAGCAATCCCATGTTGAGTATGCAAAAATCAAAGAAGATCTGTTAGAGCAGTGGTTAAATTCTAAGAATGTGGATTCTGATTTTGGTAAATTTAAGCAGATGATTTTGCTGGAGGACTTCAAAAGGTGTATTAGTAAAGATGTAAGCCTATATCTTGATGAGAGAAGGATAGATAATTTGTCTGATGCTGCAGTTTTAGCTGATGAGTATGTTCTCACTCACAAGAGATATTCTAGAGAAAAAGGGAAAGCTGAGAGTAAGTACGTTGCCTCTACTCAGAGTACAGGTAACAGGAAAGAAAATAAAGATGATGTTTCTCAGGAAGTAAATACCAGCTTCACCTCTAGATTTCAGAAAAGTAAATGTACTTATTGTAGTAAGCTTGGTCATACTACGGAGAGATGTTTCAGGAGACAGCGTGATGTGAACAAAAAGGAGTCTTTAAATATTCAGTCAATTGGTCTAGTGTCCACTCTTGAGAGTTCCCAGAATTCTTTAACTGAGTTAACTGAACCTGCTTTGAGGGGTAACTTAAATTCTCATGATGGAGCTCCTCTTTTGAGCAGTAACGTGGGTGACACTCTCAAGAGTTCATGTGCTAATTTCCTGTCTGATGGTTTTGTCAGTCCTCTGGACAGTAATGACAGGAAATCAGTTCAAATATATCGTGATACAGGTGCTTGCCAATCCCTTATGCTGACCAGTGTTCTAGGCTCTAATGTTAATTCCTCTGATGAAACTGTAATCTTACAAGGTGTAGGGAATAATTACTTCTCTGTCCTTCTGTGCAGAGTGAATTTAGAGTCTGGTTTTGTTAATGGTTCTGTTATGGTTGGGTTGGTTGAGACACTCCCGATGTCAGGTGTAACTTTCTTACTTGGAAATGATATTGGTGGAAGTCAAGTGTGTCCAGCTCCTCAGTTGTCTAGTGAGCCAGTGGCTGCGGCCCAGGATTGTGATGTCCCTGATGTGTTCCCTGCTTGTGCTGTCACTAGGGCTAAGTCTAAAGTTACTGGTGATTTAGAGGATAATGATGATGATGATGTTATCCTAGCTGACACTTTTCTTGCTAATTTGGACCACTCACCAGATGAGGCAGTACCCCGTAGTGTTGATAATTTGTCTCGTCAAGAGTTGGTTGAGTTGCAGGTTGCTGACCCTGAGTTGAAAGGTCTAGCTAACTCTGCTTACAGTGAAGAAGAGTCAGCCGGTGCTTCTACTTGTTATTATGTAAAGTCAGGAGTACTTATGAGGAAGTGGAGACCCCCAACAGCATCAGCCGACTGTGAATGGGAGGTTGTACATCAAGTTGTCATCCCTCGTGTTTGTAGGCAGGATATCATTAGAGTGGCTCATGATTCCAGTTTGGCAGGACACCTTGGAGTGAGGAAGACTGTGGCACGCATTTTGAAACACTTCTACTGGCCAGGTATCTTCAGGGATGTTTCCTGGTATTGTAAGTCTTGTCACACCTGTCAAGTTGTGGGGAAGTGTAATCAGACCGAAAAGGTTGCACCTCTAGTTCCCATTCCTCCTTTTGAGGCGCCTTTCACCCGTGTGTTGGTGGATATTGTGGGCCCTCTTCCTAAGACTTCTTCAGGATTTTCTTATGTGTTGACCATGATTGATATGGCTACTCGTTATCCTGAAGCCATTCCACTTAGAAACATCTCAGCAAAGAACGTGGTTAAGGAAATGCTAGGGTTCTTCACAAAGTTTGGCCTGCCCAAGGAGGTACAGTCAGACCGGGGAAGTAATTTCATGTCAAACGTTTTCAAGCAGTCTCTGAAAGAGTTGGGCATCACCCAGATCACGTCTTCAGCTTACCATCCCCAGACCCAAGGAGCGTTGGAGAGATATCATCAAACACTCAAATCGATGCTCAAGAAATACTGTTTGGAACATCAGAAAGACTGGGATGAAGGTCTTCCATTCGTTGTGTTTGCTGCAAGAGAATCTCCAAATGAATCACTGGGCTTCTCACCTTTTGAACTACTGTTTGGCCATGAAGTAAGAGGACCCCTTAAGTTACTCAAGGAATGCTGGCTGTCGGAGGAAGATGACGTCAACCTGCTGGAGTATGTGATGAAGTTCAAAGAACGGCTGTCCACTGCTTTACAGCTGGCGAGAGAGAATTTAGGAGCTGCTCAGGAGAAGATGAAGACTTGGTATGATAAGAAGTCCAGGTTACGCCACTTTCAGCCAGGAGATCAGGTTTTGATTCTGCTACCAGTTCATGGGCAACCTCTTCAAGCCAAGTTTAGTGGCCCTTATTTCGTGGAGAAGAAACTCAGTGATGTCAACTATGTCATCGCCACACCAGATCGTAGAAAGAACAAGCAACTATGTCACATCAACATGCTAAAGTTGTATCACAGGCGGGACGAAAATAACCCAGTCTGCACTGTAGCTGTTCCACCCGAGTCTGCAAGTGAAGCTCTCCCATGTAGTATGAACCTGAGTGATAGTTTGGGGAAGAATCCTGATATCATGAATGATCTCCAGACTAAGCTTTCTCATCTACCTCCCGAGGAAAGGCAGGAGTTTTCGGCATTACTGCAGGAGTACCCGCAAGTGTTCCGTGCCACTCCAGGAAGAACTACTGTGTTGATGCATGATGTCGAGGTTGGAGACGCAAAGCCAATTAAACTGCCTCCTTACCGTGTGAACCCAGTGAAAGTTCCTCTCATCCAGAAGGAGCTTGGCTACCTGTTGGACCACAAGATGATTGAGCCCTGTCAGAGCGAGTGGAGTTCTCCTGTCACTCTAGTCCCTAAGCCAGGTGGGTCACAGAGGCTTTGCATCGACTACAGACGTGTTAATCAGATAACTAAAACAGACACCCTCTCCCTCGTGTGGAAGATTGCATAGACAAGATCGGAAAGGCTAGGTACATAAGTAAGTTTGATTTGTTAAAGGGATACTGGCAAGTACCTATGACTGAACGTGCTAGGGAGATCTCATGTTTTGTAACACTAGGAAAGGCTTTTGCATGTTCTGTAATGCCGTATGGTATGAAGAATGCACCAGCCACATTTCAGAAGCTCATGAATGTTGTAACAGAGGGTTTGGCAGGGTGTGTTGTTTATATTGATGATGTATTAATCTTCAGTGACAACTGGAAAGATCACCTATGCCATGTCAGTAAATTTCTTGACCGTTTAGTTCATGCTAATCTTGTAGTTAATTTATCAAAGTGTGAGTTTGGTCAAGCTAAAGTTCAGTACCTTGGGTATGTAATTGGTGATGGACATGTTGCACCACCAGGAGCTAAGGTTCAGGTTATAAGTGATCTTCCCAGACCTAAAAGTAGGAAAGAGCTACAAAGATTTTTGGGAATGGTAGGTTATTACAGGAGATTTGTTCTTAACTTTTCTATTCTTGTATCACCACTTACAGACCTACTGAAAAAGGGAGTTGAATTTGTCTGGACCGATAACTGTGAATCCTCTTTCAACAAACTTAAAGCTATTCTATTAAGTCAGCCAGTGCTCGCTACTCCAAATTTTGCTAAGCCTTTTAAGATGGCTGTTGATGCAAGTGATACAGGAGCTGGGGCTGTTTTGCTGCAAGAGGATGATCAGGGTATTGAACATCCTGTATCTTATTACAGTAAGAAGTTCACTCCACCTCAAAAGAACTACTCCACTATTGAGAAAGAGCTTTTGGCCTTGATTTTGGGTTTACAGCAGTTTTCATTTTATTTGTGTTCTGGTTTTGACCCCATAGTCATTTATACCGATCACAACCCACTGAAATTCCTTAGTAAGTTTAAAGATAAAAATCAGAGATTGACAAGATGGAGTCTACTTCTTCAGGAGTATTCATTAGACATACAACATGTCAAGGGGAAAGAAAATGTTATTGCAGATTGCTTATCTAGACTTGAGACAGATTGTTTTAGAGTAATAAGAAATTTCCTTTGTAAATTTCTTTTTCTTTGTGGGGAGGTGTTACATAGCCTATGATTTCATCATCCTTTGAGTAATTTTAACGCACAGTATGCTGCATGTTTGATCACGAGCGTGTTCTGCCTCAGTTCCCCCCTTCTACCGTTATAGTAGAGTAAGTCGTCATTTCTGGAGTTCAGACCAGGATTGTCAACTCTTTGTCCCCATGGCTTCATTTGCGCGTCCTTCTTACAAGTTGTATCAAGCTCTGCCGGCCCCTATATAATGAGCTCAGTCTCTGCTTCATTGCCACTTAGATCTGCTCCTCATTTTGTTCACATCTCTGTCCTCCCCTGTACAGTTATTATTATTGTGAGTGCTCAAGAAATCTCCAAACATCTAGCAGCTGTGTGTAATTTGAGTATAACTGTTGTATTTTTTCTTGTACTGTATAGCATAAGTTTAATTTGTAGGCCTAGTGAAGTTTTTGTAATTCATGTATGGATCTTTATGTCCATCAGTTTTAATATTATCTTGTATCTGTAATAATTTATCTTGCATTCACTGAGTATTATCTGGTATCTCATTTTATCAGGGCTGACTTAGATAAATTTACTCTTGCTAATTTCGTGTTAATAGAGGCTATTGCAGTTAACCATATATTTAACCTGTTTATTTGCCATTACATTATCCTCATGAGTCCTGAATGTTTTGTTGTTAGTTTGAGCATTAAACTTTAACTTGTAATTTTACCTAACTCTTTTGTTTTGAACCTGGAACTTTACGGGACAGTAGTGATTATTAGTATTCTCACTTAAAGTGTACATTATCTTTCTCTGTTCCGTAACAACATGTATATCTACAACAATATCTATCAATCTACCTATATCTATCTATCAGTCTATCTATCTATCTATATCTATCTATATCTATCTATCTATCTATATATATTATATATATTATGCAGTATATTCATATTATACAGAACATATATATCTATCTGTATACATAAAATAATGTTGTAGTACTACCTCAGCCTGTCTGATCGAGCAGACTCATCAACCGCACGGCAAGCAAGTGCTCCTGCAGGGCCATCTCGTGCAGTGAACTCGTTCAAATGAGGCTAATAGCACTTCGCCACAGCGAGGCGCGGGGTGTAGAGGTTTGGATCCTGAGTGGATGCTGCATTAGCGTCTCCACCTAGTTTGCAGGGACACCATAGTAGGTTCCACCCTTCACCGCGTTATTTGGCTATGTGGTTACCACCCAGAACTGAAAATGGCCTTTTGAGTTACATGAAACCATTGGTTTGTCACTTAGTATACAGCCACCTGAAGTGGAGAAAAGATTAATAAATGATATGACAGGAAGAATGGAAAAAAAAGAGGAAGAGAGGAGTACAGACAGAAAAGAAAGATAGACCAGAAGGAAGAAGAAGGCAGCACTACATCGAGTGGGTATTAGGCTCCCCCAACAACGACCATATAAATTAATGTAAGAACATAGGCAACGTCATGCTGTTGCAGCCCTCCACCTAACCAAGCACATGCCCCCCCTTCTCCCTGCACACCTAACCAAAAGCATAACAGCCCTCCCCCCCCCCCCATATAACGCAGAGATATTAAAACTAAAAAAAAATCAGTAATTTATCCATGGTAATAAAGAATTTATGTGCAGATTTGATGAAACTATGACCTGTTCTTTTTTTATTTAAGCAGCCTGTACCTGTATTAATTTCTGCTTCCTAGCCCGGAAACGATATATATATATATATATATATATATATATATATATATATATATATATATATATATATATATATATATATATATATATATATATATATATATATATAAAGCTACTTAAGACACAGCATTGTACCAATCAAAAGGTACCATTTCGCTATATGACACATAACTATGAGAAATTTCATGACCCTATAATGAATACTTTCTGAATTCCAACCCGGAAACTAAATCTCTACGCCCGGCAAGCCACCCTATCTCCCGGCAGCCCTGCCGCCCAACTCTGCGGACGGACATCTATTGATCCCAGTGATAACAACACCCTCCTCTGACTTTGTCAGGTGTAGGGTAAAAATATGAAGAATATAAAGAGAAGGATTTGGAAGAAAGAGAAGAAAGGAAAACAAATAGATTATGATGAGCTAAGATCAAGGGAAGGAGATGAAAGAGAGATGGAATTAGAGGCAAGAGGAGCTATGAGAGTAAGAGATGAGGAGATAAAGGTTATAAAGAGGAAGGAAGGTAGGAAGGAAGGAAGTAAGAAGGAAGGAGGGGAAGAAGGAACGAACGAATCCTGAGATGGAAAAAAAAAGAAAAAGAGGAAATAGGAGCTTGGAAAGAGGAAGGAGAGAGAAGGAGAGAAAGAAATTGAAGGAGAGAAGGAATGAAAAGGAAGAAGGAAAGAGAAGAAAAAGGAGGGAAAAATGAGGAAAAAGGAGTTGAAGAGAATGAGACAGAAGGAGGGAAGGAAGGAGGGCTGAGAAGGAAAAAAGAAGGAAAAGAAGGAAGGAGGAGCATCGAGAGAGGAAGGAGCGAGAAGGAGCAAAACAAGGAAAGTAAGGGAAGGAGAGAAAAGAGAGAAGGAAAGAGAAGAAGAAACAGGAAGAATGGGGAAGAGAAAGAGAAAAAAAGTGAATAAGAGAGGAAGGAAGGAGGGCTGAATAAGTCGCTCACTTTCAGGGTCAATACACAATGATTAGCCGAATTCTTCTCTCTCTCTCTCTCTCTCTCTCTCTCTCTCTCTAATCCTTCCTTTCCCTCCTTCCGTCCATCCCTTCCTCGAATTACTCCTTACTTACCATTCGTTCCTATTTTCAATCTCTTCTCCTTCATTGCATCTCTCTTTACCTCCCCTCTTTACCTCCATCCTTCCCTTCCTCCAGTCCCTCCCTTCCTCCAATCCCTCACGACCTCCAGTCCCTCCCTTCCTCCAATCCCTAACAACCTCCAGTCCCTCCCTTCCTCCAATCCCTAACAACCTCCAGTCCCTCCCTTCCTCCAATCCCTAACGACCTCCAGTCCCTCCCTTCCTCCAATCCCTCACGACCTTCAGTCCTTCCCTTCATCCAGTTCCTCACGGCCTCCAGTCCCTCCATTTCTTAAATCTTTCCCAAGCTCCAGTCTCTCCCTTTCTTAAATCCCTTCCAAA
>NC_137051.1:22566368-22726368 GCF_032717465.1 Coenobita brevimanus
GGGCCCACTAGTTTATCCTTTTCTTCGTCTCAAAGACTAGTTGCCTTTGTTATAGACTACTCTGTTACAAACAGCCTCTAAAGGAATGACAAATCCCATACTGTTTGCATTCATCTGTACTTTGTTTTCTTTTCCCTCCTTCCTCACTTATTTCTCCAGTCATTAATTTATCGCATTTCTTCTCTGTGCTCTCCTTCCTCTTTCCTTCCTCCCTCACAACTCTTCTCTCCCATTACTCTTTCCTTTCTCCCTCAGTTCGTCAATTCTTTCACTCACTCCTCCCTTCGAGATAATACTTTTCTCCCTCCATTCCCTCCTTCCTCGCTCATTTCCCTCTCGTCTCCCTCCCACCCCCCTTTCCCTCTTCCCTCCCTCCTCTCCTCCGACGCAGACCAGGAAGCCAGGAATGCAACTGCAAGTCACGATAGGGCGGTCCGTACGTGTCTTTTGTACTCTAGTTTCTCTCTCTCCCTCTCTCTCTCTCTCTCTCTCTCTCTCTCACCGTGAAAATTTTCAAGTGCGTTTTTTTGGGTGTGACGTGTGGGGCTTTCAATGTCACTTTTTGTTCCTCTTAATTGGTATGTTGTATGGGTTATAATTAATGATAGTCTCTCTCTCTCTCTCTCTCTCTCTCTCTCTCTCTCTCTCTCTCTCTCTCTCTCACTGCTGTGGTGGTAGGTGTGGTGGCTATTGTACCACACCCGGTCACACTGAAGGCCAAGAAGTTATTAATGATATGGACGATCACAACAGTGTCTTACGCTTGTTTTTCGCTATGTAATCAGACTATTGTTATCATCGGTGCTGTTATTTTGTGCATGTGATTTCTTTTCCATTTTTTTTTTCCCTGACCATCACTTCTTCAGTTTTTCGTCACTATAGTTTTCCTGGTTTTTCCCATCATTGTAATTATTGTCACTGAAGATAAGAGGAAGAATGGTGAATGGTGGATTGATATACGAGTATATTTCATTCTTCCGAACACTGCTAATCACTCTAATTATCAGTTCTCCCTGTTCTCTTCCTGAATGCTACGTACAACATAAAATATTTGGAAGGTAAAGTAAATGATGATGATGATGATGACAATATTGCCTTTATTCTAAGCTTTTGTTGTCTTCTTATTAACCCAATGCAATCACTAAGAGGGCGTTATTTTAACTATACAGTACATGTATTAAGGCCAGATAATTCTATTCATCGTAAGGATTAGTCGCTCAAAATACTGAGGTATAATATTTTGGTCCTCATTAACTTCTTTAATTTTCAGGTACTTTCTGAGTTGACTTAACTTGAAAAGAGGTCATCGTAGAGAAAGGGTTAATATTATTTCCCAAACTAAACTGGTCCCAAATGATTGTATTATGTTGCGTGTGCTGTATTACGTGTCAGTGTGTACTTTAATTTTGTGGATAATGATTGCTTGTATCATTATCCACCGCCATTGGCAAGGCCAGGATATATAGTTTTTGTTCTAATTTATAATTCTAATGATAAAACACACGCGCGCGCGCACACACACACACACACACACACACACACACACACACACACACACACACATCTATCTATCTATCTATCTATCTATATACATATAGATAGATAGATAGATAGATAGATATAGATATAGATAGATCGATAGATAGATGGATGGATATATATATATATATATATATATATATATATATATATATATATATATATATATATATATATTTAAAGGCTCTAACATGCTTGCATGCGTCGGCCTGTCTGTCTGTCTATATGTTATATCAGTAAACTTACAAATTAGAACAATAACTGTATACCCTGGCCTTGCTAAAGGCGGTCAATAGTAATACAAGCAGTCATTATCGACAGTATTATAGTACACACTGACACGCAATACAGCACATCACAACATAACACAAACAGCCATTTTGGATTAAGTAAGTTTGTGAAATAATAATTCATGCCAATGTCCTGACGATTATATTCAGGTTTCGAGACTTATTTACAACTGAGGGGATAGGTATGACCTTCATGAACCTCTTCATCACAAAGCAGATCTCTTATGCTGATTAAAACGATTCAGAGACAGCAACACGTCACTGGACTTCAGGAAAGAAAAACTTGTGTGTGATGGTTGTGTTGGCCAGTATGACTCTCTCTCTCTCTCTCTCTCTCTCTCTCTCTCTCTCTCTCATGGCTCATCGTTGACACATCACTCATACTGTCCAGCTTCATTGTGGGGTACAACTTAAATTCATAGGAAGTTATTTGTCTCCCCCTCCTCTCTCTCTCTCTCTCTCTCTCTCTCTCATATTCGTTTCTGTGTATCTTTTTTTTTTTCTTACTGTCTTTCTTCGTTTCGTACCATCGTTTTTTCCTCATCGCTATCTTTTTTTTTTTCTTAAATAGTTTTTATGGCTTGCTTCATATATTATAAGCTTTTATCCATTTAGCCTTCCCGCCTATCTTTTGCCTTTCTTCTCTGGTCTGTATTTAACACTGTCCTAACACTTCTTTCTCTTTTTCATATGCTTATCAAAATACCATCATATTCTAGTTCTTCCTTTTTTTTTCCGAGTTTTCTGTCTTCGCCTTTTCCTTATCTTCTCAGTTTAGTTTGCATTCAACATTCTCCCTCCATGATCATATATTTTTGTTCTTATTTTTACCATATTCGTCTTTCATTTATCCCTCTGCACTCTGTATTTATTATTACTTGTCGATACGCACACACTTTCATTCGGTATTTTTGTGCCATTGTTCCTAGTTTCATGGTCTCAAATTTAACTTTTATTCAACATCTTTCTGTTTTCATCTGCACTTTCCCTTTTCTTTTTCATCATCTTCGTCTTTCTTTCCTTCTCCTTTTTATGCCTCATTCACCTTCTCCCACACACCTTTGTATTTCTCCATTTTTCCCAATACTCTCATATCTATCCAACTGAATCGTTCCTCCTCTGGTTGTCTCTCACTATTTTCTGCCTGTCTGTCTGTCTATCTCTTTACCTGTCTCTCTCCTTCTGTCTGTCTGTCTCTTCATCCCTCCTGTCATTCTCTCTTCCCCATTTTCTTCCCTTCTTTTCTCCGCTGTTTACCTTTTCTCATACTCGTACACTTTTTATCTTTCATTCCTTCCCTATCTCTGCTATATCATCGTCCTTCCTACCCTTTTCTCTTCCTTGTGGACAAATGTTTCGGCTTATCCTCCTCGCCCTCTTCCTTATTTGGTCACCGTCTCTCACGCAGCCTCACCCCTCATACATTTCCCCACCACTCCCTCCCTCCCTCCTCCACTTCTTAATACTCATATCCTTTATTATTTCATTTTCTTACATATTCCAGTTCTTTCAGTCTTCCTTTCTTCTTACTGTTTCATATATTCCTGGGTATCTTATTCCTTTCATCTTCCTCCTTACTTATGGATTATCTTTAAAATTAAAACACCCTTATACCCTAATTCCTGTCTAAGTCTACTGTCTTACTTACCTCTTCTTTTCCGAATTTTTAAATCGCTTTCAATATTAACCTCTTCATTGCTATATTAACCTTATATCACTCAGTTATAGAAAATCCTCGCATGTCAAAGTCACTCTACATATTTTCTTTTTCTCTCTGTAGTTTTTCTTTTTCCTGTGTTGTTCTCTGTTCTTGTAGTCTTCCATTATTCCTATTGTTTCTCTTCCTTCGTTTCATTTTCCTCTGGTTTTTCCTTCCTGTATCTTATTCCAATTATTGTTTTTCTGTTCTCTCTCACTGTAGCCCTTCCTATCCTCCTTTATTCACTGCCATTCCACTCCTTTTCTCTTTCCCCCTACTCATCCACTTCGTTTTTAGTAATTTCATCATTACCATTTTCGTTTCTTCTTTCCTTTCTCCTGTCCCTGATTCTCCCTACCCAGCCTGTTTCTTTTTTATATTATTTCCATCCTTAATTCTATCACTTGCCATCAATCCCTTCTCTTTCTTTCATTCTGTTCTTTCCCTATCTTACTATCTATCACCCCTTTTCTTACTTTCGTCCTTCATTTTCTTTACTGCCCGTCATACCTTTCTTTACTCCTTTTTCTTCTTTCGGTATGACCATCTTTTCTTTCTTCTCTTCTCCCTTCTCCCTGTCCTTAACAAATCGCTGCAGTTGCCTCCCTTCTTCTCTTCCTTCCTTCCTTCCGTCCTTCCCTTTTTCCTTCCGTCCTCTCTCCTATCCTCTCCTTTCTTACTTTTCTCCCCTTTTCTCTGCTCCTTTGACATTTCTTTTTTTCATTCTGACTTCCTTCTTCCTCTCCTTCTCCGTCCTACCATAATTTTCTCTTCCCTTTTTTTTTCTGTTATTTCCACTCTTTTCCCCTTTCCTTCTCTTTCCTCCTGTCTTCCTGTCATCTCCTTTCTCTTTCTTTCTTTTTTTTTTCCTACTATTTGCTTCAGTGACTTCCTTACTTTTCCTTTTCTCTTTATTACTACCTTTTCCTCATCTTCGTACCCACTCTGTGTTTTTCCCCTTCTAACTGTCCTCTTCTCTCCTTGTCTGTTCCCTTCTTCTCTTACTTTCCTGTCTTTCCCCATCCCCTTTCCTCTGCTATCCCTCCTCTCTCCCGTGCTCTTCCCTCTACCATCCCATCCCCACTATCATCTTCCCCTCTTTCCAGTTTTTTTTTTTTCCTCCTTCCCTCCCTTCCTCCCTCTTTCCCTCCCATTTTCCTCCATCCCTCCTTCTGAGTTCTTCTTTTACTTCTCTCTTTTTCCTTTTCCTTCCTTACGTCACCTCTCCCTCCCTTTCCTTCCTTACTCCCACTTTCCCTTCCTTTCCCTTCTTACTCTCCCTGTCCCTCCTTTTCCTTCCTTATGCCCAGTCTCCCTCCTTTTACTTCCTTACGTCTCTCTTCCTTCATTTCCTTCTGTACACTCCTCTCTTTCCTTCCTTACTCCACTCTCCCTTCCTTTTCCTTCCTTACGCCCCTCTCCCCCCCCCCCTTCTCTTCGCCTCACTGATTTCCATCAGTCTGCTTATCTTAATTCTTCCTCATCGACTCTGTTTTCTTCAGCACAGTGATAAAATGTATTATGGTGTTATACGAATGGAACTAGCAAACGCAGCTCCCATATTAAAAAAAAAAAAAAGGTCACAAATCACTACCAGTAAGAAAAAAAAAAGTCTGATTAGCTTAACACATGTGGCTTGCAATTGCTAGAAACTATTACCAGAGATAACTATGTTAAGCAGTTAGAAACATGCAACATGGTTTTTCGAAATACCCGCTCTTGCCATATCAGCATCTCGAATATCTCAGTAACAGATGGAGTATGTACGACCATGGAAACTATGCTGACATCTTTTAAATAAATTTTCAAGACGTGCCTGATAAAGACCCCCATAAAAGACTCTTGCAGAAACTAAATGAGCATGCTTTCAGTGGTAGTGCACTCAGCTGGATGAACAGTATGTTGACGGGACTTAACAAGACTAATAATACCAGTATAGTGCATTTGGTGAGCCCGTGACGAGCAAGCGAGGGCCATGTTATCACAATTTCCCTCTGATAGAAAATCACAGGCGGACTCTCCGATATTTAATTGCTAGAGTTGATACCAAAAACACAGTGTTACGACGAAAAAATCTTTTTTGATTTAATTTCTTATCTGATGCGTTCACCGATTAGAGCCGAACACTCCCTTGGAAAACTCGAGATTCCAAGGGGTTTCTACGCCTTTATGGGTGATTTCTTGGTTGATAACAAAATTTGTTGAATAAATGTACAGTATCACATGCAAAAAGAAGTTCACCTCTATTTCACATAAGAGTAACGGTATTACTTATACTTAGCGTGACGGTCAGGTTGGACCGGACTGGTTCGGGTCGGGCAGCTCATTTCCAAACTTAACTAAGCGTAAACATCGCTTGCTAACTTCGCTCGCTCGCTCGTAATAAATGAAAATAGCTCAGACTGGACAAATGCTGAAAGTGGAGTGCCACAACTTTCAATGTTGTGTCACATTCTATTTTACTATAATATAAATGATTTTGGAAAAGATTTATTTTGCAGTATATCCACTTTACTGTTAAGATAATTAAATGGTAATACAACAGACACATCTCTACAAAGGCAGGTGATTCAAAGAGATCTTGATCAACTGTTCAATCAGGTCCAAAACAGGAAAAATGTATTTCAATATTAGTAAAAACAAAGCGTTAAGCGTTGGTAAACACACGACAAACTCATAATCCAGTTAAGGCAGAATGGTCTCCATACCCTTCACCTCGTAAAGGCCAGGTTTTTATGGAGGCAAGTGTAACTTATGTCGACGATGCTACTTTCCCTCGCAGGTTAAGATACCGTAGAATATGGTTTTCATTTATCATTGTTTATGAAATGTCCACAACAGCTCTTTTATGCTAGGTGGTAGTCTCCCTCACCCTGTCCTGTCGGCTTCGGCTGGAGGGACTGGTGCTTGGGGAGAACCTTCCTGCTTTGCTGTCCTTGACTCTGAATCATAAAACCGATCCTTAGTTATAACGTACCCTATATCAAACAGCCTCGAAAATACCAATGAGTCGGGTGGTGTTTGTTTTCTCACTCCCCCCTCCCCATTCTCGTTCCTTCCTCTAGCCCTGTCCACAGCACCCCTGTCCTTCCCTCCTCTCTCTCCCTCTCTTTTCCTCATCTATTCTGGCTTTTCTACCTTACCGTCCTTCCTTCCTCTCTTCCCTCTTTCCTCTCTCCACTACTCCCACCCTCCCTACCTTTCTTCCCGTCGCTCTCCCTCGCTCCGTTCTTTTCCTTCTGTCACTCCTTCTCTCCCCTCCTTACGTAGTTTCTCTCTCCTCCCTTCTTAATTTCTCTCTCTACTCTCTCTCTTACCTTTCTTTCACCCTTCTCTCTGTCTCTCCCCTCTCATCCCTCCTCTCCTGCCGTTCCTTCCTTCCGCCTATCACTCCTTGTTCTCTCTAATCGCCTCATTGACCTCTCTTTTTTTACTCTTTTCGCCTTTTTTCATCCTCGTTTTATACTTTTCCCTCCTCCTTCCTCACGTCTTGTACTTCTTCCCTACTCCTGCTCCCTCTCCCTTCCCTCACCTACTCCTGCTCCCTCTCCCTCCCCTTCCCTACTCCTGCTCCCTCTCCCTCCCCTTCCCTACTCCTGCTCCCTCTCCGTTCCCTTCCCTACTCCTGCTCCCTCCCTCTTCCCTATCCTACTCCTGCCCCCTCTCCCTTCCCTCCTCTACTATTGACCCTCTCCCTTCCCCCCTCTACTCTTGCCCTTTCTCCCTTCCCTCCCCTACTCCTGCCCCATCTCCCTTCCCTCCCCGCCTACTGCCTCCTCTCCCTTCCCTCCCCTACTCCTGCCCCTTCTCCTCTCCCTCTCCTACTCCTGCTCCCTCTCCCTTGCCTCCTCTACTCTTGCCCGTTCTCTTCCCTCTCCCACTCTTGCCCCTTCTCTCTTCCCTCTCCTACTCTTGCCCCTTCTCCCTTCCCTCTCCTACTCTTGCCCCTTCTCCCTTCCCTCTCCTACTCTTGCCCCTTCTCCCTTCCCTCTCCTACTCTTGCCCCTTCTCCCTTCCCTCTCCTACTCTTGCCCCTTCTCCCTTCCCTCTCCTACTCTTGCCCCTTCTCCCTTCCCTCTCCTACTCTTGCCCCTTCTCCCTTCCCTCTCCTACTCTTGCTCCTTCTCCCTTCCCTCCCCTACTACTGCCCCCTCTCCCTTTCCTCCCTTACTCCGGCTCCCTCTCCCTTCCCTCTCCTACTCCAGCTTCCTCTCCCTTTCCTCTTCTCCTCATTCCTTTCCTTCCTTCCATCCTTCTCTATTCTCTCTTCTCCCCCCTCTGGTCCTGTTTCCTTATCTTCCCTCCCCTACCCATTCCCTTCCCTGCTCCTTCCCCTATTTCTTCTCTCCCTAATGCCGCCACTGATCCCCCTGCTTTAAGTTCTTTCTGTCTTCAATCTTTCCTCATTCCTCCCTTTTCTCTCTCCTCTCTCCTTCCCTCTTTTTCTCTATCCCTTCCCTCCTCTCCATCTCTCTTTTTCTACAGCCCTCTCTTCTCTCCATCCCTCCTCCCTCCCTTTCCTCCCCCTTCCCTCTCTCCCTTCTCCTCTCCCTAATCGCTGTCGTGACCTCCGCCGGCCTCTGGTAAACAGGAAGGATCTGCTCTGTAATTCCAGGGCTGGGAGTGGTCGCCCTACATGCCCCTCCCTGCCTCATGCCCGCCCTTCTCTCCATCCCTCCTGGCCTCTCTCTCTCTCTCTCTCTCTCTCTTCATGCATGCCTTTCTCACACGTGTTACCTCCCTTACTCTTCTTTCATCCTTCCATTCCCTCCCTCTGTCCTTCTTGCCTTATCTCTCTTCTTTACCTCCCTGCTTTAGTCCTTCTCTCTCATCTCCCTCTCTTCTTCAATGCATATATTTCTCTTTCCCCCTTCTTCCCTCCCCATTCATCCTTCCTTGTTTATCTTTCTCTGCCTTCCTCTCAACCTCCCTTCCTTCTTTCCTTCACCTATCTCTCCCTCTTCTCCTTTCTGCACATATTTCTCCTACCCCCTTCTCTTCTTCTCTCTCATTTCTCCTTGCGTCTACATCTTCGTCTTTCCCGCCTCCCTCTTTTCTTTCTTTCGTCCCTTCATTCTCTTCTTGTGGACCCTTCTTTCCCTCCTCCTCGTCCTCTTTCCATCCCTGCGTGTCTTTCTCTCTCTCTAACCCTCATCCCCTCCTTTCACTCCCTCCTTTCCACCTTTCTCTCCCTTCCTGCCTCCCTTCCTCCCTTTTCTCCTTGACTGTGTATCTCTACTCTTGGTCTTCCTTTGTGTGTGTGTGTGTGTGTGTGTGTGTGTGTGTGTGTGTGCGCGCATTTCTCCTTCCCTCAGTGTTTGCCTATACGTATCTTTCCTCCATTTCTTCCTTAGCTTTCGCCTTCCTCCCTCCTTTCTTCCTTTTCTCTGCTTCGTGTCGCATCTTTCCCTCATTTCTTCTTTCTCTGCTACATTTTCCCTCCCTTGATTTTGCTCCTTTTCTTTCCTAGCGTCCTTTCCTTATCTTTTTCTTCCTTTTTTCTCTGTCTTTTTATTTGTCTCATTCCTGTCCTTCTCTCCCTTCATATTTCACTTTCGTATTTCAGCATTGTAAGGTGTTGTATTATATTATTCTTATCTCCTTACTTCAGTGACTAGGGGCGTTATTCTCGTGCTGTTATGATCCTTACTAACACATCCTCCTGGCAATTTATTTTTGATTCTGCTCCTTTACTATTTTGTTGCGTGTTGTTCATGCAATACATACCGATAATAAAAAGATATAAGATGCACAAAAGAGGGTAACGGGTAGTTTGGAAAATAAATAGTTAAGGAAAAGGTGCTGGGGGACCTCCTTAGCCGACGAGGGTCTAAACACTTAAGAGCGTATTCTGGTAGTCTAAGGAAGCTGGCAAACGCCTTATTTCTTACCGGCTTATTTCCCTATATGGTTCACTATTTATCTTTTTGATGCTGTGCCTTCGAACAATGTCGATGGTAAAAGGATACAAATAATACATGAGACAATTTTTACGTTGTATGACAAATAAATCGCTAAGGAGATGTGCTAAGAAAACTTCCTATGCTAACAAGAATACGTTCTGAAGATACAATATTGTTCTGTACTATCTTTATCTCTGTACTTCAGTGATTATAGACTAAAGTTCTGCGTTAACATTCAGCCCAGATGACCTGACTGGGACTGTCATGTCTGAGTGGACATGTATCTTTTTAATTCTTGGTAACTATTTAACCCAGGCCCATATCATAAGGCCTGAGATTGCGGCAGGGAAAGAGAATTCTCAGTTTCTGATATTGCAGAAAAAACAAGATAAGAAAATAAAATATCTGTCTGTTCAACATCGCTGATTCTAAAAGTGTATAAAGTCAAATGCAATTTAATCTTTACCTACCCACACGAGTTTTGAAAAGGATTATCATAGTTTGGGGCTTGGCTACCCCTTTGCAGACTCAGTGTTAATAGTAAGTCTCGTCTTCCCTTATTTTTATCATTTTCTTCTTTCAGTACTTCTCCGCTTTTTTTCTCTTTTCTCTTCCCCCTCTCTCTCTTTCCTCGTGTCTCCTCTGATCTCATTTCCTCCTGTTCCTCCTTTCTCCTCTCCGATCTCTAAATCCTTCCCTTACCCTTCTGTGCTCCTTCTGTATTTCATTTTTTTTTCCTCTCTCATGCTTCCACTACCTTCATTTCTACTGTGTCATCATCTTTCAGCGTTCTGTCTTGCCCCTTCTCTCCCTTTCCTAATTTGCTCCCCTCTTATGAGCTATCTGGTCTCGTACTTTCATCTCTCTCTTCTCTTTTCTCTCCGTTACTCTTCTCTTTACCTTGTCCCTTTACTTCCCCTCCTCCTGGTATTCTTTTCAAATTTCTCCTCTCTTTCCTTCTTTCGTTCTCTCTTTCTGTGCTCTTTTTTTCATCTGAATCTCCCCTCCTGATTCTTCTTCTGTTCCCTGATTCCTCTCTTCTCTTTTCTCTTCTTTCCTCTAAAAAGTCCTGCACTTCATTCTTCTCCTTCACATCTTTCATTCTCCCTAATCTTTTTCTCTGTCGTTTCTTCCTGTTCGCCTTCTTCCACCTCTCCTCACGCCCCTTCTCTTCCTTCTTCTTTTCTTTCTTTCCTTCACTTCCCTTTCCTCCCTCACTGATGCTTTTTTCCCTTGTACATTCTTTCCCTTTCCTCACCATGTTCCATTCTCATATTATTCACCATCCATCTCTTCTCCGTTTCCTTCTACTATCCAGTTCCTCCATTCCCTCACCCTCTCTCTCTCTCCCTCTCTCTCCTCCTCCCTTCTTTCTTCTATTAAAATCCCTTTTCATGTCCTTCCCTTTGTTTTTCTCTTCTCTTTCCCTTTCTATCAGTCTTTTCTTCTACCTCGTTGTTCTTTTTCTTTCCTACCTACTTTATCATCTCCTTTCCAGTTCCATTAATTCTCCATTCACATCTTCTCTTCTCTCCACTTCGATTTTGTATTTTTATCCCTAACCTCTTTCCCCCTCTCATCCCTCATTTTCTCTCTCACACTTCATTTCTCTTCTTTCATCCTTCCCTCTTTTCTCCAGTATTTCTTTTTTTTTCTTTTTTTTGTAGTTTCTTCAGTCCTCTCGTGGTCAGTCTCTTATCATTTTATCCTTGTCTATTGTTAATTGTCCTCTCTCTCTCTCTCTCTCTCTCTCTCTCTCTCTCTCTCTCTCTCTCACACACACACACACACACACACACACACACACACACACACACACACTTTGATTTTGTCTCACTATCCATCCGTCGTTCTCTCATTCTTTATTTGACCAGATTTCATCCTTTCTTGGTAATCTCTTTTTTTCTCTCCTTCCTCCCTCCCTGTGTGTGTGTGTGTGTGTGTGTGTGTGTGTGTGTGTGTGTGTGTGTGTGTGTGTGTGTGTGTGTGTGTGTCTGTGTGTGTGTGTGTCTGTGTGTGTGTGTCTGTGTGTGTGTGTGTGTGTGTGTGTGTGTGTGTGTGTGTGTGTGTCTGTCTGTCTCTCTTCCTGTTTCTCTGCCCTCTTTTTCTTTTTCTTTACTATTCTGACTAGGGCGAGGACAAAGCTCTTATATATTGTGCCGTGAAGAGGAAGAGAAAACAGAGAAGGGGGCAAAAGAGAGAGAAAAAAATCAATCACTCCTTGAAAGAAAACGGGTTACCGGATTCAGAGCAGGAGGAGAATGAATATTTTTTAGTAGAGAGAGAGAGAGAGAGAGAGAGAGAGACGTTGGAGAAAAAGATATGTGAAAACGGAGGAGTAGGAAAAGATGAAAGGAGAAAGGAGGGAAATCTATTAACGAAAACGAGAAAGGGAAGGACGTACAAGAAAAAGAAGACTAAAAAAAAAATAGTAATAATAAGGAAGAGGATGTGGAGGAGGAAGAGGATGATAATGGTGTTGATGGGAAGGAAACTGAAGGAGGAGGAGGAGGAAGAGGAAGAGGAAGAGCAGCAGGAGTAGGAGGAGAAGGAGGAAGAACTGAGGGAGCGAATGGTGGTGTTGATAAATGTGAATAAGTGACAAGGAGAAGGAAAAAACGAGGACGTGAGGGAGGAAGAGGTGAAGATGACATGAAAGAGGACAAAGAGGAGAAAAGATGTACCGGTAAATAAAAGAAGGGGAAGACGAAGAAAGACGAAGAACAGTAAAGATGAAATTCAAGAACATACTGATAAGGAAAAATGAAAGAGGGAAGAGAGAAGACATAAATGAGGAGGAAAAAAAATACTTAAAATTAAAGGGGAAAATAGAACACAAGAGAGAGGAAAGGGAAGAAAAGAATTTAAATTAAACATGTAAACAGAAAAAGTTAAGAAAAAGGGTAAGAGAACAGCACAGAAAAGAGCAAGCGAGCGAGCGAGAGAGAGAGAGAGAGAGAGAGAGAGAATGGTCCGCTCCATTCTGAATGGTCGAGCCAACCGACTATCCAAGCCACCAACTAAGCAAACAACCACCTGGACACCACCCACCCACCAAACATCGAACCCACATATCTACCCGCCAACCAATCAACCATCCGAACCCAACCCACCCAACAGTCACCTGATCATTTAACTCACCCACCCACCCACCAACCAATCAACCATTCAACTCAGCCACCCACCAATCAACCAACCAACCATTCAATTCACCCGCCCATCAACCAATGAACCCAACCGCTCACTATCAACCAAGCAACCAACCAACCAACCAACACACCCATCAACAGACCAACTATTCAGCCCAACCAACCAACCACCCACTTACTAACAAACCAACCAACCATCCAACCCACCCGCCCACTATCTCATCAGCAAACCAAGCAACCCTCCAACCCACTCATCAAATATCCAGTCAACCATGCATCCCACCAACCCACCAGCCCTTGAAACAACCATCCAACATCCCCTCCCATCAACAAACCAATCATCTAACCCACCAACCCCACTAACCAATCAATCACTCATTCAACTCCTTCACCCACCCACCCAGCCACCAACCAACCATTCAATCTACCCACCTCACCAACAAACTCACCAACCATCCAACCCACCCACCACCCACCAACCGGTCTCCAGGATACGAACTGACTGGGTCGTGCTGTCTCACCTTATACGCTCACTACGCAAATACACCTCCTTCTGTCTCATCTTTCTCTTCCTTCCTTCCATCTTTCTCTAGTCTTTTTCTTTTTTTCCGCTTCCTTTAATTGATTCCTTTCTCTGCTCTTTCTGTCTGCCTCTACTATCTTCTATCTTTTTTTTCTTTTACTTTGCATTGTCATTTTTTTTTCTCATTTCTCGCCCTCTTTCTTCGTTTCAGGTTTCCTCATTCTTTCCTCCATCGTTTTCTTCTCTTAGTTCCCTTTTTTTTCTCACTTCTTTCTTTCCCCCTTCTGTGTTTTTTGTCTCTCCAACTCCTCCCTGAACTCAAACCTTCTTTTTTTTCTCCCTCCAAATTTTTCCTTCTCTATCTTCCTGTCTCAAATGATTTCCCTTTTTTGTTAAGTTCCGTTTCTTCTCCCTTATTCTGTATTGGTTTCCTTTGTAAATTGTTCCTTTTCATTTGCATCCTTTTCTTTCCCTCCTCTGTCCTCTTTTTGTTTCCTTTTGCCTCATTCCTTTCCTGTCTTGAATTCCTTCTTTCTCTCTCTCTCTCTCTCTCTCTCTCTCTCTGTCTTCGTGTCTCCCGTCTTTCTGATTCCTTTTTCTTTCTGTCTCTGATTCCTGTAGCTCACTCTCTCCTTCGCGTTTCCTTCCTCTACAGTATTTTCATATTTTTCTCAGCTGTCTCTCCTCTCTTTCTCTTTTTTTTTTTTTTCTTGAACCTCGCCTTCCTGTCTTTTTCTGTCTCCCCTTTCTTCCTTTCTTCTTTCCCTTTTTTACTTTCCCTTTCCTCTCTCCTCTTCTTTCCCACCCATCTGCTTCCGTGATTTTTTTAACTTCTTACTATTTCCTCTTTTGTCTCTCTTCCCCCCCCCTCTTCCTCCTTGATTCCTTCCATTCTTGGTTCTCTCCTTCCTTCACTTCTTCCTTCCTCGCTTGCTTCTTTTTTTCCTCTTTCCATTTTCTTGTTCTCCTCTGCATTACATCCTTCCTCCCTAAGTCTTCACATTCAGTAAAAGTTAATAACAAATGAGGAAGAAATAGAGAAACAGTAATTTGGAAGGCAGGTCAAGGTAATGTTTTGATTTTTATTGTCTTTCTCTTCTTTTTTCTTTTTTCTCTTCGTATAAAGAGTTGTCATGTACTGAAGGTGTCGCCCATTTCAGCGGCGAAAGTCATTTATTATTTTTCTTCTCTCAGTCACTGTTATATTTTTGTGTATGGCTATTGTTTCCTGAGATTCTTCACCTTCTTCTCTGCTACACTTTCTCCTCTCTCTCTCTCTCTCTCTCTCTCTCTCTCTCTCGCTCTCTCATTTATTTGTTATATTAAGATACATTGCAGTGAATTATGGTTGAATTTCTTCAAGAATATAACACTACAAACAAAAATGTTTTCAATTTTGTATCTAAAATTAACTAGTAGACTTTACATGTTTATTAATCTTATGATTATTACCTTAAATATAATTCCTAGGTATACCAACCCCAGAGAAAGGCTTACTCTAGACCGTTTCTCAATCCTTTGACTGCTATTGTATCTCTAAGTTATGGAAAACCCTGTGGTGATATCTTTATTAAAACACCCAAGTCAACCAAGGCCGGCGAAATAGATAAAGAATATTACAGAGGTGCAGGGATGTTTAGGTCTAAGGGCTGTGCTGTAATGCAATACCTTCATGTAGTGCAATGCCTTCCTGTAGTAACACAACTACATCTTTGGATCAATGTTTACTGTCCTGCCATTCCCAGTGATAAAATCTAGGTCTCTCTCTCTCTCTCTCTCTCTCTCTCTCTCTCTCTCTCTCTCTGTGGCATCATCCTTACTAATGGACTCTACGGAACATGTAGCTAGAGTATCAATTATATTTTTTGCCAGCCACCTTTCCTGTATGGGCACTCTCCCCTGCACCACTTTCTCCTGTTGGACAGTGTTTCTTGTCATCTTCCCCTCCTCTCTCTCTCTCTCTCTCTCTCTTAAAAACACACACACACACACACACACACACACACACACACACACACACACACACACACACACACACAACATGAGTATCGATAAGATATTGTCAGACATACTAGAATTTTTGTTAACATCTATCCTACGCATGAAAACAATAAGGTAGTCGGTACAGTCTACTAGCATTTTCAAACGGCGCTTCATAATGTGCCCCACAGGAAATTTATGGCGAAGACTAGGGGCTTATCACTGGAAATATTTATAAGCTGAAAAATAGTAAGTTGACGAAAACAGAGTCGCAGACATTTCATTGGTTTACTATGATGTATTTGACGGAACAATACTGAACCCAACTGTTAGTTTTTATTTATATCAGTTTTATTAGTGTAGGACTGAAGAACTGCATATACATAATTAATCTACGTAGGATAAAATATAGAAAAGGGCAGGGTATAGCTACAACAGGATTAAAACAATAAAGGAGGCTGGCATAGGATGAGCATAACGCCGTTCAGTATTAAAGAGTGTTAAAGGCTTCAATGTGGTAGTCACAAAAAAGGATTGAAATTAGTTTGGTGAATAAGAAAATCATTGGTTCTCAAAGTGTAAAGGATTTTAGATTGACAGTCTCTCAGAACTTGTAATTTTCACAACAGTGTAATGAGGCACCGGAAAAAGCAAATGAAAAGTCAGGATTCACAGCCAGCTTCACATAATAACTAAAGATGCAATCATACCATCATACACAAGCCTTATAAAACCGCTTTGATACTGTGCACTTCAGATATGGGACCAGCGCGTGAATTATGATGATGATAAACTGAAAGCAGTATAGAGACGCATAATCAAGCTGATATTATCTAGAAGGAATAAAACCTTGTACAGAGATGCTGGAACATAATTTTTGCTTTCATGCAAAGGGTACTATAATGCTGAGACAGAAAAGCATTATACACCACACTTCGTCCCTCGTAACATGGCAGAGGTTTTGGACTTTATGCAGCCTGTTTCCCGTAGAACAGTGGCAGAGTAAGACCATACTACGGCCTTACATCCTTTTCATGGCAGTTCCTCGTGACTAACATCATAACTGTTAATTTCTTGTTGCACAGTTCATCACTCTAGAGGGGAAGGTGACAATTTTCGATTGATAAAGTGCAGAAGGTATAGTGGCTGTGCTACCCACGAGGGGCAGTGGACTAAAACAGACGACACGAGATCAGGCTTCACAAGATAAAATATTTCTTTGCTAATGATATAGAAACGGAATGGAACAAATTCCCGGCAGAGGTAATAAGCACTACAAATGAAGACTGGTTCAAAATAGGTGAGATTAAAGCACACACACACACACACACACACACACACACACACACACACACACACACACACACACACACACACACACACACACACACACACACACACATTCTCTCTCTCTCTCTCTCTCTCTCTCTGTCTCAATTGCGATACTGATTTAGCGTCTCAGTTTTCCCCGTGCTCTCTGATCCTGCCACCCTCAGTCCCCCCACCTGGAGCAGAATGACCAGGTAGGTGGCGATGGAACTCAGCACCTGGAGGGGGTGGGAGGGAGATGGGAAGAAAAGTAAAGAGTATAATAATAATAATAATAATAATAATAATAATAATAATAATAACAATAATAATAATAATAATAATAACAATAATAATAATAATAATAATGATGATAATGATGATGATGATGATGATGATGACGATACCTGCATTCCATGAAAAGGTAGAAGTGTCTTCTCTCATAATTTTGGTGTACAAAGTTAGGAAAATGTCGATCAGAATAATGAAAGATAGTAGGAGAGATAAAAATGACAGAGATAAGGAGCAGAGCGAGGAGTGGGAATAAAGTGGAGATAAGAACTAGATTAAGGTGTATACACAAAAGTAGTCTATGGGGTAAAATACTGAGAGGAATATCGCAGACAAAGGAAATATAAAGACTGTAACTCAGCCACATCAGCGGCCGCATTAATCAAATTTCTGTTGCTTAAGTTTTGTATAGGATTTTTTCTTTATAGTTTTACCTTCACTAATACATCTACCAGGCACTTCCCAACCAAACTAAGGTGGAGACTAGGACCAAAAAAACTGTTCCCGACCACAGTCAATTACTACGGTGATAATTTTGTCATAAGAGTTGGTTAAGGCCTTTTACTAATACAACCCCAATACACACACTCTTCGGCCTGCTTTCTCCTAACAGAAGTGGGCTGCTTCCAGAACTTGAATACAGTGGTGCTTGCATGATAATCACCACATCAGTACTATATCACTACACCAGTACCATATCACCACACCAGTACCAGAGCACACCATCGACACAACATACTAGCCTTCCTTGATATTAGAGCCACACTACCACACTACCATCACTCAACACCAGTACGACACTCCCACACCGTATCGCACCACCACACCTGCACCACACTGTATCACATCAGTACACCACACAGACATCACACCAATATTGATTGTATTAACACTACAGAACTATCACTCCAGTACAACACCAGTACCACACCAGTATCATACTGCTACCACACCAGGACCACACCACCTCAATAGTAATAAACCAGTACCACATCATCACTACCACCACACCAGTACCACACTAGCACCACACCATCAGTACCTAACTATCACCACACCAATACCATACCATCACCACATCAATACCACACCAGTATATCACTGCCAAACCGGTACCACTCTACACATCACCAGTACCCACCAGTACCACACCACCACCTCACCAATATCACTCCAGTACCACACCACCGGTAACTCACCACCACCATACCAGTACACACTAAAACCATTTCTGTAAGATACAACCAGTACCACACCGTCACCACAGTAGCACCAGACCAACATCACATCACCAGCACATTCCCATCACATCACACCACTACCCAACCACCACCACCAGTCATGCCACTGTCACCACTACAAAACCACCACCAGTACCACACAACCATGCCAGCACCATCACCACACCTCATCACACACCCTCACAACCCCACCACAACACCTCCCCCACCAAACCACACCAAAATCAGCTCGCCACCACACCAGCACCACACCATCAGCACATCATTACGTACGGAGACTAGTGTACGGTAGCTGAGTGTAAGCCATCCCTTGACATCCAGCACAGACATGGCGTTCACGTACCCCATCAGCTGCTCCACCTGAATAGGGGAGAGGAGTATTAAAGTACTGAGATTGGGGAGTCTATATATACAGCATATCTGTCTATCTATCTAGCTATAGATAGATAGATGGATAAACAGTTTTGTTGCCTCCCACTGACGATTCTGATCAGTTTAAGTGAATTTCTCTTACTTATGAGGGTTGTATCTTACTCCTTCAGAGTGAAAAGCTCTCAAAGATGAATAGAATCTAGAGGCAGGACAAAAAAAAAAAAAAAACATACTGGATTAACCTGGCACTCTAGGCCAAATCAAATCGTCTGGCGTTATCTGGAATAGAATACTAGAGCTTTCACTACCATGAGAGGGTTAATACCTTCACCAGATGACGCCTTTGTTCAGCATATTCTTGAAGACATTAAGGGTATATGGCCAGTCTATTCCTCATGCAGACACTGCTTGATCAAAACAAACTCCATTCATCTTTTGGGAGTCTGTGTCATATGCCTGATAGAGCTGTTACACAATCTGGGACTTTCTAACCACTACCCCACCCACATCATTAACTCTTTGATTGCTTTATTCGTCCTCAACTGAATAATATCACCTGGTGCCACCTGAAGGAAATGCTTAAGTGAATCTAAGGAAAGGAAGATGTTAACGAAGGTCAAGTTTATCCTTCTGCTTTCTATATTATTTCCTGCCGAGTACAGTGACTTGGGTGTATCCTGAACAGTACACCAGAGTTAGACTATGAGTCAAAGGGTTCTATCAATATTGTTATCTGTCAGAACTCTGAGCTAAAGTGAATATGATCTTACGTGAGTCTTGGTTGAGATGTGGCGGGAGGACGCGGCTAGATGGCGAAGGTCCCTGACGGCCTGCTGGATCTGAGAAGGAGGGAGGGAAAGGCCAGTGACCTATGCTCTTTGTTTTTTTATGTTCTTGCCACATACAGATTATTTATTTTTTTTCAGTTTGAGGGTAACCATTTGTAACGACTAGGTTATAGGCTTAATTGAACATCTTTTGAAGGTAGTTAGGAAATACATGACACTAGCTGTCATAGTGGACATAGGAATAGTATCCTGGATAATATTATGTGATTTTATATACCTGAGGGAAACCTGTAACAGAAGAAGGGTTAAGGGTAAAACAAATCCGTCCACTATAGTTGATTTGTGTTTATTTGGCGGAATAGGGCCACTCCCACAACTTGAATACCAAATCTCTGTTGTAATATACTCCATGGGCTTTATATATCCGGTGGAAATGAGTCTTTTTAACTGTTAGTGAAATAGGCCATCCGTTCTGAATACTCTGTCATCAGGTGAGCGGAGAAGAATTAGGGATCTAAGTCGTACCTATTCAATCATCGCCTCCTTCACTGCCTAATCAGAGGCCTAATGCAACGGAGTTAAGCTACTTGGTTCTGCGTCACTGAGTGGTAACAAGTGAGCAATGAACCCTAATCACCTTTTGGATGTGAACTTCATGGGACACATCAAATTGGAGCGCATTCACCCACTAGACTCCCTGTATCAATTGGTTATAGTGTCACCCAATGTAGTAAATGACTTCTTGGGCGACAAGATATTCTGGCCTGCCACTCTGTGTAATCATCGCCTGAAGGTAGCATTACTAGTAAGTAAGTGGACGCTAGGTGGTAAGCCGGCAGTTAAGTCACAGCCATGTTTTCGTCCAGTTGTTGAATGAAGTGACTGACCATGGCGGTGAAGCGATGGCCGTTGTAACACAGATGCGTCAAGTTGAAGATCCCCAGCACCACCACAACAGTCATGCTGTTGACGCGCAGGCGCAACACGGTGTAGAAGAGGCCCGTGATGGCGATGACGGACACACACAGGAAGGATATCACGCAGGTCTCACAGATGTACTCCATCACACGCAAAACCAGACCCTCTACCTGCACCGGCACACACCATGTTTATTACAATGGCACAGTCAAAATTAATATTAATTAAGAATGTTACTTCATATGTTTACACAAAGACAAGCACACCATATGAATCATTCTGATGACATATTATTTGTCGACTTACTATGCATTGCGTTGCTTGAGGGAAATCATATCATTATACATACATGCATACATACATATCTATTTTTTGTATATTTATCTGTCTGTCTGTTTGTCTGTCTGTCTGTCTGTCTGTCTCTGTCTCTGTCTCTGTCTGTCTGTCTGTCTGTCTGTCTGTCTCTCTCTCTCTCTCTCTCTCTCTCTCTCTCTCTCTCTTCATAAAAATATGTATATTAATTAATCATTTCGTTTTATGTGATTCGTAGCTATCGTGTTATCCAAAGAAAAGAAAATAAACCCGAAATGTCCAGACGGCTTTAATGAATAACGTGAACGTGGTCGGGACATTTTGTTTGTATTTCTTCTTTCCCTCTGAATATCAGCATATATTTACTGAAAATGCACCACTTTATGAATTTGTTATAATTCGAAGCTCATATCTGGAACACTTATTTACTTTGGCAGGATCATATGCTTGTACAGCCTCTATGTGAACATAGATTCACGATGCTCACCAGTTAGTGTCTCAGAGACAGAAAAAATAAATTCAGCCCATTCCCTAATTCCTTTATATTAAAGGAAACTGAACTTCTGTTTTTTGTGTGTGTCCTGGACGAAGACTAAGTTACGTATGACTGAAATATGGTCCATCAGTTCATTAAAGACTGAAATTGCCCTACCTAGATCGTCATCCTGCCTTTAGGATGCTGGAAGGTGTTACAGCTCAAAGCAAAGTAGCCCTTAGAATGGGTTGTCAGTATTCAGCGACTGTGAGGCCTCGTCCGAATGCATAATGAAATAGGCTAAGTTGGCGACCGATGCTTTCCCTGTGGAGTACACATTATGATTCGACTTCAGATCAGATCACCACATACGGATGCTACAACTATGAGGCAGTTCTGGACGGCAGCACGAACAGCAAATGAGACTCCTGCTCAAATCTTGTGTATGGTTACATCTTGCCAAGTCACAGTGTCGCCATGCCCCATACTGACAGACTAAATGTGGCGGATCCTGTTAGGGGATTATAGCACAGTCGGACTGATAAATAAAACTGTAATGAACTTCTGTTTATAGATCTCAGCAATATAGTGGAGAGCTAATTTATTTGTTCATGACTTGAAGACAACCAACATTAGCAGAGGGAAAGTTTAATTACCAAACAGTTTCGTTCACAACTATTGCCCTTATTAGTGGAGATACATTAACTTAATCATTGCTGAGGACAGCAGTATGCTGTCGAAACTATTTCATGAATAAAACTTCCGTCTGCTAAAGTGGGTTTTCCTCAAGAGTTTAGTGATCACAACAGCGTGATTTTACCATCGCCATATTTGCTGAGTTTCTTTCTTTTTCCTTCTTTTTTACGAACACTTCTCAGTTCGGTGCCATTCTTTCATCACCAGTGGACTTCAGCTCTGTTACAAGTTTTCCTTGAAAAAATACCTGCACACATTTTATCATACTGTATTTAGGAATTCATGAGGTTAAAGGTGAAACTATACAATTAAACAAATTTAGGGATCTTATATAATTATATACTTATTACTCATTATGACAATTTGCATACAAGTATGTAAACGTACTGGAGACCATTCCTGCACACAAGTGGAAACCTCATCCCAAAGTTGATGACACTGAACCCTCTACCAAAAGCTTGCATGGAACTTGTGAGCTGCTCATGCACATCGGGATGTGGAGAAAGATGTGGCTGTGTCCGTGCGGGACACAAGCACTGCATTATTGCTTGTACTTGTAGAAGGACATGCACCAGTTCCCAGGAGGACGATGAGGATGTGTAGGATGCTGTAGGGTGTGTTAGGCTTAGATTCTTGACTGTGGTGGTTTGGGGACATTTTCTAGTACGTATAGCAGAACCCATGATACAGACCATTGTTCCGTGTACATACGTACACGTACACGTACATGATCACATGACTAGACAAATCCTCTTACCCATAGGGGCTTACCAGAATTGGCTGTAATTGCACATAACGGCACAAAAATGCTAGTAGCCTACCACTTGGAGAATGTCATCAGAATTAAAAATCCTTGACAACGATTATTTTCGCAATTTCAATGGATTCTGTGAAGAAAGGGTAAATTTTGACTCATAACTGGTTCTTACCAGAGCGATATTATGCAAACTTTCTGTCTTTAAAAACTGCCCAGCTGTATGAAGATTGAGGAATGTAAGCATTTTGGACCATATCTTTCAATATATCTGTGATTTAGTGATTTTGCCTGTCTATTAGAAGGTATGAAAAATATTTACAATTTTTAGTAGGTTGACCTTTGACCCCCAATAACCCGGCAACAGATATTTTGGAAAAAATATTGAGTGTCATTGTATAGACAACATCATCAGCAACGAAATGACGTATAATAACCTCATGTGGAATAAATAACAGGACAAATAAATTGGTATATTATGAAAAACATGTCTCCTCTTTTTCAACCTTTGGAAATAGTGAATTGGCAAAAATGGGGTTAAAATAGACCTTGAAAGAGAAAAATTCAGCTGGCATCCACCCTATCCCAATTCATCACCCCATGGCCTAACTATTCCCATTGGTTGCCTGTCTCTAACATGAACTGATTTCAAAATGGATATTCCACTCTCGTTTCCTTTACTACACTCCAACATAAAAGCTTGCCAAGAGGCCAAATGAGCTACTGACGTCCCTCTTCCCTTGTGACTTCAGCCTGTCCTCTGCCACTGACTTCCTTGACATTCTCAACAACCTCAAACCTGAAGTCGTGCTTCCGTCCCTGGATGTGGAAAACATATTCACGATCGTCCCCGTCTACCGCACAATAACGTATATACCAAATGAGATTTACCCCGAAAATGATGTCCCCAGGCTAGACCTACCGAAGACTGTTCTAAAAACCTTACTTGAAACCTGCACAAAGTGACAAAGGAAGCTCCTTTCGTCTGTCCCCGTGGAAGGATGTTCAGGCAGAGGGATGGAGTTGCTATGGGCTCCCCCTTAGGAGTACTCGTCGCCAACATTTTCATGGGGATGGTTGAAAAAGAGGTTTTCAGTGTCGTTACCAAACCCGACATTTATGCCAGGTACATCGACAACATCTCTTTCAAGAGTAACAACAAAGAAAGCTTAGAGAGCTTGAAGGAGAAACTGCATAATGTACCCTGGATTCAATTTAACAATTGTATCCGGGGTCGACAGCAAGCTCCCCTAACTGGATGTGCTTGTCCAGCAGAGTTCCAGCAGATTCCACACAAATGTATACACAAAACCAACAACCCCAGGATTGTGTCTCGGTGGAAAAAAGCGAGTTCCCTCAGCGATACTAGGACTCCACAGCCAGGGCCTACGTCAGGAGGGCCTTCACACACTCAAGTGGATGAGGCACACTCACTAACAGGTAGAAGGACCTACTCAAGGCCTTGTGAACAACGGACATTCCAACCGAGATGTTGAATGGGTGGTAAAAAGTGAAGTAGAAAAATGGTAGCCTACCAACAAAAGCGAAAATAGACCAAACCAGGATGTGCAACGAATAAAATTATTTTACAAAGCTAAGATCATCCTGAGTACAAAACAGAAGAAAGAATAATGAAACAGCCGATCAGAAGATATGCCAAACCAACCAGACCTCAGGACACCCTCTACTTCGTCATTTAGTATTGAAAAACAAGAAAACTTCTACCCTACTTTTGAAGAACAACCCGACGAAAAAAACATCTGACTTTCAGAATAGTTAGCAAACTAGGGAACTGTGAATCCGTCTCCTTTTCATACAGAGAATGTTCAGCCACCAAACTTAGCCAAAGAATAACAGTTCAGCTGCAGACTGGTACCCCTAAGACACACACACAGGACACTGCTACAATACCCATCTGACCAGACAAATGATGAAAGAAAACACACAGGTCGTCGAGCGGGCTCCAGGTACGAGACGACTACAAATATTTGAAACCCTCCTCATCAGGAATAGGGCCCCCAAGACGAATCAACAGATAAGAAAATTCGCGATCATCCCATCACCCGAACCAAATCCTCCCCATACAAAGTCTGGGTCGAAGTAATGAAATCCCTCCTATTCCCCCGAGTCCCATTGGTTGCTTACAAAACCCGCTTCCCCCGCATAATATTCCCCTCACCTCATTTCCTATTGGTAGTTTACCTGATTCCCTGATCCAAACAAAGTGTGACTTTACTCGCAGTCACTTGATAATGTACATAGTGCACGAAATGTTGTGGATACAAGAAATACCTTTTCTACGTGTTTTACTAATGTCTTCCGGTAGAGGTATAGTAATATTAAACCAGGAGCAGAATATGCCGACAGGAAAGTTGAAAGTATTTGGGTGAAGATGATGAATGCAGACGTTGCTGTATTTTTCAATCAGTTATGTCTAAAAGAAAGTCTGTTGTCGAAATATACGAATATATATATATATATATATATATATATATATATATATATATATATATATATATATATATATATATACAGTATATAAATAATCTCTCTCTCTCTCTCTACATATCGCCACTTACCATGTAAATTTTTCGCTCGAGCTGAGACAGTACCTCATCTACCTCGGGTCCTTCCGCTGACTCTATGGTTTCCTTTTCACTGGCAGACAGGTTCTGGGCTATGGTATCATTGCGGGAGACTGCTATATTACCGATGGCAGGAAAGACACAGGTGAACCTTGGAGTCTTTTCGATCTCCTCGTTGTTATTCATACTGTGATTGGACTCGGGCGTGCTCACATCTTCTTGGTTATCTGGCTGATCCTGTGGCAGCTGAATCAGAACGTGTTCATCTGGGGAAGTATTTATGACACATCTCAACCAATTTATAGGATAGCTAAGTCTCCGAAGCAGCTAAAATGTTATTAAAAATAGTTTTATTTTTCATATTTTGTAAATAACGTAGACTCTAATATGACTGTGAAGTGCATGATGGGTGTATGAGTGAAGGCAAACATATATACTGTACAAACAATCTAAGGAAAACACTTAGGGAAGGTAAAAATTCGACATCTGCATTGGTCTCACCTGGCCCAGCGAGGCACCGGGTCACGGCCAGATGTGTGGCGTGCTGCATTTCTTTGGCGAGTGACAGTATGATCATCCTGAAGATGTGCGCAATTATGCAGGTCCGACATACCAAGAACACAACAACAACGGCTGTCAGGAACTCCGTGGCCACATCATGTTCATTACAAGCGCAGAGGGTGAACAGGCCTATGGTCCCGATCGCTTGCATCATGACCACGAAGATTTTACCCGTGATGCTCAAACACCATGGGCCACCAGCCTCGGGAAAGTCACGTAAGGCGGAAAGAACTTCCGCCAACAGCTTACTTTTAGCCAGTAGGAAGATTGGTGTCAGAGCAAAGCCACTCATGGCTACCGAAGCCGAAACAACATGAGCAATATCTCTGATACATTCGAATGGGTGGAAGTTAATTTCCTTGAAAACTTCGCGACACACCCAGGCAAACATTGCTACCTCCACGATCCCCGCCCAGCAGCACAGGATAGGGCTGAAGGCTGGGCGGGTGGCGGCGGTGCGGGCTGGACGAGGCCAAGTGTACATAAATATTCCACTGACCTGCATACAATATAACAATACCCGGAGCTCCAGCGAGGACGTGTACGGGTTCATGTTGGTTTCAGTTCGTGGTTCTTTATCACTCCCAGGGGAACCGGTGGCGCAATGGTTAGAGTATCCAGCTTATAACTGGATAGACCCGAGTTCAATACCCTCACTGCTCAGACTCGTGGATAGAGTTTACTTCCTCTGTGTACCTGTTCAACCATTACTGTTGGATGCCACTCCCACTGTTACCTGTCGTGTTCCGAGGGAAGATAGAGAAGTGGTAAGAGTTGAATGTTGCCTTTGTAACCCACGTGTAGTCAATAGGCATTAACCCTATGCCTTGTTGTTGTTGTTGTTGTTGTTCTAAAGCTTTTATGACTTGATCTCAGCTGAATAAAATCGTCTGGAACAGAACGGTAAAGTTGTTCCAACCATGAGAGAGTTACAGTTAAGCCCAACCTTGCCTTTGACGTTACGTCAGTTTTGGAGGCTACGATGATTGAAAAGGAAAGAACGGAAAGATAGAGCTAAGCGTAAAAGTTCACTCTTGTAGCCTACTAGGAGCACTTAACAATATGCACCAAGCCTGCAACGACGTGCTAAAACTTCCAACATTTCGTTAAAGTTACAGTGTTATAAAGTCTTCTCTCGTCGCAGAAACAGTCAACACATAGTCGTCGACCCAAAATTTCCTCTAGCACTCAAAACGACTTCACTAAATGCAGCAGTTCCGGGTTAGTAATGCACCAGTGGGCAAAATTGTGACCTTGCACTGAGACCATTCGGTGTATTTCTCAGCCGGGGAGTAAGTGAAGGCAAAGGGTCGGTGGGGGAGGTGGGGGTGGGAGGGGGAGTAGTTTGCCTTGTTAATGTGTTGTTTACTCCCACTATCAGACTCCAAACACCAGCCCATTAGCGGTATTGATTGCTTTTATATCTTACTCTCTGCATGGTCAAGGATAAAACAACACCGGCAGGGATTGTGGATGGACTTGCAGGGTTGTCTAGGCCTTGGTGGGTCTGGAAATGGTTCGCACGTGTACTCTGTTGAAGCATGATATTTACATTGTCATATGGTGCTGGTGAGAAATAAATGGTATGGAATAGACGTAGAGCTGTACTATAATGTTACTCTATCAAAGAACTACGAGAAATAACCCACAATAGTAGAGAAATATCCTTTTAGTTAAGTAGGTACGTAAATAAATAACTAGGTAGATGGCTAGGAAGATAGGCTGGATGGGTAGGTAGGTAGGTACGTCGGTAAAAAGATAAACAGGTAGGTAGGTAAGTAGGAAGATAATACATAGGCTTGTAGGAAACTAGGTAGGCTATGTTTTATCCCCTCGGTTTCGAAAAGCCTCCGATAATATAAATAAAATAGTCTAGCGGTGTGAACAGTGAAGTAAAAACATCAGGTGGGAGAGGTTATTATTTTCAGTTATGTTATATGAATGCAATAAAGAAGACTCAAGAGAATGAATAAGTGAAAAACAAATCGCTGAGGCAGAGGTGTTAGGAGTAATGTTACTGACAAAGTGGAATTTATTTAACTGAGAACACACAACTGTTTCTGCTCAACTTGGGCGTTCTTCAGGTATGTTAGAAAATCTCATAAACCCACGAGGATATGGCTGACTGATGTGTGGATTTTAAAATGGTAATGGTGTAAGTCAGTCATCCATAACTTGGCCTAGATTTTCGTACTGTTGGAGCCTACTTCATAATGCTGTCTGGCAGAGTAAGACAGTACTACAACTCTGCATTCTTTCTGCTGTACAGCGTCTTTTCGTGACTAGTATCGTATTTTATTACAGCTCAGTATTCCAGTTAGACGGATGATAATTTTAGGCCAAGTTGAAGTGAAAAGAATATTGTGATGATGTTACCGTTGCTTGTAGTGATGGATGTACTGAAGGTCGTGGTCGTGGTGATAGTCGGGGGTAAAGCTGTGGTAACTGTTATCGTGGACTGAATATCACAGATGTAGTTTTTATTGGTAACAGCCGTGGTCAGAGTCGCTGATCTGAGAGAGTGTATGTGGTAGTCAAGATCCAGACAAGTACTTCTTTGGATTTTGGTGATGCTGGTAGTGGTGGTCGTAATGTTGACGGTAATGGTGATGGAGTGATAATAATGGTAGTAATGGTAGCTCTAGTGAGAGTAATGGTAGTAATGGTAGCTCTAGTGAGAGTAATGGCAGTAATGGTAGCTCTAGTGATATTATTGCTAATAGTAATGGTTGTTGTTGTTTAATCCCGATCTGTCTGGCAAAGTAGACTAGTCGACCACAAGTAATTTCTGTCAGGTTGTCGTACAGGTACAATACAGTATTTGTAATACATAGGCATCCGGTATCCCCTTGTGGTGGACAGCGCCTCGCCAGGGTAGGTCTAGGGTCCTTCTCAAGGCGAGATGCAGAGAAACATGTCGAGGTTTTACTCCTGGGTGGATATCGCAGCTGCTTCGCTCCATCCAGAGTGCACAACGTAACCACGTGTAGCTTCCTCATCAGAGCCTGATGATAATGGTAATAGTAGTGGTGATCTTGCTAGTAACTGTGGTTACTTGTGGTAGTAAGTAAGGTAGTAGCCGGATCATAATAACTGTTTTGGTACTGTAGTAATGGCGGTAGTAGTAACAGTAGTAACAATGTTGATAGTAATAGTGGAAGTAGTGGCAATAACGTTGATAGTAGCGGTGGAAGCGATGTTATTAGTAATACCGTTACAGGTAGTAGTAGTAATAATCTTCATACGTTAGTAGCAATAGTAGTAGTAGTATCGGTAACCATAGTAGTTGTATTATTATTATTATTATTATAAGTCACCCGTAGGCAGAAGGACAAGGAAAGAATGAAGGAAAGAAAGACAGAAGAGAATGGAAGGAACGAAGGATGCCCTTTCCTCTCCATCCTTCTTTCCTTCCATTCTCTTCTGTCTTTCCTTCATTCTTTCCTTGTCCTTCTGCCTACGGGTGACTTAACACTCCCTCTTGTGTCTTTCTTTCCTTCATTCTTTCCACTTCCTTCAGCCTGTGGGTGACTCTACACTGAGTGACAAGCCAAATGGTTTCCTGTGCACCAGGAAACCATTTACTACGCTGGGTGGTAACCATATAACCAAATTTTGGCGCCTGGTGGTTTAGTGGGTAATTATTGCTCTCCAATCGGATTGAGCCGGTGAAGGTTTATATCCAAGGGATGGTTGGAGTTGATTGCTCATGTAATGCTGTCACGGGGTTTTTAAAGTATATTCAATATTAAAAGATAATTTTCAATAATACTGAGAGCAGGGACAATGAATTGTCTTGTGAAAATCAAGCAATGATTACTTTAATCTGGCTTGCTTCGCCGATTCTCTAAGGACGAGAATTTATAATCTTTCTCAACAGTACACAGCAGAGACTAATTCCTCACAATTGCTGTTTGTTAGTACTGTTAGCCTCTGGAGAAAGTGACTTCACCCCTGACAATCAATAACTAATGCTATTAATGATAACAGATTCTTGCTGGTGCATTAACTCCTAGATGGCACAACGGATTTTAAGCTTAATACAACAGGACTGGCCTAAGTACCAGTTATGAATAGCAAAGCGTTTATGCAAACTAGGAGCTATAAGTGAAATAAACTTAATATGGAAAATAAAACACGAGTTTACATTAAGCTCAAGAAAAAGAACTGTTAAATTTATTGATTACAAAGAAATAAATTTACGTTACATTTCAAAATAAATTCAAAATAAGGAGATCGCACTCACTCGCTCACTCAAAAGCTAACTCTTAAACCTAGGAAAAAACGAAAAGAAAATACTGGTCAGAAAAGTGGACAAAGCGGATGACTGGGCGTCGTTACTGGAAGGACACTGCACACGCTAAGACTCTCGCCAATCACGCTAGGTGGAAATTCAGGAACTAGACAATGGCGGCACTGCTACGCACTGGGCCCAACCTGCTTTCATGGTGCTCAAGCCTTGACACGGTGACTGACTTCAAATCGTGGGAAAGAGGCAAGTGTCCAGCCGCATTGCTAACGGCTAGAATGAGCGAAACACGCCCATCATAAATCGCTCAGCGGAAGTGCTAATGTCTCGCACAAAAACGATCAATTATGACACAGTGAAAAATTGTTCTGAAAACACTCCTGACCGGGTGAATACGTTTTTTTTTTTTTTTTTTTTTTTTTTGGTGACCGACTCTGGGCATAGGCTTCACAGCCTGCTTTCAAGGCCCAGTAGTCATCCTACGTACCGCACACCTCTACATGTCACCACTTCGGCGCTAACACCCACCGTCCATGTTGAATACATGCTAGGGCTGTCTCATACAGGACTGGTGTATTGGTATTAGCGGGGGTATTTTTATGACATGTCGGCGGGCCTTCTGGTAGATCAGTAAAGTCTGATTTTATGAAATTCAAATCCTTAAACTGTTCCCTGCCTCAGCGGGATTTGAACCCGGGTCCGTCAGGACTGCAGGCCAACTCTCTACCGATTGAGCCACAACTGAACGATAAACACTGGGATTCCACTAAAGTTCGCGGTTTCCCACCAAAGTTGATGTCACGAGCCGACTCGTGACAAATGCCACTCAGGGATGAATGAGGCTGGTCACTCTCATCTTAAATGTCGGGACCAACTGCCTAGCCCCGGGCTCCTACGCTTCCCATGGGGCAACGTAGGATTGGATGATGGATGGATGGATTAGTAGTAGTAGTAGTAGTAGTAGTAGTAGCAGTAGCAGTAGCAGTAGTAGCAGTAGCAGTATTGGTAGCAGTAGTAGTTTTAGTAGTAACAGTAGTAATGGTAGTCGTAGCAGCACTATCAGTAACAGTGATAGTGATCTATTAATGGTAGTAGTAACAGTGGTAATGTTGATAGTAGATGGTATAATAGTAATGGTAATGCGGAGAGTATTGATGATAGTAACAGTGGTAATATTTGTGGTAGCTATGGTTGTGACAATACAATTAGAATCATGGCCACTGAAATCCCAAAGAAGTGACAAATCAAGGCTCAGTTAAACCTCACCAGAGAATATTGCGTCTGACCTTTGAAAATATTGTAGCCTACACTGATGATTTACCCAGCAATGGCGGCAGTTGCACAAAGTATATGAGATGCAAAAGGAAAGTGACGGTGATGTAATCTGGGAAGTCGTGGGAGGGAAATAAAAAAACCTGAGTGACAGGCTACCCTCGAACTCACAGCTTATACAGTAAGAAAAATAAGATGTGTGTGTGTGTGTGTGTGTGTGTGTGAGAGAGAGAGAGAGAGAGAGAGAGAGAGAGAGAGAGAGAGAGAGAGAGAGAGAGAGAGAGAGAGAGAGAGAGAGAGAGAGAACTTATAAACATACTTGGCCAGGGCGAGCCACCTGATAATACCTGTATTGCATAACCGTGTGTAAAGCCACAGTATGAAAGCGGGGGGGGGGGTGTTGTGCCAGACAGGGGGAGCACATTATCTATTAGGTCTAGATACTGTGAAATCTCCGCTGTACACACAGTCCACTTAAGAGGTATGTTTATATATAAGCCATTCGCTATTAGTGTAGTAGGTGGGGGCGCTTACCATCCTTTCATATAACTTAGTTCCACCCTCTGGAACTACACGCCAAATTGTTTCCTGCAACTCAATAAACCATTAACAACTTTGGTTGGCAACCGTAGGGCTAACAAATGAACACTCGATTGTCTAGTGGATTTAGGAGTTCCAAAAGAATGTGACCTATAAGCCTAAGGGTGGTTTGGGTTTACAGTTCACGTTAGGTTGCTCAGGGACCAGCAAGTGATCACCTCCGCCTTGAAAATCTGAACTAAGGAACCTAGCGTCTGGTCTCTACGCACCTGATGGAGTATTAAGGAGGTGAATAATTGATAAATGGACTATCAGATGTCTCTCCTCATCTGAATAAAATCATCTGAAGGCTGCAGGTAATAATGTACAAGATGTCGGGTTGCTGAAAAGATTAATGGAGCCTGTCTCTAACCACATCAAAACTAACGAAGACTGAGAGAGAGACTGATTCTATGTTCTGCACTATTAGACATCTCGTAACTGGACACATTCTTGTAGCGGTAACAAGAAAAAAACGTAAAAGACTTCCTGCTACTAAAAAGGCTAACTGTACAGGATTGTGTATGTGGGTGAGGCTGAAGGAAGGAGGGAGGGAGTGAGGGGAAAGGGCCACCCAGGATGAGATGCAGGGACGGAATGGATATGTATTTGAATAAGGGTGGTGTGAGATGAAAGGAAGGCAGCCTGATGAAAGAGGACAGAAAGGCAGAGAGGCGATTTGGTTATGAACATTCCTCTGTGATTAAGAAGTCTAACTGTAGACATAATATTCAGATGTTATGCAAATTTATGTCGATATCAAAACCTGCCGTCATCTGATGTTTTTATTAAGGCTCGAAAACTCCCTGAACTGTTGAGTTGTATATGGCGTTCATTAATTCTTTCATTTCGTGAGGCCTTCCTCAATTTGAATGAAATTATCGACAGTTACAAAGAAAAAACTAAAAGAAAAGTCACAGGACGCACAGACTCAGTATTGTCTGTTAAAATCTATGTCGATACTAAACTTGACAGAAAGAATTCTCAAGTGAATAGTAAGGTGTAGTAGACTAAAAATGATCGCTAAGGAAGAAGTACCGTACTGTAAACACCCTCTTGGGTAAGCACATACGTACATGTATTCCATCGATGTACTTTAGTATTTTTTTAAGCAGTACCAGACGATTTCGTTAGACTGAGGGTAATCCTAAATGTGGAGGAATTAAAAATTATCTCATTTAACCCTTTCACTTCATTAGGCACCCATAAGTTTTTAATTAGGCAAACATCATTCGAGTTTGTGAAGCTGCGAAGACTACCAACAGCCATTGGGTTAACTAGTTGACTATAATGATGTCCTTCTTTTTCTTCTTGCTATCTACAGATGAGTTTATTCAGCTCAGGAGAGATTTATCAAACGGAGGGTTATACCATGGCTTTCATTAACTTCTGAAACACTTAGAATTCTCTTAAAGCCAAATAAAAATATCTTGTTGCAAGAATGAAAAAACGAGTTCCTCTGAATGAGAAGATTTCTTGGCACCGTACTCCACCGGGACCTGACGGTAAAATGTAGCCTCTCGCACTCCCGTCCGGCTGTTCTCTTGCTTTATTTAATTCCTTCATCCCGACGACGTCTTATTTTTATTCTTGCCCAGTTCAGTATTTTTATTCTAAGGGAAATTTCTGAAACTGGAGATAGATGTAGCCTTCGTTAATCCCCCGAGCACAAGAATTCTTTCCTAAGTTGAAAGAAATAGTATGTCTGTAGCAACACTACAATACATACTCGTAGGATGCCGTCAGGTTGAAGAGGTTAATTCTTCACACAATCACAAAACTTTGTTCAGTTTTGAGGAGACCCCTCGTAGTGAAAGGGTTTCAAACTATCTCTCTTCTCCTCCACAGATACATCCTATCTTTTTTAAGTTACAACGGCAGTTTTTTATTTTTATTTTTTTTCTTAGTGGCGACCTCCGGCAAGGAAGGGATTCTACATACGCTTGCAACATGTGTTCATATAATTACAAAACGTGAATCCCTTCAGGATGGTGGTGCCTTTTATATTTTTTTCTTGCTGTCGCCAAGCTACTTTAATCAGCTTAGAGTGTCTTAGTACTGTAGGAGTTGGCGGCTGCTATATCTATTCCCGCTAGTTCCTAAACTGCCTCTGAAGCAGAATATATCTGTCTGGAGTTCTCGAGAACAAAAAGAGTCGTAATACTTAAAGGGTTTGGCAGTGAGCAAACCATTAAGTCGGGAACGTGTGGTTATCTCTTTTACAAAGGTGAAAAATATTTATACGTTCTTGCTGCCACTATACCATTTTATCAGCTTCGGAGATGGCCTTAGTAATGCAAGGGTTAATGGAGGCTTTATTTACCTCCTTGGATGGAAAGCGCCTCTCTTAAGCTGAATAAACTTGTTCGAGGATAGAAAAAATGATGAGAAGGACGTCTTCGGGCTGAACGAATGAATGAAAATGATGCAGTGGGTAACAGACCAAAAAAAAAAAAAAAAAAAGTAGGAACAGCATCATCATCATCATTATAAGTGTAACCTAATATTCATCTAAAATAAATGGTATGGGCAGGAATTAGAACCAGGAAAATCTATATATCTATCTATATACCTAGGCTGCTTCCCCCAAGGAAAGGGAGGTAGCCGAGACAGGACGACACACTCCCCATTTACTCATCCATTCAAACACTTTCATTCGCATCTTAGCCCCAAAGGGGAGAACGGACAAATCCTCACCACACCACACCGCACAAGGGTCAACTGTGCAATGCAATCAGTGACATCCGCAGCAGGGCCCGACAGCAGAGCTGGTTTACCCCTGCCACATCATAACGGACCCATCCCCTTACCCACACCTGACCTGACTAGCTGATCAGATCAAATGCGGGAGAATATCCCCTCAGGGCTGCGTCATCACTTATTCATTCACAATTTCTCTTCATTTATTTCTGTCACGCACAGCCACTCTTCCTTGCTCAACAGACATCCCTCTCGCATCCAGCGCTCTCTTCACACTGCCCATCCATCATATTCGTGGTCTTCCTTTCAGCCTTTCACCTCTCACATCAGATCTAGTTATCTTTTTCACCAGTCGCTCATTATCCTTTCTCTCCATATGCCCAAACCATCGCAACACCCTCTGCTCAACTTTACCAGCCATCTCCCGAACAACTCCAGTTCTCCTTCTCACTTCATCATTTCGCACTCGATCCATACGCGTCACTCCAAACATACTCCTCAGACACCTCATCTCCATTACATTCAAACTTTTCCTCTCTGCTACACCCATATTCCATGTTTCAGCCCCATATAACGCAGTTGGTACCACAACACCCTCATACAGCCTTCTTTTTACACCCATTCTAAGCGAACGACATCTAAACACTTTTTTCATTCCCGCCAGCACCTTTCCTACTTCATTTATTCTAAACTTCACTTCTGCATCTATTCTTCCATTCACAGCAACATGTGACCCTAGATATTTAAAACACTCTACCTCCTCAAGCAACTCGCCATTCAAAATTATATTCGTTCCCCTACCATCTACCAACCTCGTACACTTCATCACTTTACTCTTATTCTCATTTACTTTCAATTTCCTCCTTTCACACACCCTTCCAAACTCCTCTATCAACTGTCTCAATCTCTCCTCTGAATCAGCCACCAGTGCAGTATCATCTGCAAACAGCAGCTGCTTCAGATTCCACTCTCCACCATCAACATTCACCAGACTCAGACCTCCACCTAAAACTCTTGCATTCACCTCCCTTACAACACCATCCAATTAAATATTAAACAACCAAGGCGACATCACACATCCCTGTCGCAGACCCACTCTCACGGGAAGCCAATCACTCACAGCATTTCCCACTCTTACACACGTTCTACTATTTACATAAAAACTTTTCACCCCTTTTCATAACCTACCATCAAGTCCATACAATCTTAAAACAGTCCACAAAGCCTCCCTATCATTTCTATCATACTATCTATCTATCTATTGCCAGACGCCTCAATCCCGTTTGGGATGGCCACAAACAAATCGCCTCCAAGTCGCCCTGTCTCCCACCATTTCACTGCCCTGCTCCCAACTCACACCCCCCTCTCTCATATACCTCTCCACCCCATCCCTCCATCTCATCCTCGGCCTCCCCCTCCCTCTTCCCCCCTCCACCTCACTCACATACACTCTCTTCGTCAGTCTTTCACCCTCTATCCTCTCCACATGGCCAAACCACCTCAGTGTGTTCCTCATAACGCTTCCCATCACATCCACATCCATACCACAACGCTCCTTTATATCCTCATTCGTCAGCCTGTCTCTCCATGTGACTCCACAGGCTCCTCTTAAATAACTCATTTCCACTGCTCTCACTCTTGACTTGTGTCCTTCCAACAACGTCCAAGCTTCACTTCCATACGTTAGAGTTGGTATCACAATACTGTCATGTAGTAACTTTTTCACTTCCATGCTCACTTCCCTGTTTCTTATCACTGCTTTCAAAGAACCAGCAACTTTTCTTCCCTGCTGTACCCTTTCAAGCACTTCACCCTCCAAACCTCCATCCTTACTCATCACACTACCCAAGTACTTAAACGTACTCACAGTTTCCAATTCCTCACCATCCAACCTCGCTGTACATTCACTGACTTCACCTCTCTCAAAGACCATCACTTTACTCTTCCCTACATTCACCTTTAGATTCCGTTTCTTACACACTCTCCCAAACTCATCCACCAAGCCTTGCAGCTCCTCTTCGTCTTCATTCAACAACAAAGTATCATCTGCAAACAACAGTACAGGGAGTTTCCAAACACTATCCTCTCTCACCAGGGCCACTCCAACATCCACTACCCTACCTTGTACCTCTTTTATTACCCCATCCACGTACAGATTGAACAACCATGGAGACATGACACATCCCTGTTTCAACCCAACTTTCAAAGAGAAAAATTCACTTAGTTCACCATCCACACGCACTGCAGCCTTCGCACCATCGTACATACTCTTCACAGCATTCAACAACTTCCCATCTACTCCATATTTTTTTTTTTTTTTTTTTTTTTTTTATGTGTCCGACTCTGGGCATAGGCTTCACAGCCTGCTATCAAGGCCCAGCAGTCCTCCTACATACCATACACCTCTACATGTCACCACTTCGGCGCTAACACCCACCTTCCATATTGAATACATGCTAGGGCTGTCTCATACAGGACTGGTGTATTGGTATTAGCGGGGGTATTTTTACGACATGTCGGCGGGTCTTCTGGTAGATCAGTAAAGCCCGATCTAATGAAATTCAAATCCTTAAACTGTTCCCTGCCCCAGCCGGGATTTGAACCTGGGTCCGTTAGGACCGCACGCCACCTCTCTACCGGTTGAGCCACGGCCTCCCCCACTTTCCACAATCCTTGTCTATCCACCCTGTCATATGCTTTCTCCAAATCCATGAAAGCCGCATACAACTTCTTTCCCTTCTCTAGAAACTTTTCCACTAAAGATCTAAGAATGAATATCTGATCTACACAACCTCTTCCCTTCCTAAAGCCTCCCTGTTCTTCTCCAACTAATTTCTCTGTTCTTTCTCTAACTCTGTCAATAAGTATCCTACCATACACTTTTCCTATTATACTAAGAAGACAAATGCCCCTATGATTACCACACACTTCTTTTTCCCCTTTTCCTTTGTACAAGGGAATAATTATACCTGACTTCCAATCCTCCAGGACTCTCTACCTTCCTCCCAGGCCAATCTGTACATCTTCCACATCCATTCTACTACTATCTCTCCCCTATGATTCAGCATTTCACCACACACTCCATCAATTCCTGGGGCTTTCCCCGATTTAACTTTCTTCATTGCTTCCACAACTTCCATCCTACTGATCTATAAATGCCCAAAACACATCCTTGCCTTTCGCTAAATACTTTTCACACACTTGTCTCACAGCAAACACCTGATCCATGCATCCCCTCCCTCTCCTAAAGCCACACTGCTCATTACCAATCACTCCCTCTGTACCCCTCTCTAACTCTCATAATTAACACTCTACCATACACCTTACCTACAACACTCAACAGACTTATACCCCTAAAGCTAGTACATTCATACTTATCACCCTTGCCTTTATACAATGGGACCACACAAGCACTTGCCCAGTCAATTGGCACCATACCTTTCACAAAGCATACATTCAACAATCTTACTAACCAGTCAACAATAGTCACTCCACCACCCTTCAGGCATTCCACAGCACACCCATCCATACCTGCAGCTATCCCTGTTATCATCTCCTTTACTGCCTTCTCCACTTCCTCCTTCGTGATCAAAGAATCATTCAATTCTCCCAACACATTTATTCCTTGCACCCTTCCATCCGCCACAATCTCAGCCACCCTTTCCTCCTCTACATTTAACAATCTTTCAAAATACTCTGCCCATCTCTTCCTCACTGCATCCATCTCAATTAACATCCTTCCATCCCCTGCTTTTACTCGTTCTTCCTTCCCAGACTTTCCCTTTCGCATCCTTTTCACTTCCTTCCAAAACATTTTCTTATTCTGTTGAAAATTCTCTGTCAGCTGCCTACCCCACCTCTCATCTGCTGCCATTTTAGCATCATGCACAGCCCTTCTCGCCCTATTCCTCTTTTCCTTATACCTTTCAAATGACATCTCATCCTTCCTCTGCAGCCACACTTCATATGCACGTCTCTTCTCAGCCACAGCCATACTTACTTTCTCGCACCACCATACACTTCCTTTTCTTACACCACCACCCACACGTCTCACACCACACACCTCTTCTGCATGCCCCACCACAGCACTCTTAAACAACTGCCATTCCTCCTCCACACTGCCATTTTCCCGATCTTTCACTGCGTTCCACTCATCTTTCAATTTCTCCTGATACTCTATCTTTTTCTCTCTTTTATCTAACTCACTCACTTTCAAAACCTCCCTGCCACACCTAACTCTCCTAGCTCTCACCCATCTCTTACCTACTCTTAACTTTCCCTCCACCAGGTAGTGGTCAGACATACCTCCACCTTCCCCTTTCAGAACTCTCACATCCAACAATCTTCCTATTACATTCCTAGACACAACCACATAGTCCATCAAAGCTCTATCAACAACCCTTCCACCCTCCTGTCTCACCCATGTATACTTATAAATATCTTTCTTCTCAAACAGCGTATTTCCAATCACCATCTCTCGCTCAACACACATCGCTATCATTCGCTCCCCATTTTCATTTCTTCCAGGCATACCAACTACACCTTCAACTGTTACATTTCCCACTCTAGCATTCAGATCTCCCATCATTACCACATTCACATTCGCTCCAAAACTCTGCAGACACTCATCAACATCATTCCAGAAAGACTCCCTCTCTTCTTCATCCCTTTCACTACCAGGCCCATATGCACTCATAAACACCCACAACTCACGTTCGAATTTCGCTTTCACCCACATCAGTCTCGATGACACCTCCTTCCATTCAATCACACACTGCTGTACTTCCGGACTCACTAACAAGGCCACACCTTCTCTTGCCCTTCCTCTATCAACTCCTGACAATCTTCCATTCACACTTCCAAACATAGACTCTCCCTTCCTTTTCATCTTTGTTTCACTCAAAGCTAACACATCCAACTTTCTTCTCACATTTTCCCAATCTCCTCCCTTTTAGCCTCAATCGTACTACATCCACGCACATTCATAGACCCAATCATCAGGGTACGGGGATAACTCCATCCCCCATCCCTTTCTCTGGCATGTCTCTTTTTAGGACCTAAAATCAGAGGAGGGGGTCCCTAGTCCCCTCACCCCGCCCCTTTTAGTCGCCTTTTACGACACGCAGGGAATACGGTGGGAGTATTCTGCCTAACACAACCTGGCCGCAGAGTAGTAGTACCACCCCATAGTGCGGCCAGATTGTGTCCCCCCGCGCCACAGGGGGGTACAGAAAAAAGAGCAGAAACTATCATCAAATTGCCAAGTTTTATTGGTGAAATAATGCCAATATTATTTTCCACCGTTGTTTATTGGGGTGGCAGGATCCAAAAGTGATAACAAGAATACACAAAAGCAGGAGAGACTGCCTTTAGTGAGTCGGGTGAAAGGAGACATGTTCTATTGTTTTCCTTACCTATTTTGCCACTTTCATGAATAGGGTGGGTAAGATTCAGTACTTATCTATCTATCTATCTATCTATAGTCCGAAGCCCTAATCCCGCAAAGGTTGGCAGCAGACAAAACGCCTCCAAGTCGCTATGTCTCCCACCATTTGACTGCCCTCCCCCAACTCACTCCCCCCTCCCTAATATACCTCCCTCTCCCTTTCTCCACTTCACCTACATACACCCTCTTGGTCAGTCTCTATTCTCTCCACATGTCCAAACCACCTCAGTGTATTTCTCCTAATTTTCTCAACCACATCCACATCCATCCCACAACGTTCCTACACTTCTTCATTCGTCAGCCTGTCCCTCCATATCACTCCACATACTCCTCTCAAGTAACTCATTTCCACTGCTCTCACTCTTGACTTGTTCCCCTCTACCAAGGTCCATGCCTTGCTTCCATACGTGAGGGTAGTGATCACAGTACTATCATGCAGTAACTTCTTAACTTCCATACTCACTTTCCTATTTCTCATCACTGCTTTCAGTGAACAACAAGCTTCCTTCCCTGCTGTACCCTTTCAAGCACTTCATCCTCCAAAGTTCCATCCTGACTCATCACACTACCCAAGTACTTGAATGCACTCAGTACCGAGAACTGGAAAAAAAACACGAGAAACTGTGTTCACGGTAAAGTGAAATGGGTCACAGGCCATTATTATCATCCTAACTTTATTTCACACACTGAAGTGAAAAGGGTAGGAAGGAACCAGGACCAGGTATATGAAAAGCATAAAAAGGGAGAACTATCATCATATGGCCGAATGAAATAAACTAGGCACTATCATTATCGTAATCCTGGTAAGGTGCAGAAAAAGGAACAAAAAGGAAAGAGTTTGTATCATCAGAGCGACGAGTAAACTGGACCATACACTATTATTTTTACGAGCGAGGGCGAAGCCCTCGCGACTCTCTCGTCTAGCAGTGGCATTTTCTCACATATGAGCGGTCCAACGCGGCCTGGCCCAACCCGGCCGGGCCCGACCTGGCCCGACCGTAACGCTTTTGAGAAGTATATCTTAGCAACCACAGGGCCGATCACTGCGTGGTTTGCACCATATGATAACCCCATTCTTTAAGATTTGTTTCTGGTCAGGTTTCATCGCACCTCGGCGGTGCATGTGGCACGTGACACGCCAAGTGCAGCATGTAGAAAATCATCAAAAAAGGGCGACAGGCCAGACAGTTTGTCGTAATTGGCGTGAAATTTGGTAGGCAGACAACCATCAATATACTCTAAGCATCATCAGGGTGTAACGCGATATTTCACAATTTTTCGGCTTTAAGTGGCCTCGCTCGTACCTCGCTGACGAAGGCATTTTACTGGTCTTAGTTGTATCCCACTGTTATAAACGGGCTGGGCAAAAAGAAACAGAGTGGTATAAAAGTAGGAGAAAATATCGTTAAAGTGCGACGAGATCAAGTCGTACAATTACTCATTCACCATTCAGACCTTCAAAAAGAAATGAAAAAGAACCACTTCACAACAGTGACGTAACTGTTCATCTCGGCTACCGCAATGGATGGGTAAAAGAAAAACTAGCCCCCCAAACTATCCTCATTAACTCCCTTGTTATTTCAGATTTCTCCTAGAATTATATAGTCATCCAAAGGTAGCAATAATAAACTGAAAATACATCCTCAGGCTGAAGCATCGAGAAAGGGAGAGAAGGCGAGTCAGTAAAAGTGAGAAGAAAACTCGAGCAATGAAAGGCGAGTCATCGATCTCAGGGACTCCAGAAAGGAAAGGAAGAGCAAATTACAGGGTTCTCATATGGCATCTGAGAGGGAGCTGGTGGGAGGACGCCAGTTTAAGATAACAAAGCACGATGGACAAAGTGGTTGCTGGTTTTTATATAAGCCTCAGCCTGTGCCTCAAATGCAGTTGAACATATAAACTTTAGTGTATATATTTTTGAACATTCAGGCTTTGTTCTCTGGTTTTTAGGTCAGATCAGCTCCACCCTGTATAAGAAAATCATTATTCTTACCATTCAAGACTTTTATGGATATAATTTCGATCTTCTTCAGTCAGAGGGGGTCACTTTTGAGCTGAAGCACTATCGTCCAAGGGTAGCTATAAGACTCTCTCTCTCTCTCTTTATATATATATATATATATATATATATATATATATATATATATATATATATATATATATATATATATATATTGTATATATATTACCATCCTGAAGGGCTGAAAAGAACTTCTGAGCCACATAGAACCATACTGGGCCTTCACGGTGTCTCTCCTTCACTATGAGCTTTTCTCCAAGAGTTCAAGTCCTGAAAGAAATCATCTGTCGTAGGAAGAATAAACAGGGCTGTTATAGCGCTGCATGAGTTTATGGAGATTGCACTAACTCCTTCACTACCATAGGACTTCCGTAAATTGAATATAATCGTCTGGCTGCAGCAAGAATAATGTAAAAAAGAAATTAAACAATATCACTGGCTTGGGTCGTTCTGTCATCGCGATCACGAAACTGAAATAATGCCAGTATATTCTGTACCATATCCCCAGGTTCCTATAGGTTGTAGAGCAGTGAAGCTGGTCGTTATATCGACCTTTGTATTATGTTCAAGTAGTAAACTGCGAGGATGGCGTACATTTGTGCTCGCGTAGTACACATACGTAGAGATCACAGTATGTGTTCATGTATCAAACAAGGCTGAATCAGTACTCACGGTAGACTGTAATTAGGATGTGTGGTACAAAAACGTACTAGAATTAAGTGAGCAGATTCATAGTGGTTTCCTTCCCAGCCTCATTTAAGATACTTCACATGGATACATGGTACGCAGATTGGATGAGGTTAGACGAAGGTGGTTAGAGTTGAGTTGGTTTGGGAGTAGGTAGCAAGGAAAAATACTTGAATTCTAGAAGCAAGTAACTATGTCTGGCCATAATCAAATAATGATGCTTCACAACTACTTATACTAGAGAATCAAGTAGTATTCTTATATGGATCCTACTTATACAGTAGATACTTTTCAAAATTCTGGAGGGTAAGTTAGGTATGATTAAATTAGATTAGATAGTTAGGGTAGATAAATTCGGTTCGGTTAAGTTTTGTTAGATTTAGTTAGGCTGGGTTAGGTTAGGTCAGACTAAATTTGGCTAGGTTACCTCTGAGATCGTGTTCTGTTTGGTTAGGCAGCTAGATTAGGTGAAGTGAGGCTTAAGTTGGTTAGGTTAAATGAATACACAGGTGCAATATTTCACCGAAGCCTGGGGGTAGGTTATGTTGAGTTAGATTAGCTCAGGTTAAGCTACGCTGGGTTAGGTAAAGTTAGATTAGTTTAGGTTACATTAGGTTAGGCTAAACGGCTAGGGATTATGTTAGGTTAAATTAGGACACGTTATATTAGATTTGGCTAGATTTGGTTTGGTTAGACTAGGTCATTCTAAGTTAGGTCGCCCTGGGTTAGGTTTGGGATGAGTGTCTGGAAGAGACAAAAACATATCAATGATCTGAATTACTAACTGCCATCGTAGCCTCAATATCACTTCTTCCTAGCCGATTTATTTTGTCTATTGCACATTAATGGCCTCTTGTATGTCACTGATGCAAATTAAGTCGAAACCAGAAAAAGTATAGAGAGAATACAAGACAATTTTTAGCTGTCATAAGCAAAATAAATCGCTCAGGGTGATGGATTACAAACATCCCTGCGTCGCATTCTTTTCCTCAACAGAAGCGTGGTCAGTAGGTCTTCGCCCCCAAATACCAGACATTATGAAAGACCCAGTGGTATTTGTCGCGGTATTACGGTTGCTGGGTGACCTGGTTGGAATCTTACCTGGCTGGGGAAAGGTAATGACCGGTTATGGCTGGCCTAATTAATATTCTTTTTAATACTTCACTGGTGCTATTAACCCGTGCCTTAAGAGGGGGCTGTGTATGCTGAGTGAAAATGATTGGCAGCAGCGAGATTAGATTATTAGAAATGTCATTGTTCTGAGTATAAATTTTTCTTGCGGCTTTTTTCTTCCCTTCAGTCAGCTTTCTCTCTCTCTCTCTCTCTCACACACACACACACACACACACACACACACACACACACACACACACACACATTACCTGTCTGTCTATCTGTCTCTATTTTGACTTTCTACCTCCCACTTTTCTCTGTGTACATAATCGGTTTCTCCTAATATTTTGTCACACCAACTTTCTCGCCTCCTTCACACCCACACCCACCTTTCCACTATACATTATGGGTAACTCTTGCTTAGTTTCTCTCTCTTGTTTCCTTTATTCTGCTTCGCTCTTAATTTCTTTCTTTTATTCCTCTCCTTTCACAGAAATCCCTTTTCTTGTCTTTTCTCTCACTTCTGTTTTGTCTCTTCCTTTCCCGCATTTCCCTCTTTCTTTACTCTGTCCCCTACAATTCTCACCTGTCCCACTGTCTGCGTCAGTGTAACTATCATTGTATACTTCAAACACATCTTTTCTGACAGTTATTATCTTATCCCCAGTTTTTACGTTTTTATGTGTTTTATATTTTGTTTCACCCCGTTTATTGTTCCTAGCCTCCTTTATTCTCTTTTTATTCTGATGAACCAGGAACTCCTTTTATTTCTTTCCTTCCTAACACCCTTCTTTATCCCTTTCCTTTCTCTCATCCATTTTTCCTCACCTCGTGCGCCTCGGAAACTTCATCCTTTTCCCTTTTCACGTTCTCTCTCTCCTACTTTTTTCTATCTCCCCCCCCCCTTTTTTTTTTACTGTGCATCCTCCTCCTCTTTCTCTCTTCTCTCTATCTTTCTTTCTCTGTCTGTCTGTCTGTCTGTCTGTCTGTCTCTTTCTCATTTGCATATTCTTTTTTAAGTTGTTCTCTCTAAGATTAGTTGTTGCTGACGTTACCATTAATAATAATAATAATAATAATAATAATAATAATAATCCATCCATCCATCATCCAATCCTACATTTCCCTATGAGGAACGTAGGAGCCCGGGGCTAGGCAGTTGGTCCTGACATTTAAGATGAGAGTGACCAGCCTCACTCATCCCTGAGTGGCATTACATAAGCAATCAACCCCAACCATCCCTTGGATATAAACCTTCACTGGCTCAATCCGACTGGAGCACAATAATTACCCACTAAACCACCAGGTGACAAAATTTGGTTATATGGTTACCACCCAGCGATGTAAATGGTTTCCTGGTGTACAGGAAACCATTTGGCTTGTCACTCAGTGTAGTCACTCACAGGCAGAAGGAAGAGGAAAAAATGAAGGAAAGAAAGACAGAAGAGGGAGTGTAAAGTTACCCGTAGGCAGAAGGACAAGGAAAGAATGAAGGAAAGGAAGACAGAAGAGGATGGAAGGAAGGAAGGACGGAGGAGAGGAAAGGGCATACACCCGACAGCAGCACTACATTGAGTGAGTGGATGGTGAGCGCCCCCACGTACCACAAATAATATTAATAATAATAATAATGATAATAGTAATAATAATAATAATAATAATAATAATAATAATAATAATAATAATAATAATAATAATAATAATAATAACAACAACAACAACAACAACAACAACAACAATAATAATAATAATAATAATAATAATTAATAATAATAATAATAATAATAATAATAATAATAATAATAATAATAATGATAATAATAATAAATAGTTAATAAAATCTTAGCTACTTTTTTAATTACTACGGCAGATCTTTTCAACTAAGGGGGTTAGATACAGCCGTCACAAACTTCATTACTCGAGAACCTTCCCAAGTTGAACAAAATAGCTGGGAGTCAACAAGAATGACTGATCAAGACGTCATCATACCCTGTACTGAAAGGGTTAACAGATAATAGTTAATTTATATACCACTTCCTTTTGGTCTTCCTCTCCCGCTTTTCGAACTAACCCTTTCTCTGACATGCTCGAACTTTATCTTTGCTCAAACCAGACGACATTGCTTTGATTCTAAGACCATCCCAGTGGTGAAGGGGTTAGTGACGGCACTATCTAACCCCTCCACTCCGAAAACTGTCTCCTTGGGTAGCCAGAACAACAGTAAAATTACAGTGCAGTAAAGTGGATAAATGTAGTCACTGTAATACTTTCACCACTGTGGTCAGCTTTTGCAGGTTATTGCTGGACTCTGATAGCAGTAGGGCCTGCCCAATAACATATTATTCTCTGAGGTACTCGTTGCAGCCAGCAGAGAAATGGGTCAGACTGGAGCCCCGAGGACGGCGTCCAGCAATCTTCCTTGTGTCCACCCTGATGCTAAGCTATGTTTTCCAGGGAGGTGAGTCATATTTAGAGAGATTCTTAAGGTGAGAACTTTTATACACCCCTTTAGATTCTTTATGAATATTGTGTGAAATTCATGACATGACCTTGTTGGGATTGCCTTAGACCGTTTTTGTTTCTTTTTAGGCCAAGAGGCTCTAAGAGTCTGGCAACAAACATCTTGACACTTTCGGTATTCTCATAATTGTTTTCAGCAGAGAGAAACCCTACGCAGTTCTACAGTTGCATTTTTCAGAATTGTGACGTATTTTTAACCGTATTATTCCTACTGCCTGATAACTTTACTGAACACGCGAGAGAAGTTTAGCTGTGAAGGGTTTAATGCCCAGACTTAGGTATTATATTTTCACAGTTTTATCCAATAGAGAAATCTTACGTAATCTGGGGTAAAGGAGGCTTGTAGAACCGCCTCACAGAAATGGTTAACCCCGACAACCCGGTGACTTGTTTTATTGATTAATGTTAGCCATCTCTAGACGAATCTGTTTTCTTCTCAGAAGACGTCCTGTAGTAAAGGCACAAGTGAAGGCTGTATCTAACTTCCGCTACGAAAAGCTTCTCCCCCCCCAAAAAAAAAAAAAAAAAAAAACTGATGTGATAGTAGGAATAAGATTAAGTCGTCAGATTGAAGGGATTAAACGTAGACAGTTCATTCTCACGGCTATACTGACCAGCGAGAAAGCCTACATAGTGAGAAGGTTAAGAATGACTTGTTTGTACACTCTTAATACGGACAAAGCAGCATGGGTATCACAGAAAAGAATTTGGACCTGCCATACACAGAATTAAGCTAGTTAAGAATGATGTATCGAGGGCCTCCAAGGATGACTGGGATACGGTCCTCTGTTTCATTTCCTGTATTCCTTATTAGTGTGGGTGCAAATAGCCTGAGTCCGTGTCAGTGCGCCAGCGGCTGTATTTATTAAAGATTCCAAGCTTAAGCGCTGTATAAGATTGCCTGTTACATGGTTTTGTTTTCACTCATACAGCTACCAAACACTTCAGAATCAAACTATAGCAAATATTATAATGTGAAAATACGATAAACAAAACGAACTTTGATAATAGCTGTTATGGTGACTTATTTGTCATGTGCTGGAGACTGCTTAGGGTCCATTACAAATAGAACACAGAATTGCTAAGTACATCTTTCCCTTACGCTCACTCCCTGTGTGCAGCGTCATCAGCAGACTTACGTGCAGTGCAAGTGTAGGACTGCACAAATTAAGACTAGAAGCCACCCATCAACCACTCTTAATACTTCTAAGATATCGTAATTTTCTGACATGCTGATATAACTAGACTATGAATATTTTAAAACTGTCCACATCAACATGGGATGCAAAGTTCTTACCCCTCTCATGATTAGGACAAATCGAGTATTCTATTCCATAAAAAACCAGACGATTTTATCTAGCTGAGGGTGAGTCACTGGAGCCCCCGAGAATGGTAAAATAGACTAATGTTTCAAAATTGAGGCAAGAGCATCGAGAGGCAATTTCAGGGCTAAAGAAAATGCTCCTTCAACTGCCTCACTCGCAACATACCCGGTTTCCTTACACTGTATCAATAGCGGCAGATTGAGGCACCATAAGTAGGGCCAAGCAGAGTGGAAAGTAAAATAGTACATTCTTCCAGTTTCCAATAAACGCAGAGTCCGTAAGTGAGCATAATTCTTCCCATTGGGTTTTAATGCATGTTTCTCAGAGCATTAAGTACAGAGTAATAATCCTAAGAATTTGCTGATTTCGTATACGGTTATTTTTTTCCCACCTGGTGACCCCATTTTGCTGAGTTGTTAACACTGCGAGACGATTTCGTTCAGCTTAGGGGAGACTTTTTGAACTGAGGAGAATTAGATATTATCCAATTAAGTACATCACTACTAGAGTTCATTCCTAAGTTAAGTAAAATAGTCTGGAAGCAGCAATAAAAAACAAGAAAGAGTACTCAGTGACTGCCATGTAGCCGGGACCACCAAACGTGCTAAGTGTCAAACATTTAACTATTTCCTGCGATCTTGACCTTCGAGTGACTGCCGTCAGGAGCGAGTTACTTAACATTTAGATCATGTGTGGGTCAAAAACCGATGAAGAATGTTTGAGCTGACCTTGCCCAGTGACCACGAATATTGATCTTTCTCAGAAACATTGACCTATGACTGAAAGTTCTCGAAAATCAAATTCCTTTTTAAACTGAATCCCTCCACAAAATTTGCTGTAAAATAAATAAAAACTTAAAACTGACCTTACCATGTGAACTTGACCTTCAGCTTCTTGTTATCAAAACAGTGGGTAATCTCCTTGGTTGATCTTCACATTTTCTCCAAGTTTGATGTAACTCGTATCTAAGCAGTTTTAGTTATTCTATTCACATAAAAGCATGGTTCGGATTTTGACCTTGGCTTGTTACCCTGACGTTTGACTGTCCTAAAAAATGTAGCCCCTGTGTTCTTGCATTACCTTCAACCCTTCTACCAGGTGTGGTAAAAATGAGGTAATAACTATTTAACTTGTTTTTGCTCGAACACTTTGAGAGCCCCCTGACCTTGACCTTTAAGATGTTGTTCTAAAAACAATATGTTTACTCCTCAGTTGTCGTTGTACTTCTTCACCAAATTTGCTTAAAATTAGGTTAAACAGTTTGAGTGATTTTATTCACACACACACACACACACACACACACACACACACACACACACACACACACACACAAAGATACATACATACATACATATATATACAGTATATATATATATATATATATATATATATATATATATATATATATATATATATATATATATATTCAGTAGAGAGAGAGAGAGAGAGAGAGAGAGAGAGTGATTGAGATGTACACAGGTAGATTAAAACATCACACACACTCTGGCTTCACGAGCCCAGGTGTAATAAGAAAAGACGCCACCACACTGAACGAGGAAGATTAAGTCAGACCATAATCCTTCCACGAAAATGGTCAAGCTTTCATAATATGATTCTCACGCGTGTATTCAGCAGAGAGAAAGTCTTACGCAGTCAGGGGGTTAAGATGTGCTACTGTTCCACTTCCTGTATTCCTTATTAGTGCCAGTGCAATAGCCAACCAATTCCGTGCCAGTGAACCACAGTCAATGCACTCTCTCTCTCTCTCTCTCTCTCTCTCTCTCTCTCTCTCTCTCTCTCTCTCTCTCTCTCTCTCTCTCTCTCCTCTCTCTCTCTCTCTTTCTCTTTCTGTGTGTGTGTGTGTGTGTGTGTGTGTGTGTGTATGCAGTATTACCACAGCCTGAGGCACAAGGGTAATTCTGTAATGACTGTTTATCTGAATATCTCCAAAACAGATTTTATTGACCTTTCTCAGACCACCGACGAGTCATATATACAGTTCTGCTAACACCATTACATCAGTCATGAATTTAATATTGACTCTGAATATTAGCGTCGAGTCGGTGTCATGTGAAGGAGTGAGGCTGTGAGAGAGCGGGTGGGGCTGAGGAAGCCAACTTTATAAACTATCCCCAAGTTAGATACAAAAAGATATAAGATGATTTCATGTGTTGTTTATGATTGGACGCTGAACCACTTCATTCTTGTTATCTCCAGACAATTTCATAAAACTCAGGGTAAACCTTACTCAGTGAACGGGCCTATTCTTCATTAAGCTCCTCTGATGTGGTAGGTTCTCCCAGATCTAAATTATACTGTCCGGTGCTGCGAAACTAAAATGAAAAAGCCTTCCTCAGGCTGGAAGGTTGAACTAATTTTCAGTTTTTACATTTTCGCTTGCAAAGAGAGGGCGGAATAACGTTTTACTCGATGTGTGTGTGTGTGTGTGTGTGTGTGTGTGTGTGTGTGTGTGTGTGTGTGTGTGTGTGTGTGTGTGTGTGTGTGTGTGTGTGTGTGTGTGTGTGTGTGTGAAAACTAAAACAGATTTTATCCCATTTAGACCAAACGTGGTGGATGGGTTGAGGGTTTTCCAAGGAATTGTGGTACCCTTTTTCAGAGCAGTAGGTCAAAGGTGAAAGTTACATAAGAAGGTCAACTTATACAGAATTGATCCAATTTTAATAACATTTGAGGGTTGTTGAGGGTAATGCATGGATAAGGTAACTCGACCCTCAAAAGAAGTCAAAGGTCAAGGTCACAGGGCAAGGTCAACTTAGTTTTGATCCAGTTCGGACCCAACTTGGCTGAAGGGCAAAGGGTCAGGCAAAGATGAAGAAGTGTGATTTTGTCAGGGTTATCGGGCAAAGTCTCTCTCTCTCTCTGCTTCAGTCCCGTTAGTACCCTGGTATACTCAGTTAACCGTCCGATTAACCTGTCTCTGATCGTGTATGTTAATCAGGTGTCGGTACGATGCAAGAAGAGGAATTACAAGGTGTGGATTGGTTGGTGTACTTTTACTTTCTAACCACCAGCTGAGCTAGAGGATTGGAGTAGCAAGGTTAGGAGAAATATGAAGAGTGACGTTAGGAGTGAAGAATACAAAAAGAAAACATGAATGAAAAATAAAAGTAAAGAGGATGGTTAGACACGAAAGATCAACAGAAAAAAAAAAAAAGGAATGTAGAGACGTTGTACCTGTTGTGACAAACCATCGCTAATTATTTCGCGTTTCTGTCATTTTAGGGGAGTGAAGCTCCAATATTTTCCACACCAAGTTTCAAGCGCACCATTAATTTCACTAGTTTCAGAAGTTTAAAGTCTTTTAAGAGGACCAGAAATTCCGAAATTTCCCAACAAATTAAATTTCAAGTGTTAAGAAGAGATCCAAAGACTTCGAATTTCCAGAGTTCAGATTTCCGGGAGTATAGAAAAAAAAAAATGAGTCACAAGAGCTCCTAGATTTCCATGACTATTCAAACTTCAAGAGTTCCATATTTCAAGAGCATCACAAATACCAACTGTTCCAGGAGTGTGAAGAGCAAAAAGTTCCGAACACTGAGTATTTTCGGAGTTTCAGAGATACCTAGATACAGAGAACTTGCATGAATGAAGATTAAATTGCATAAAGAACATCATGAATTTCAAAAATTTCGGGAGCATTAAAAACATCAAGAGTTCCAAGAGAATAAATAGTTCCAGTGTGTCGAGTTTCAAGATCCTGTGTTCCGTGGTTGGAGTGAAACTGGCTAAGCAGGTAGACTATAATATGTAGGCTGTGGCGGACGCGGAAGAGGATTGGTATTGGGTAGTGCCTGGCTCCTTGATGTCACTGTTGTCCTTACCTCTGTGTTGGTACAGGGCCTGTGTGTGTGTGTGTGTGTGTGTGTGTGTGTGAGAGAGAGAGAGAGAGAGAGAGAGAGAGAGAGAGAGAGAGAGAGAGAGAGACTAGCATTTCTTCTGTGCTTTTAACATTTTCTTTGTTCTTGCCTCGTTTTCCTGTCTCTTACTACCATTTATGTGTGTGTGTGTGTGTGTGTGTGTGTGTGTGTGTGTGTGTGTGTATTATTGGTGAATAGTTTGTTCTTTACCAGTGAAGCTATTTGTTTCTGTGTCTTCTTCCTCCCTATTCAGTACCTGTTCTGTTTTTTCACCTAGTGTTACTCTTTGTACTTGATCGTGTTTGTTCAATTTTCAGTTCGTTGTGTTGCTTGCAATCCCCCCCCCTCTGTCTGTCTGTCTGTCTGTTTGTCTGTCTGTCTGTCTGTCTGTCTGTCTGTCTGTCTGTCTGTCTGTCTGTCTGTCTGTCTGTCTGTCTGTCTGTCTGTCTGTCTGTCTGTCTGTCTGTCTGTCTGTCTCTCTCTCTCTCTCTCTCTGCATTTCTTTGTTATTCCCACACTTGCTACTCTTCTCCATCTGTTCGGAGAGAGAGGTGATGGTGGAGTGGTTAGATGGCCGGGTTGGGGACTAAGAGGTCGCAGGTTCGATCCAGGGTGTTGGAGGGAAGGGTCAAAGGGTTGGATTCGATATCATCATGTTCTCTGACATCCAAGACACGCCATTAAGTACCTGCGCTAATACCATCACACTAAACTGACTGCAGTGTCCCTATCGTTTCAAAATGGAGATGGTGGACAGTAATAGCCTCCTTACTATGTCAACTCGGATGTTCAGCTCCAGCTAATTCAAGATTTTATTTAGTCGAGAGTGAAACATATGAGCACAAAAAAGTTATTAGTGCACTTTTCGCCATCTTACTGTCGGAACAGCTTTAGTATTTTATAACTGCCAGAGATTTTATTCAGCGGAGAGTTGTTCATACGGTACGTCCCTGAGTTAGTATTGTCACCACTAACTCTCTCAGGGTTGGGATGATTCCTTTATTATACTCTAGCCAATATCAGACGATTTTATTCAGTAGATAGTGTTCAGAGTCTAAGCGTGATAATGCCAAAGTCGTGGTGTATGAGGGTTGTTGGGGAAGAACCCTCTTTCTGTACTGAAATAACCAGGGTAGGCTGGCATAAAGCAAACCCCTTCAGTCCGAAGAGGCCCGTACTATTTTATTCTTGCAACTACCAGACGATTTTATTGAGTGTAAGAGAGCAGTTCAGTAGTCGAGGGGTTAATGGAGTCTACAGTATATCATATCCCTTCCATTCAAAACGTCTCCTTTAAGCTAAATAGGATAATCTGGAGGTATTAAAAATGAGGTAAAAGGTATCATTCAATGGAAGTAGGTTAATGACCATTCTTAGATTCCCTGATTTCTATAGGATGTTGGCCATGTATTGTATTGTGTTAGATATAGCTCAGCTTCCTTTAAACCCTTCCACACAGGTCATTCCAGACTTAATTAAATCGTCTGGAGGCAGCCAGAATAAACTAAACCAGTACATTATCGTCGTAAGGTGGTAAAATCGGTTTGCTGTACGAATATGACCTGGTACTTTCTGTTTACAGTATTAATTTGTTTTACAACCTGTTCCCATTGCCAGCACTTTCCTAATCCACCTTTTCCTCTCATTTTTCTGCCCTATTTAGGTTAACACTCTCAGACGCCTGCGACTCACTCTTAGTTGAATAAAGTCTTTTGGCGTTAGATTAATTAAAATACCAGAGCTGTCGTGACCAAGAAAGGGTTACTGGTTAGTGAATTAATTAACACTTTGACTTCTTACTCTCAGCTCAGCACAATCTTATGGCGTTAGCTGGATTAAAAAGTTGAGTTATCTCCATCATAATAAGGCTAATTTCGTCCTACTCCTTATATCATTCATCTACTTGCCTCTATTCCTTGCTTTAGTCGTCGTCTTCTGTATATCCTCTCGTCTCTTGTCATCTTTTTCTTTCCTCTTCCATTTCCTTTCTTCCCTCTTTTCTTCGTCCTTATAGCCCCTCTTCCTGCTATCTCCTCATTTTCTCCCCCTTCTTCCCCGCCAGTCTTCCTTATTTTCCCTTTTCTCTCACCCTTTCTTCTCTCTCTCTTTTTTTTTTTTTTCTGCTTTGTCCCTCATTCTTTCATCCCCTCTTGTCACATCCTCACTTCCTCCCTCTTTGCCTCATTTCTTCCATCTCCTCTCTTCTGCCGCTCTTTCATAGTTTGTATTTCCTTCTGTTTCCTCTGATCCTCCCAATTCTCCATTCAGCTTCAATCTTTCTCATCGTACTTCTCTCCTCTTTCTTTCTCTTCTCCCCATCCACTTCCACCCATTCCCCTCTTCTCTCTCCCTTCTCCATCTCTTCTCTCTTTGCTCTCTCTCTCTCTCCATTCCCCCTTTTCCCTCTCTCCCCTTTTCTCTTCCTTTCAAGATGCCCTGTTGCTTTGATCATTCTCTCACTTTTTTCTTCCTCTTCATCTTTCCCCCTTCCTTCTCCTCTCCCATTTCCTCCTGCTCTCCAATCTATTTTGCTCCGTCCTTCCTCATTTTGTCTCTTATTTTGATTTTTTTTCTTCGACTCACTCCCCCCTCTTCCAGTCTCTCTTCCGCCCATGTAATCCGATGAGCTTTCCAGTCCTTTCTCCTCTCTATGTTACACCGTCCCTTCTGTTTCCTTTGCCTACCTTAATACTGCTGGTTCATCCTCCCTCTTCCTCCACTCCTTCTCCCTCTTCCTCCATTTCTTTGATCCGCCTCTCTACCTCTTCCTCCGTTCATTCTATTCCATCATCTCTTTTATTCCTTTGTTCCTCCTGTTTCACTCCTCCAGCGTCCTTCCACTCACCTGTCCTTCCTTCCGCCTCCCCCCGCAGACTTCTATCCCCCCTTCTCCCTCCCCCTCCCACTCCCCCTCCCTCTTTTCTCCCTTCTCTCTCTTTTCCTTGCCCCTTCCCCCTCTCCTTCATAAGTTACCCGGCCACCTCACCGCAACCCGGAATTAGCTACCCCAACAAAACACTCAGTTCGGGTTACTGAGCTCAGCCAAACTAATGGGTCACTTTTTTGGCCTCTTGGGTGAGCTGGGTTTGCTATGCTTCATTTCTCGGTCTGACTGGAATGAACCTGCCTCACTGAACCTGCCTTACCTAACCTGCCATATTGAACCTGCCTTAATGATCTTGCCCTACATTACTAACATAAATAAACTTGCCTTACTAAATCTTCCTCATCGAACCCGCTTCGCTGATTCTGCCTCATTGAATTTCTTTCATTGAACCTGCCTCCTTGATCCTGTCTCTCTGAGCATTCCTCACCGATACGTCTCACTGAACCTGATTCACTGGTCGTGCCTCACTGGATCTGCCTCACCGAACTTTACTCACTGAACCTGCCTCACTGAACCTGCCTCACTGAACCTGCCTCATTGCTCCTGTGTCACTGAACTTGTCTCGAACTTGTCTCACTGAACCTGCCTTCCTGAATTTGTTTCATTGATCCTGTCTCACTGACAATGCCTCACTGAATTGTCACATTAAATCTGCCTTACTGAACCTATCTCACTGAATCTGCCTCACTGATCTTGTCTCACTGACCCTGCCTCACTGAACCTGTCTCACTCATCCTGCTTCACTGAGTCTACCCCATTGATCCTGTCTCACTGAACCTGCCTTATTGAACATATCTCACTGAGTCTGCCTAACTGAACCTGTCTCACTGAATCTGCCTCACTGAACCTGCCTCACAGAACTTGTCTCGCAGATCCTGTTTCACTGACCCTGCTTTATTGAACGTGCCTCACTTAACCTACCTCATTGAACCTGCCTCACAGAACCGGCCATACTGAACCTGCCTCACTGAACATGCCTAACTTAACTCGATTGAATGAGCCTTCATGATTTTAACTTACCATCCTAACCTAAATGAAATGATCTTATTAACTGTGACTCAGTGAATTTGCATCAATGAACTAACTGAAGTGGACTTACCCCACTGAACCTGTTTCGTATGTTATACGTAACTCTACCTGTCTCACTGAACTCAACAGAATTTTCCTCACCGATCCTATCTCGCTAAAAATAACCGAACTAAACCTCCCTCAACCTTCCTCATCTTCTCTCAAACTCCCTCATCCTCCCCCAACCCTCCTCATTCTCCCTTGTCTTCCCTCAACCTCCCTCAACCTTCCACACTTAAACCTGTCTCACTAGAACTATATAACTGAACCTGCCGTATTGATCCTTCCTCACTGAACCTTCAACGCTCGAACTGTTTAGCTGAAATTCCCTGACTGAATATCTCTTAAAGGTTCTACACCCATCAAACCTGTCTCACTGAAAAAGCCTCACAGAAAAGGCATCAGTGAACTTATTTTAATGAATCTGCCTTGCTTATGTACACCTATATTATATTCTAAAACACCTGACTCAATAAACCTGTATGACTCTCTAACACACCTGGCTAAATAATCGTGTATCACATTCTAATATCTGTTTCAATTAATCCGTATCCCATTCTGACACACCTGACTCAGTAAGCCTGCATCACATTCTAACACACCTGACTCAATAAACCTGCATCACATTCTAACACACCTGACTCAATAAACCTGTATTCCATTCTAACACACCTGACTCAATAAACCTGTATCACATTCTAACACACCTGACTCAATAAACCTGTATCACATTCTAACACACCTGACTCAATAAACCTGTATCATACTCTAACACACCTGACTCAATAAACCTGTATCACATTCTAACACCCTGACTCACTGAAGCTGTCTGACAAATATCCTTCAACTATTTCAGTATAAGGGATTTTTTTTTTTTTTAATTTCTTGGTAAATCCACATAACTGTTCTCTAGTCTGGCAGGCCTCTTATAGTGAGTGAGGAAATGCAGGTCACCGTATATCTAACACAATCAGCTCGAAAAGTTTTCTGTAGGTTATAGGAACTTGTCGGAAAGTAGCAACAATAATGACGTCATCGTAGTGAAGTGGTACTGTACACGATGGTCAATAAGTGTTCCATATTATTACCTTATAGCGGTGGTTGTAAAATTTTTGGCAAATTTACACAAGCATGTAATTTGTGTATTCAGCTGTGGGTGATGGAAGGCTTATTATAAATGCGTTCATACATAATTAAATTAACTTTTTATGATTGGAGACTTAGAGTGTAGATTTCAGAGTTATAACTTTCTGAAATATGTTCCCACTTGTATGGCAATTAGTTTTCTATTCAGCATCCATAATTCTTGACTACCTGCTCTTCTACTAACGTGATAATTTTCATGCCAGCTCTGACTTTTTGTATTTCAAAAGCAGCACAGTTTTCCCAACTTTTCTTTAAAAAATTTAAGCACATGAAAGTCTCTCTCTCTCTCTCTCTCTCTCTCTCTCTCTCTCTCTCTCTCTCTCTCTCTCTCTCTTTCTCTCTTAAATATGATGCATATATGAAACAAGAAACTATGTGATCAATAGGCATTTCTTGAAAAAGAATTTTCTGTAGTTTATCATAAAAATTCTCTCATAACAACATTCATTTTAATTACAAAATTATTACATGGAAAAGAGGCAGGTAAAAAAAGTATGAATTCCAGTAGGTAATTAACCAAAACGTAGCTGAGAGCCAGTGTCTCATCGGGCTGACCACAGTGAACCAATCTCACAGTGTTGTTAAGGTTTACGTAACCTGCCACACAGGATGGCTTTCATAACCTGGGTCACTGAACCTGCCTCACTGATTAACCCCGTTAGACGCAGGACTCCTTATTTATTCTGTTCACCCTGATGGAAGACGGTCGTATTTTAGTTAACACAGATCCCTTGTAATGACGGAGTTAAAGGAGGTTCTTTGTAACTTCTTTCGCTATTAGGAAATCTTTTTATGCTGCGTAAAATCGCCCGGTAGGTGTAATACTAAAATGAAAATTTCGTCTTTGGGTTGAAGGGGTTAATCTACCTAACACACAATTTAAGTTACTAAGTCATACTGACAAATAGGTTGATATGATAGCCTTCTTCTCATATACATTCATCCTCATTAAAAACGTATCACTTAAGCCTATGTCTTTCAAGATCTGAAGAATCTTAGCTATTTCACTATTGATAATCAGCTTAGCCATGGCCTCTTGCTGTCTTATGGCGCGTCCACAAGTGTGCTGGAACAAACGCTGGCAACTGTAAACAACACAATAACAAACAAGCTACAAACATGCTGGGAACAGCAGCGTCCAGATAGTATTGGCAACATCATGAAGTCTCAGCTGCCTCGTATAGACACACTTATCCCATCACCTCTGCTGACATTATGTTCGAAGCTGCACTGAAACATGTTTGCATACATCTGTCCAGATAGTGCTGCATATATGTGCTCAACCGTGTTGCCAGCTGTGTTGTCAACACATGTTCGTGAACACGTGTGGACTCGCCATTAGGATTAAAAGCAGTCTCTAGTAACCCTCTCAAAAACCGAGAACTCTTTAAATAAGTTATTCATGATAGCGCCAAACGAATGTATTAATCTCAGAGCGGCGTCTCATCGTGTATGGGTTGTCAGGAATTCCTCGCTTTGTTTACCTTGCATAATAAGTTGATGAGCCGCCATCGCTAAATCTGCTTCAGTACAGTCGGCTAGTTTTTACGTGACGGAACTGGGCCACTGCCACACCTTGAATACGGAAACATAGTTGCATGAAATTCGAGCAGCTTTAGTAATGGTATCGGAATAAGCCACCTTACTTTTTAGTCGAATCGACCATCCAGTCATATTAAACTAACGAACAAGGTTATGCATTTCCGTCAGATTATGAAAACGGTATATTGTTTACTTAAAAACCCGCCACACAAATTAACTTAAGTACATGACTCGCTAATTAAATGACCTGCCTCACTGAACCTGTCTCATAGTTATAAAACCGGCCTCACGAATTTAGAGTCAGGCCCAGAGAATTTACTTAAAATTACTATTCTACTTAACTGAGCTTAAAGTGTTGACTGAATGGCTAGAGAAGCAGTCTGCTGCCCGAATGGACGTAAGACTGATCCCAGGCTGGGGCGGGGAACAGTTCGACTTTTAATTTATTTGCTTTGGTTCAAACAGAATTAATTGCTATTCCACAAGGCCCTGTGACATGTCATTAAAATATCCAGGCTAATCCAAGTATGCCAGTCAAAATTAAGACAGCCCTAACTTGTATTCAGCAGGGACAGCAACAGGTATAAGGCCTGAAGTGACAACATACACTGTTGTGTTATCTCACAAATTAGCACTTTCATGGTCGCTTCTTCTCATATAGTTTATTCCAGATACAACCAGACGATTTTCTTCAACTGAGTGTCATAGGAGCCTGACTTCTCTTACGTTTTCAGATACCACCAGACGATTCTATTCAGCTTAGTGAACCGTAGGAGCCTGAGCGTTGCTACTGGTACAATTACTCTTGCCATGGTACGAACAACTCTGATAATTTATCACGGCTAACACCAGACGATATCATTCAACTGAGATTGAGTCATAGGGACCTGAGAGAGTCAGTGTACTGTAAATGGGTTAATGGACTAGATGTTATAGTCTGTGCCCACAGTTATTGGCCCAGTTATATTGATATCCCACAGAAGTAACCATTTAATTGTGTGTGTGTGTGTGTGTGTGTGTGTGTGTGTGTGTGTGTGTGTGTGTGTGTGTGTGTGTGTGTTTTAGCTGATGTAACACCAAAATTCATCCAGTGACAAAGGATTATAGTGACAACGTTTAACCCTTTAGCTGCGTAGATGTTTGCTGGGCTGAATAAAGTCATAGGTGGTATTCAGAATAGAATACCTAATTCCACCATGGAAACTAAAGTGTTAAACGACCATTTTCACTGAACCAACCACTGATAATCTATCCCACTCTCTGAAAGTGGGAGCAACCTCTGTTAACTGTGGGCATAATACTGAATTTTATAAGGGAATGAAAGTGTGGCCCATTTTCACTGGAGACTGATAATAGTTCTCCTACTTTATGTGTGTGTGTGTGTGTGTGTATGTGTGTGTGTGTGTGTGTGTGTGTGTGTGTATGTGTGTGTGTGTGTTTGTGTGTGTTCTTCCTGTTTCTGTGAATAGCGAAGGCTAGGTGTGACCAGTTATCGGTGGATTGATGATACTTCTCGTTTATTATGTTTCCTGATTTTAACACTGAATACTGAACATTAATGATCATTTCTTACATTCAGGATTTAATGTAATGGTTTTATATTTTCTAACATGAAGAAGATTGCTAACCCTTGTCAGCTCAGTTGATGGCCAGGTGTACTCAGGGTGGAGGGTCGCTTTGACTTATAGTACCCACCGAGACTCATTCGAGCCTCATAATGAAGGATTATCGATTTACATGCAACCACGACTAAGTATTTAAGCTGTGGGGTGGCCCCGTTCCGACAAATGACAACAAATCCACTAGAGTTACCTGCTTAATGGATGTAATAGCGAGGAATCTTAAACAGCCAAGAGATATGGTTTATGTGTGCAATTAAGCCAGATTAATGGTCTAAGTGTGGTTTGGTGGTGATGCTGCGTGTTTTATATCTGTGGAAAGCCTTCACATAGAGGACGTGCTTTGTATTTGTCTCCTTGCTGCTGTCAGATGATCAGATTTAACTTAGGAAGGATCCCTGTTAGTGAAAGAGTCCATGACTACTGTAAAACCCCACACGTCCAAAAACCTCTTCCAGTTCGTCTGGAGATGGGAATAATAATCCTGTATATAGAAGATGTCTTCGGTTTGAACAGATTAACATGTTCCCCAATTTAATCCGTCGCTACAATTACGTTTTTTGAAAGTTATTCTTGTTTTATCCTTACAAATGTTTTTTATTATTTTTCGAACTGGAGTGGGCTAAATCTAATCTTAATAAATCCATTCAGTATGAGACGTCTTTCCAGAGATGAATGAAATCGTCTGGAGAAAACAAGTATGATGCCAATAGGACGTCATGTGGCGGAAGTGGTTAAAATGACCGTATTATGCTTTGGTTAACTCCTGCTCTAGGACTTTTTTTTTGCTTTATCCTAATTATCTCCAGACATTTTTTTTTTTTCTAGACTCAGGGGTTAATGGAGGTATTTTCTAAGCCCCCTTTTCCGAAAAATGCTCTATGAATTTATTAAAATCTGTTTTCTTTACTTTTTGTTAACATGTCGGACTCCGGGTATGAGTCTCAAAGTCCATTTCCCAAGACCCACCAGTCCTACGTGTCCCACACCATCACAAACCGTCCATACTGAATACATGCTAGAGGTCTCTCACTCAGAACCATTGTGATGTTATTAGTTAGGGTGTTTTACTGATATATCGGTGAGTCTTGTGGAAGATCAGTACAACCTGTTTTAATAAAATTCAGATAATCAAACTTTTACATGCCGGAGTGTAAGATCGAATTCGCCTCCTTTCAGACAGCAGATCACTCGCTTACCAATTGAAGAGGCAAACTTTATTACTTCATCTCGTCAGGAACGTCTGGGTTGTTCTCTTTTGCCCGAGTGACAGTGCAGTGTTCCTTATTCTGATAATACTACATTCCACGTGGTTTCTTCCCCATCACTTCTGCACGATTATCAAGATTATGAGACAATCTTTACAAGTTTTGAAAACGTGAAATGTGCCCAGACTGGGACAGGTGAGGCGCAATGTTGAAGCAGTAGCTGTCAGTCCATACTGGCGATGACAGTATAGTAGATATCTAGGAAATTAACTGTTCAAATCCAAACACTCAGAGATTCACTAAAGCTTATTCGATTTCTTCTGAGCCGTAAGCTTTTGGAAGGTGGCAGCTGAGTAGTTGTCCGAGAGCATTCATTAACAACGATGTATATGAAAAGATTTTTATTATAAGGATTACAACAACCGTTACAGACGACAAGATTGCTAAAAATATATATATTTATATGTATATATCAATTTATTTGCAGATCTATAGATAAATAGATATATAGATAGAATGATTTAAAAACGAATTCTTACAAAGTCTAACGGAGGGCTTAGATAAGTGTGAAATTTTCATTTCTGCCAAATTAACATAATGTATAGCAGTAATGTTACATAATTTACCTTAATTTGTCTTAACATGGAAAACAATCAAGGATTTCGTAAAACTTTGTTGGAAAGTGTCGATTTGGCAGAAGTGAAAATTTCACACGTATCTAGGCCACTTGATAGACTTTGTAAGGCCTCATTTTTGAATTAATATATGTAAATAACTGCGTATATTTTTAGACTCAATATGATTGTCAGAAATAGTTGTTGTAGCCCTTATAATAAATATTTAAAATACATCGTTAATGATGAATGCACTTGGAAAACCAGTCAGCTGCCAGCTTTTAAAAGCTTAAGGTTTTTCTCTTCTCGGAGGACACTGAATAGGCTTTAGTAATATACCCTTGCCAATGCCATAATGATGGTGTTGTCCTTTTTGAGGTTTGGATAATGAGCATTGGTGTGTAAAGTGATGCGTGTGTAATCCCCATCTGCTGGCGTGAGGGTAAACCACTGTACTGTACCTTGGAAATTGGCTTCAAAATATCAGTGTCCTGATGAAGAAAAAAAAATAAAAGAAATTTCTCTTCGACATTTTGTTTTTCATGAGCAATATACGCACGATTTATCTTGTAACATCCTCTGATTCTCGGACCGGTAACACTCTTGGGCAAAGTTTGTTGTCCACTTTTCCCCGTTTACACTGCAACGTAATTAGGAACATAGACATAAACCAACAGCTGCTGATTCAACGGAAAATCAAAATTTAGGAAAAATTGTCTTCATGATTAATCTCGTGTTGTCGATAGGAATAAGCCTAATTCTTCTTCATCTGTCCATCATCTAATCCTTTTCTGCCTCATCAGAGCGTAGGAGCCCTGGCCTAGGTTATTTAGTCGCGATATATTTGTGAGAATGACTAGCCTTGCTCCCCCCTGAGTGGCGTTATGCAGGCAGTAAACCCAATATCCCTTGGATGTGGACTCTTGTGGAACTCATATGGAGTGCGTTAACCCATTAGACCACCAGGTGTCATTTGATTATGTGATTACCACCGAACGTTGTATAATTATGGCTTCCTGGGTTATAGTAGGCCTAAACCTTTTGGGCTGTCACTCATTGTAGTCACTTGAGGGCAACACTGCCTCGAGCAAGTGGGTAGCGTTCGCACTTACCTACCATAATACAAAAGAAACTTTCTTCTTCTTTCCATTTTCACCTCGTTCACTTTAATGTGAACTTTTTTTTTTTTTTTTTACTGACCTGTCTCATTCCACCTACCTCTCTGGTCCAGCCTAACTCACCTGGCCGCCGTGAGAACCAGAATGAGTATTTCGTCAGCCCGGCGGTGATCGTGAACCCTAAATGAAGCTGGTTAGTTTCACCGCAGCCCCGCCCCCAGGCTGGGTGGGGTCGTGGGCTGGTCGTGAGGTTATTGTTTTTTTTTTTTTTTTTTTAATAACTAACTTTTATCTGTGGGATCTGAACTCATTTCCGCCGTCGTGATGAACGAAGAGCAAACTGTAATATTAACCCTTATTTCGATTACCTTATGCTAAAGAACAGACGACTATGGGTATGAAGCTGAGGAAAGACCTATAGTAATGAAGGAATAAATGGAAGCTGTATCTAACCCATTCAGCTGGAAAGACCTTTCTCAAGTTGATTAAAATCGCATAGAAGTAGCAGGAATAAAATATAAAAAATGTCCTCTAATTGAAGACGTAAAATAGGAATTAAAGCATTGTCAGCAGAGCTTCTTAATCTTTTTCGATGTTCGCTTCCATTTCTGTCTTGGAATTGATTCTCGTACCCCTGTCAAAAGGATGTCAAAACTTCTACACTTTCGAATGAAAATCACAAACACAACTAAAATGAAACAAATTATTCATTAATACAACCAGTCATGCAGAAACATTTGCTTAAAATTATTATTGGCAAATTAAATCCTACTTGGGTGGATGGCCCGAGGCATGTGTTATACCAACTACAACATCTGAGGAGTCAGAAGAAGCAAGTGGTAGACATAGTGATGCCAACAGTGAAGCGTTCTGCCTTATATGTGCATTGTGAAGCTGTACTTCAGGCTATATTGTGCAGTGATGAACCAGAAGAACAGAGGGAGGCAGGTGAAAGAATATGTGCAATTAGAGGTGAAGAGGATATGGAAACACAGGTTGGAGACTGCACTGTCAGACCTAGAAAGACACCCAACATTAATCCTGATGCCACCAAACTTGTTGAGCTCATTGAATGGAACACTCACATAACTGAGCCATCTTTGACAAGAAGGCTTACCACTGCAGCACTCAGAGAGTTTATGGAGAAACCCATGGAAGTTCCAGCCTCGCCATCACACACCCAGTCAGTCGAAAGGTGTGTAAATATGACAACCGAAGCAGCCCAGCATATGTTCTCTCAAGATAAGAGGGAGATGTATTTCAGAGGCCAAATGATCAGTAGGGAACTGATGTCAAGCAACAAGAGCAAGGCTGATCTGGCAGCTCTCACTAAATTCAAATACTGACTTAACTATGAACATGAATTTTGATGAATAAGCTACTGATAGTAGGCCAGGACACAGGGCTTGTTTGATAAATGTTTCTACACATGTGTTTATGTTCAAAAATGTAAATTTTTTATAGCAAATACATGTGGATTAAGCCTTTTATAATATTTGAAATTAAAGTTTATCTTAGTGAAAACATGACTGTCATTTGTAAGTCCTGGAGTCAGTTTAAACCTTACAGATTTTTTAATGTTATACGTTTCTGCTTTATATGTGACAATTGTGACATTATGTATGCTTGATGTTTGTCATTGTCACGGGGTTTTTAAAATAAATGCTTATATTTTTTAAATGATAATAATATTCAATAATATTGAAGAGCAGGGACAATGATTGTCTTGCTAAATCAAGCAACGATTACTTTACGCTGGCTTGCTTCGCACGATTCTCTAAGAACGAGAATTTATAAACTTTCTCAACAGTACACAGCAGAGACTAATTACTCAAATGCTGTTTATTAGTACTGTTAGACTCTGGAGAAAGTTACTTCACCCCTGACAATAAATAACTAATACTAATAATAGTATCAGGTTCTTGCTGATGCTTAACTCCTAGGAGGCACAACGGATTTTAAACTTAATACAACAAGACTGGCCTAAGTACCAGTTATGAATAGCAAAACGTTTATGCAAGCTAGGAACTATATGGAAAATAAGCTTAATTGTGGAGAAATGAAACAAGAGTTTACATTACATTAAGCTCAAGAAAAAGAACTTAAATTTATTGATTACAAAAATAAATTTAACATTACACTTCAAATGAATTCAAATAAAGAGATCGTACTCACTCACTCACTCGAGCTAAATTCTTACGCCTAGGAAAAACACCTTAACTAAGCTCTTAAACCTAAGAAAATACAAAAAGGAAATACTAGTCAATGAATGTGGTGTATCACCCAAAGAAGGGTGGGAGCACTGGAGAACTGTAGTCTAATGGAGTCTGGGTGCTGCTGACCCCTCTCTCTCACTTCTGGAGCACAGTACCTCTCTCCGTCACAACAAACACTTGACTAAGTCGTGGGAAAGAAAAGAGGAGCACTAGGCCGCATTTTTTAACGGTCAAGTGAGTGAAACGTGCCCAAAACAAATCGCTCAGCGGAAGCGCTAATGTCTCACACAAAGACGATCACGTATGACAATGAAAAATTGATTTGACAAAGCTTCCGTCTGAATGAGCGGTTAACTGAACGATAAACTGGGATTCCACTTAAGTTCGCGGTTTCCCACAAAAGCCAATGTCACTAGCCGACTCGTGACAGTCATGTTACATTTGAAAGGCGTAAACAGCTAAAATAATATTATATAGTTGATATAAAATGTTATAAATTTTGAAAATAAAGTCTAACTCATTGGAGAACTTTATTAAAAGCACTGTAATAGTCCAAGTGGGGGCATGAAACTAGTGCATAAAAACCATATATCCCGCCCTTATTTTAACCTGGAATATACGAGTATGTAGGTAGAAATGATCTGATATAGAAGTTATTGCCATATTTGAGGTCAGCACACCAAAATGTATAATTTGGACACTAGTACCTGTGGAATATATGCAGTAATAATTTTTGATCAGACTGACACACCCTAGTGGATTATACATCATCAGTCGTACGCAGATTGTTTATATAACTTATATAACTTATGTTTTTTTATTAATATTGCAGGAGAATGAGTAAAAGTACATTGTGTCTGCAAACTGTATGAGAATCTCTAACACTTTCTTTGCCATAGGTGAGAATCTTTTGATCTGAGTAAGCCAGAAGAACTCGTGCTTCAGCTTTAGAGGATTTTCTTTCCTCTTAACAGTGTTTCATGGAAATCAAATTAATTTAGTGCTACTTCATCCTCTTTATGGGAGACATAGGTCTAAGAGGAAAAGATCAGCCCCTGCAAATGTTGTATCACATCAGCCACCTCCGAATTTTCCTCTCCCCTCGCACCAGTAGACTTAGTAATCATATTTCATTTTTAATGCGCTTTATCAGAATTAAAAGCTGGTGGTAGGTGGTAGGTGATGGCGACCGTCATCCACTTACTTGATGTAGTGCTGCCTACTTCTTCCTTCACCTTTATCATTATTTTTTTGTGTCTGCCCTCCTCTCTTTCTATTTCTCACCATCATCCATTCAGTTGATGTAGTGATGCCTACATCTTCCTTCACCTTTATCATTCTTTTCCTGTGTCTGCCCTCTTCTCTTCCTATTTCTCCCATCTTTCCTGTCACTTTTCATTACTCTTCTTTCCTTTTCAGATGGATTTACATTGAGTGACAAGCCAGGAAACCATTTACAACGCTGGGTGGTAACCATATAACCAACCCATAGGTGTTCCCTACCTGTCAGCAAGTGGATTGGCGGAGGGTTAGTGCCCCTCCCTGTAAAACAACTGACTCAAAGACAAACGGCCACCCCTTACGGGGTTATGGCGTCTGGCAATAGATAGATAGAAAAGTTGCATAATAAAGCATATTACATTTGTGACCTACAGTACAATAAATAACAAGAAGCGGTGTCAAGGCACAGCAAACTCAGCCCTGGGAGTCATTTTAGCGGTGTCGTATAAACACAACATGATGTCTAATCAGAGATGTCAAATATTACACTGTGAGTAAATCGGGTGAAAATTGACGATTTTATGCCCATTTGAAACTTTAGGCCCGACCCACCTGACACTGACCTCCCTACCGCTAACTGGGGAGGTGACCACCCTGATGTAACGAGGCATGTTATAGATATAGATATGAAAGATGCACCTTTAGGTCTTGGTTTCATGTCAATCTGACGAATTTGAAAGGCGTTATGGGGAAAAAACGATTTTTACCTGTCCCCCTTTATCTTTTTAGTTATACATTTTTGGGGCCTACAGCCTAGGCCTTGGCCCAGTTTGGCCCAAAATTCAATCAGGTGATCAGAGGGTCATAGCCCATCATCCCTGTAATTCTAGTCAAAATAGCACCAGTAGTTTTCGCGTAAAGTTGTTAGCAGACAAACAGACAGACAAAAAAACTGAACGAAAACAATACCCGGCCCCGAGCCTCTCCGGGGCGGGGACGGGTAATAAGATGATAGTTATGGGTGAGTGTGGCAGTAAGAACACTGGCCACGTTACAAATATTTAAACATGTTTGGCAATAATATTGGTGATACCAAATAAGTTGGGTATTTTTTAGCAGTGCAAGTTAAGCTATCCGGTTTGCCTCATATCCTTACCACTGATGTCATGTCCCCATGAGGTACAGTATATACGCCTGGTTAAGAACAAGAGATTTAAGATGACTTTACCATCTTGTGCATAAGTAAATAATTACGTGCAAAAAATCTATATATTGTTCATGACTAAAGGAGAAATGCGAATGAAAGTGCAGACGATTTCAGAATGATGGATTTCGTCTAGAATCTATAATGATCCGCTTTATGTATGTTTGTTACCGTAATACAGCAAAAACGGAGCAACGTAGCGCAATGTATTTTAGAACAATGTACCATTAAAATGCTTTAACTTGAAGAATATTACAATTTCCAGTCCAATCGGGCCACCGGTTCCAGAGTTTTGACTCATTTCTTGTCATCGAGAGAAGGCCGCCTTTGGGGGCCGTTAAGCGAGTAAACATAAAAACACTCTCAGGTACCGATACATAGTGGCTTTGTAATCTGATCGGATTCTTGGTTTGTCAGGTATTATGAGAGCTGATGCTGATATATGGTTGTGGCACGTTCTCAAGTTTATCAAGGTGTGACGCTTTTGCTCAGCTATTTGTTTTTTTGGTTTAAAAAATCAGAGCTACAGTTTATCTTCTACGGCTTAGTGTCACCCATATTATAGCAACTCTATATCCCGGCGATTACTTGTCCATCTTGGCTGATATTTTCGTGCTCTTGCATCTTCTGCCATTGGCAGAATAAGGCAATAGTATAACTTTACACCTTTTCCACTGTATATCTTCGTGACTATCATATTTCAGGGTTAATACCTGGTTGCAGCTCAAAAATTGGGATGGAGAGTTAGCAATTTTACGTTAGGCTGAAGTGAAGGGAGTACAGGCATCGCATATAAAATTTTTTCATAAATTTACAACATCCCTTGGGTAGAATGAGGTTTTTAGTGTCTTTTGCTCACTCCTGAAGACTTCTTCTGCTTGAGAATGATTTTCGATTTGGAGCGGCTAGTTATTGTCTTCATTAACCCGCTCATTACTAAGGGTTCTCGTCAGCTAAATAAAATCGTCGAGTGTCCACATTAATATAAAGATGTCACGGTAGAGAAAAATCATTTCTCTAGATGATTCTGTTCAGCTTACCAGTGACATCTCGGACTGCAGGGGTTAGATATAGCTTCGATTATCTCCTCCAGTTATTTCCAACTGCCTATGACCTCTAGTCACTCAAACGCAGTGTGTCCAGGCAGCTCGATAAGAACAGATCTTGAATCTGGCTTTCTGTTATATTGTTTTTGTTTTTTCTTGGAGGGGACATTCTTGCGAGTTTCTTGCCTTTGGTTCTTTCTTCCTTGGATTAATAAAAAAAAAAAAACACACACCAACTGAAGTTAAATAGAGCTATAGAATACGGTATAATCACCTGATGATATTGTGAGTAAATCTTGAAAGGCGTTATTGTAATGGAGGAGAAAAATACTTCGTCTCAACGTTTTGGGTATGCTTCAGCGTGTGTATCCTCCAGCGCACCTGCTCATCAGATGCTTAATGGTCTAGTGGATTAAGGCAGACCAACCGGATTGGGCACACAAAAAGTTTAATGAGTAGTTGAGACTTACTGCACATATACTATCACTTAGGAAACAGCAACCGGTAATTCTTAACTTTGATGTAGGGACTGAGTAGCGCAGCCCCGGGTCCTATCACCCCAGCTGAGTCAATAAAGTTAATATACCGTAAAAAATACATATACCCACACCCAACCAGCGTGAAAATAAGTGTGCTGGATGCTCAGTGGAGTAGATCAATGACGCCCATTAGCGCTTCATAAACCCACTCACCCGCAACTGACACCTTCGAACGGACTTTTTTTTTTCTTCGTTTTTTCGTACCTTCTCATACCGGCACCCATCCACACCATTTACCAGCCCATACTCTCACTTTTAGGTATCTTTGTACTCACACACACACACACACACACACACACACACACACACACACACACACACACACACACACACACACACACATACATACACACACACACACACACACACACACACACACACACACAAACACACACATTTTCATTCAGTCGCACCAACATCTTCTCCCGCTCAACCACATCCACACCTACCCAGACCAACATCCTCACCCACCCACACCCATACTCACGTCTTCACCCACCCACACCATCACAATCATCCTTCCACATCCACATCCCCACCCACAGTAGCAAGTAGCCAACACCTAAACAGCATCCACCCACACTGGTATCCATCCAAGTGCACGACCACGTTTTCACCCACCCACACCCACACTCATCTCTTCATCCATCCACACCCACCTACACTCACACCCTCCACTTCATCCACTGATACCCACGCACATCCACAATTTTACCTACAACCCACAACCACAGCTCCACCCATACCCACTTGTACAGTATGCCCACACCTACAGTATACCTCACCCATCCACACCCATACACTCACACATATACACACGCCCACACCTTCACTGCCATACACTCCTACATTCACCCACCAACTCACACTCGCTCACCCACACGTTCAGCCTTACCCCACTCACGCTCCCACTTACACTCACTCAAACTCACCTCCTCACTCATCCATATCCAAACCTTCTCTTGCACAAGCCCACACTTTCACCCAAACCTGCTCCCATCCACACCCACATTCACCAGTACCTGTTCACATCCCAATCCACACATGCATCTACCCATATCCACACCCACACTTGCACCCAACCACGCTCACACCAGCACCCGACCACAGTGTAAGTATACTAACAGGTGTTTCTGTGAGTGTGGGTTGGTCCTTTGATAAGCTGTGATATCATTAAAGAATTTAAACCTTTAACCACCTCAGTCTGATGGGATTTTTTATATTGTTTTCCTGTCATCCCCATACACTTTTAATCACCTTAGGAGACTCTGGGCTTCGTAGTGAATGAGTTAATGAAGGTTATATCTAATGCCCTCTAGTGAGAAAAATCTCATCAAAGATGAATACATTCCTGTCAAAGTACCTAAAAGAAATTATAAAAATATCTCATGGTACTGAAGAGGCCAATATGTCCTCTGCAGCCAGCTTCTCTGACCATTACAGCATCCTATTTTGTTTTTTCTTTCATGCTTTTGCTCTTTCCTTGTCGCCTGTATTTTCCCCACCACTCTTTTTTTCCCCCTCTGATCCAATTGGCAGCCAGTTTACGGCCTTGACAGGAACCGGTTACTGACTTTCCCGCACCCGACACCCAGGCAGACACCGCTGGTCACTGGGGAGAGGCAGAAAAAAGGCTACTTGTGGATGCCCTGAATTAATCTGACGGGAAAAAAAATCAGGTCGAAGAAGGAACAGGGAGATAAATACTAAAATGAGAGGGAATGAGAACGAATGCGAATCCAAGTGAAAGTGAACGTGAATGAAAAATTGAATAAGTTCAAATGAGATTGTTAGCGTGAATGAAAGCGAGTGAAACTGAGTGTGAAATGTGAATGCGAAGGAGAGTCCGAATGAGTAAATGACAGGCACAGGGACAAATGAGAAAAAAAGACAAGCTGAACAAGTATGAATTACCCTACTAAACAGATATAAAAGTTAATGGTTACAGGCAGTACCGTATAACCTCTTTTGAGATACAGGAGGCCGAATTTAGGGTACCGTAGTCCAGAGCAATTAAGGGAAGGTGAATGGCATACACGCTTGACGTTATGACTGGTTCCAAAGCTTTCCACCACCTCTTGGGAAGTCTTGGTCGTATTTATAAGGCATCCTAGCTAAAGGATAAAAAAACACACACACTCCATAACACTTAACTATTATCAGAGATCACTTAAGCTAATATGGAGTATTTTATCGCTTTAGATTTTTAGTCTTAATTTGATTGTGAATTTCTTAGTAACAGTATGAATGAGGGCAAACATCTACGAAAGAAAACGTATTCCTAACTTACGCGCAAAGGAGTTTGCAAATAAACTCATAAAAAAGGTGTAAGTAAAAATGTTGTGTTTAGGACTGGTACCACTATCACATATGCTCCTTACACTGACAGGGTGGGTATCAGGTTGAAGGGGAGCGTAGGGTGAGTAGGGTGGGTAAGGAAGTTGGGTACGAGGTGAGTAGGAAGGATTGAGTTGTAATTATGGGTGCTGGTTAACTATGTAAGATGAACATCGGAAGGGGAGGGTATCGGAACAGGACAGGAAGTATAGGTGTGTGTGTGTGTGTGTGTGTGTGTGTGTGTGTGTGTGTGTGTGTGTGTGTGTGTGTGTGTGTGTGTGTGTGTGTGTGTGTGTGTATGTATGTGTGTGTGTGTGTGTGTGTGTGTGTGTGTGTGTGTGTGTGTGTGTGTGTGTGTGTGTGTGTGTGTGTGTGTGTGTGTGTGTGTGTATGTATGTATGTGTGTGTGTGTGTGTGTGTGTGTGTGTGTGTGTGTGTGTGTGTGTAAGTCAAGGAAATGAAGGATAGGGTATCGGAATAGGACAGGAAATATAGGTGTGTGTGTGTGTGTGTGTGTGTGTGTGTGTGTGTGTGTGTGTGTGTGTGTGTGTGTGTTCTTTCTGAACTGTTTTTACACAGTTGTGTTTTTACATGACTGTTTCAGACTTGTAACGTAGTACGAGTATGATACATTTTTTTGGATTCGTGAAAGTTTTTAGAATAAGCAGTTTCATTTGATAGATTAGATGGTTCCATGAGTTAGTGCTATAATAGGAAAGCTATATTTTGTAACATCAGTGTCACCCACCACTTATAAGCACATGTAGGCTGTTTTCACTTGACCTTCTGCTTGAAATATTATGTAATCTTCTTGTCAATAGCCTATATATCTTGCAGGGCACTTGTGCAATATTATTTAATATCTTCTCATCCAGTGAAGCTAGATGATGACTTCTCAGTCTTTCCTCATGAAGTAATTTCATCAAACGAACATCCATCTTGTGAATGTTCTTTTAACTTATCAAAATTTTCTATGACTGTTATGTAGGGATACTAAACAAATGGAGCATATTGAAGTGTTTGACTTATTTCTCATTCTTTTATAGATAGTCAGACGTCATAATCCCGTAAGGGATGGTCACCAACAGTTCACCTCCATATCCGCCTGTCCTCTGACATTAGTTTGCTCACCCTCTGACTCATACCAGCCTCTCTCATTTATTTCTCCACCCCATCCCTTACTCTCGTCCTCGGTCTCCTCCTCCCCCTTCCCCTTCCACCTCAGTCACAACACTCTTTTAGTTAGTCTCTTACTCTCTACCCTCTACTCATGGCCAAATCACATAAAATTATTTTTTCTTAGCACTTTCAATCTAATATATATATATCATATAATAATTATATTCCTGACATTGTGTGTGTGTGTGTGTGTGTGTGTGTGTGTGTGTGTGTGTGTGTGTGTCTGAGTTTGTTTTTGTGTATACGTGCTTGCTTGTGCGCATGAGTTAGGAACAAAGCAAGACAACTGAAGAGCATATTTCTGTAAAGTGAAAGATAAAGGGAGAAGAAAATGGTGTTTGGACAGCACGAGAAGGATAAAAAATGCAATCGTCATAGAAGACTATAACATAACACTGAAAGATGATAGGTGAGTGGCACATTGTTAAGAAAAAAGTGCAAGCAGGAGAGTTCAAAGCTTATGAAGATATGTAAAGGGAGGTGTGGCGTATTTGCGATGGACGAAATGACTTTACCTCTCACATATCTGCGTATTTTCTTTTCCAGTTTGTATCATTCTTACCTCATTCATAATCGTGGGAATAGGTTTGTGATGTTGCTGCTGATGAAGATGATGATGGTGATATTAAAGATATTGATGATGATGGTGATGATGATGATTGTGTATAACCTGTGGGACGAGGAACAGACAAACCAGATGATGAGAACAGTGCACACGAGGAAACCTAGACGGAAGAGAGCAGGTAGGTTGAACTGGGTGGGGAATATGACATATTTAGAAAGGACAGGTGGCCATTAGGATCATATATGGACGCAAATAATATATCAGCGTCAGATTATTGCAGATCTGGGAGAGAAACTGTGAAAAATTGCTGGGGGAAAGTAAAAGTGACAGACTTCTATTAGGACAGGAGTCAGGACAGAAAATGTGAAAGTGTGAGGTAGTGTGTTAGGACAGAGGGAAGGTATGGGTGGGGCGATGTGACAAAAGGGCAGGAGAGACGAGAGAAAGGGGTACGGAAGAGCAGGGATAGAGTCGATAAAAGGGAAAAAGGAAATTATCAGAGGAATGTGAATCTAAGTGAAAGAAAATGTAAGAGAAGGCGACAAGAAGAGTAAAGGTAAAGTGTTATAAAGAACTGAGAGCGAGGGAAGTGATAAAGAACTGAATAGACACGATATGGTAAAAATCAAAATAGGACGGAAAGGAAAGATAGAGAAATGAACACGGAGGATGGGATAAAGATATGAAAATGAGGGAGACAGTAAGAAAAGATGAGTGTAGGAAGAAAGGAGTGAAAACGAAGGAAAGTACCGTATAAATAGCCGAAAGGCAGGAATTTGGTAAGGATAAGAATGAGATCAAAGTAAGTGATAAAAGGGAGGAGTAGCAGATGAAAATGGAGGGGATTAATGAAGACTCACAGGGAGAGTTAGAAGATACATGCTATGAGAAAGGGAGAAGGGAAAGGAGGGAGATTAAGAGTATGAATGACCAGGGAGTAAGTGAGCTTGATAGAGAGAGTGAGAGGTGGAACTAGAGAGTAAGGGAGGGAGGGACGAAAATATGAGAAAGGGGGAGGAAGGCATGGAGTAAGACAGAGGGAAAGATGAATGGGGTGAAGGAGAAAGAGTCAGGGAGTTATAGAAAAAGCAAGAGGAAGGGAAAATGATGTGACGAAAATAGATGATGGAGGGAGAAAGGAGAAACGGATAGGAGGGATAAAGTGAGAGAGAAAAGGGCAAGAAGGGATGGCATGATAAAGAAGGGGAGAGGGGAGAGGAGGGAGGAATGAAGCAGCAGTGAGAGAAGAAGGGATGGAGGGTTGAAGAGAGAAAGAAAGAAGAAGGAAGAGAAGGAATGTGACGAAAAGAGGGACGGAGGGTTGATAAGAGACAGAGAAGGAAGGCTTGGTGTCTGAGAACAAGAGAGAGGGAGATGCGAAAGAAAGAGGGGGAGAGAGGCACGAGGAAAGGAAAGTAGCTAAAATATATATATATATATATATATATATATATATATATATATATATATATATATATATATATATATATATATATATATATATATATATATATATATATATATACATAATGTGAAAACGGAGATATAAACACAGAAACACAATGAATAAGCCATACAAATTCAGAACACACACACACACACACACACACACACACACACACACACACACACACACACACACACACACACACACACACACACACACACACAAGCAACCTAAGTAAAATCACCAAAGTCTCAGGGAATAATAATCAATCAACAAGCAGTACATAAGACCGAGGAAGGAAACAGCTCACAACTGAAAGACAAAAGATAATGAGGGCAATGGCAGGAGAACAACCAGATCCTTCAAAGTAAATAAATAAATATATAGATAAAGGAAGAAAAAGAAATGGGAGCAAGTAGAGAAAGGCTACACCCAAGTGGATCTGTTTTTGTTGTGTATTGGGCACCTGTGCGAGGGTGACCGCAAGCCAGACTGTTTTTCTCCCTGTTTTTACTAGTGTTTTTTTTTCTTTTTTTGCTTTGTCATGAGAGCAGAGCATCCTGTGACCGGGTCCGGGGGGAGGAGGGAAAGAGGTGATGGAAAGGTGGAAGGGAAAGAGTGAAAAATATGAAATAGAAAATAACTAAAGGAAGAAGAGAAACAGAAAGAAAAGGGGAATAGTGATGGAAAGGACAGGGAAAGGTATTGGCTAGGAGGGAAGAAGGGGAAATGGAAAGAGGAAAGGAAAGGGGATTAGTAGAGAGGAAGGGGGATAAAAATCAGAGAGAGAATTCTGACGAGGTGAAATGAGCAAGAGAGAGAACGGGTAGAATTGGTAAATGGACAGGAAAATAGAGGAAAGAAGAGAGAGGGAAGGTAAAAAGGAGAGGGGAAGGGGTTGAAAGGAGGGGAAGTAAGAGCTGGAATGGGGGGGAGGGGAATGAACAGAAGAAGGATAACGGTGGATGGAAAAAAGAGGTGAGAGGGATGGAAGGGAAGGAGAGAGGAGAAATGGAGAGGAGAGGGGAATGTGAATTAGAAATGAGAGAAGAAGAGAGGCTGGGGAGGAAATGATAAAAGGCAAGGAAATGGGAAAAATGATGGAGGAAGAGGGGAAAGGGATAAGGTGCTGACTTCAGGAATGGAAAAGGGATAAGAAAATGTGAATGATGAGAGGAAGGGAAAAAGTCGCATAAGTGAGTGGAATGTGAAAGGATGGGAGTACCGCTATGAAGAGGGGAGGAAATGAGAAATCCATGTAAAGAATGAAGGATGAGAAGGAGAAAAGGAGGGTGAAAGAGGAGAGGAAGAGGAAATGAATGGGAAGGAGGTAAAGTTGAAGGATGTAATGAGGAAAGAGAGATGAGAGGTAAGGAGAGAAATGAAAAGAAAAGCCTCATAGAAAACAATGGATGGAGAAAAGAATATAGGAGATGAATGAGAGGGAAGAAGGGAGAGGAAGGGGAAGAGAAAATCATAGGGCAGATGAAGAGGGAAGGGAGAGTATGGGCTGGAGAGATGCAAGGGAGAGAAGAGAGGAAAACAGGTAAACAAGAGACAACGAGAGAGAGGTAAGAAAGATTAGTCATTGAAGCACCCTCGTACACCGACTGTCTTCCATTATCACCTGACGGGTTTTTGTGTCGACGACCTCGATGGAGTGTCTGGTAGCAGGGTGGTGGAGGGAGGGTCTGGGGGCAGGGCACGTACACCATGGCAGGCAGGGGAGACAGGGAGGGAGGGAGAGGAAGAAGGGTAATGAGAGATAGGGAGGGAGACACGGAAGGGAAAAAAGGGAAAATCAAAGGGATTATCAGGTGCTAAGGTAAAGGAAGAGTGAGGATGGCAGGGTTGGAAAAACAGGGAGTGAGTGAGGTAGGGTGGCAGGGAAAGGGGGATGCGTGGAGCTTATACTATGGCATGAAAGGGTAGTCAGGCAGGGAAAGGCAGAGAGGCAAACAGGCAGGGAAGGAAGGAGAGGCAGGGAGGAAGAGGGAGAAAGTGAGGAAGATGGGAAGGAGAGAAAGAGAGAGCAATACAAGCAGGGTGAAAGGAGATAGGAAGGGAGAAATCGGCAGAAAATGAGGCAGATAGAGAAAGAAAGGAAGAGAGGAAAGCAGATAGGATGAGAGAGACAAGCAGTGAGGCAGGCGATGTCGGAGATGCAAGGAGGAAGAGACGAAAAAGGAGAGAGAGTATAGCACGCTTGTTGGAAAATGCATGGACCAGGGAAGGCAATGTAGGAATGGAGAGGCAGAGAGTGAGACAGGTAGGGAAAGCCGATGATGAGGCAGAGAAGGAGAGACAGGCATAAAGGGAAAGGTAAAGAGTGAGGCACACAGGGTGGAAGAGACAGGGAGGGAAAAGCGAGCAGGGAGGGAGAGGCAGGGAGAGACAAGGAGGGAAAAGCAAGCCAGGAGGGACAGGCAGGGAGGGAGGGACACGGAAGAAAAAGCAAACAGGGAGGGAGAGGCATGGAGAGAGGGAGAGAGAGAGAGAGAGAGAGAGAGAGAGAGAGAGAGAGAGAGAGAGAGAGAGTGAGAGGAAATACAAACACGGGAGGAAGGGCGGGGAGGGAAAAAGCAAGCACAGTAGGAGGGGCAGGGAGAGAAAAACAAACAGGGAGGGAGGAGCAGGGAGGGAAATGCAAGCAGGGATGAAGAGACAGGAGGAAATGAGGAAGAAGAAATTATAGCAGGTAGGCGAGAAGAAGGCATGGAGGCAAGAGTGTAGTGAGGAAGGAAGGAATCGACTGAGGCAGGAAGGTAAGGAGGCAAAGCAGGGAAAAAGACAGGAAGGAAGGTAGCGAGGCAAGAGAAACGATGGTGTGAGGAAGATAGGGGGAGATATATCGAGGCAGGATAAAAAAGAGGAAAGAGGGACGGATAGAGGAAAACTAAGGTTGAGAAGAGGAAGAGAGAGAGAGAGAATGAATGCAGTGTAGGAGGAAAAGGTGAAGGAGGACGAGTGAGCGAAATGAGAACTATGACTAAGAGAAACAGAATAATGGGGTTGAGGACGGCTGAAATGGATGAGAGAGAATGAGAAGATGGCGAGCAGAACATGGAGTGTAGAGAAGAAGAAGAAAAAAAGAAAAGAAGATGAAGAAGAAGAAGTAGAAGAAGAAGAAGAAGGAGGAGAAGAAGAAAGAAGAAGAAGAAGATGATGATGATGATAATGATGATGGTGGTAGTACTGGCTATAGTGTTGATGATGATGATGATGATGATGATGGTGATGAAAAAATATATATATGAAAATGAAGATTAAATTAAATGAAGATGAAGGTGAAGATGAAGCCAAGTAATGGTAAAGAAGATGGGTTTGAAGAGAGAGAGAGAGAGAGAGAGAGAGAGAGAGAGAGAGAGAGAGAGAGAGAGAGAGAGAGAGAGAGAGAGAGAGAGAGATGAAGCCAAGTAATGGTAAAGAAGATGGCTTTGAAGAGAGAGAGAGAGAGAGAGAGAGAGAGAGAGAGAGAGAGAGAGAAGGAAAGGACGTAATGAAAGAAAGGGTGGATAATAGACAGGAGGCAGTAGAGGAGTTTACTGATGAGGAAAGTTGACAGGAAGAAAAGAAGAAAGTATAGTGAGGTGGGACAGGGCAAGGGAAGAGTAGTGGATGAAACAAAGGGAAGAACAGAATGGAGGGTGAAACAAAATGGTGAGAATGTAGAGTAAAAAGAAAAAAGATGGACAAAAGAAAGAGAAGAAATCTATGAAAAATGGGAGAAAATGATGAGAGGGAAGAATGTAACGAGGAGAACAGAATGCAAGACAGACATGATATTGTTTTACTGAGTAACCCTGTCCTGTCTGGCTGAACAGACCCATTAACCGCAGGCAAGCAACTGCTCCTGCAGGCGCATTTGTGTCTCTCCACACAGTTAACAAGGGTACAGTAGCAGAGTCCACATCATCCCGTTATTTGGTTATATGGTTACCATCCAACGTTGTAAATGGTTTTCTGAGTTAAAGAAACCATTAGGCCCTTCACTCAGTTTAGAGTCAATTGAAGTGGAAAGAAGAGAAAAAATAACATGAAGGATGAGAGAAATAGGGAGGGAAGAGACCAGACTCAGAAAAATATTGAATAGGGTGAAGGAAGATGCAGGTGGAAAATCATCAGGTCAATGGATGATGGTCACCACCACCTACCAATTAGAAAGAGAGATAGAATGAGAAGTGGGAATGAGAAGTAAAAGGAAGAAACGAGAAACAATACAATGTAAAGTGAGAAAGGCGGGTAAAATGAAGAGAGGCAGATGAAAAAAATGACCGAGAGAATGAAAAGTGAGAGTAGAAGGAAGACGGAATGATGGAGGAAAGATAACCAGAAAAGAAGAACGGATGCAACAAACATCTGGAGAGAACAGAGTGTGATAATGGAGAATAAGAGAATGAGAAAGGAAAGCTGAGAATGAAAAGTTTGAGAGTAAAAGGAAGAAAGAAGACTGAGAGGCAAGACGATAACTGAAAGAGAAAACAGAGTAACAGAAGGATGAAACAGACTAAGAGAAAATAGAGAGCGGGAGAAATTGTCAGAGGGAAGAGTAAATGAAAAAGAGGTGGATGATATATACATAAGGGAAGTATAGAAGGAAAAGAAAATGAAAGCAAGAGACTGGAATTACTCAAATACACCGAGTCTCAAAAATTGAGAAAGAAGAAAAGGTATAACAGAAGAGTAGGACAAATAGAAAAGAACAATAAGAAGCACTTAGACAATGCAACACCCACTCTCACAAACTAATCGAAAGGCCAAATCTTTGAGAGTAAAACGAAGAGAAAAAGAAAAGCCGAGGATGAAAAGTAAGAAAGAGCAAGAGAGTGGTAAGAAACGACAAAGAGGGAATGGAGTGTGAGAAGACAGGGCAAAGGAAAAGTGCGGAAACATAATCAGGGTGGTTGGATGACACAGAACAGGAAGTAATGACTACAAAAATGTGCCTTGATGAGCTTGCCTGTGGCCTGGACACCTTCAGTCCATGGCTTTTTGTCATTCTATTTTTGTCATTTTCGAACAATATAGAAAGACTATCTAATAGTAAGGGAGGTAAATTAACTAAATACCCGACTTCCACTGTACGAAACATCCCTCCAAAAGTGAATAAATGGTTCTGAAACAAGCAAAATTAAAATCTGAAAGACGCCATTGGAGTGACGAGGGTTAAAATCACCAACCGGGGTGGAAGTTCCGTTATAATTGTTTCCTGAGTGAATCACTAAATAAGTGAACCTAATCTCGGAAACACTCATGAATTAAAGACGAACACAAAGTATTAAGGAATATTTCTTGGGGGGAAGGCTCAGTTCCAATACCAGTATATTTAATCCTAATTCCAACAATGATGACGCATTTTTAAATATTCTTGTGACCTTCAGACAGTATCATTCAATTTCTTGAGAGGAATTAGACATGTAATGGTTACTGCATATATTCCAACACTGCCACTGCAAACGACGTCCCTAAAATTAAGAATATTGTCTGGAGGCAAGAAGAATACTCTGAAAAATTACGTCATCGGATTAATGAGATTAAGATTCATAGATGGAAGGAGACCCTAAAAATGATTACTCAAGAAGGATACCCATTGAGTATGATGACGTATATAAGTTTTCTCTTGCTGGCACCAGGCAGTTTTATTTAACTCAGGAGACTTTTCAAGCTGGAGAGTCACGTGTATCACTTATTAATATCTTCCTCACTGCAAGCGGTCTCCCATAAGCTGAATAAAATCGTCTGGAGGTAGCAAGAATAAGCCAGTGCAGGACGTCACCTGATTCAAGAGGGTGAAAACGAGAACGAGACCTTCAACTGACACCGCTCTGGAGGTTAATTTTCAACGTTACTTCATTGCCTCTTAAATTATATAGAAGAAGAAACCTCTGATTGGGATTACACCACACCACTCAAGTATCAACATTTCAAAGACGAGGACTTTTGTTTTATTTTGTTTTCTGCTTTTTGTCATTAGGTTTTTTATATTTGTTTGTTGGAATGTTGTGTTTATTGCTGGGTCAAAAGATTTTATCCGGCTTAGGGTAGACCTCTTGTAGTTAAGGGGCTAAAAAAAAAAAAAAAAAAAAAAAAAAAAAAAAAAAAATCTCCATTATTCGTAAAAGTTGATAAGGGGAGGAACCATCGAGTTTTGATCAATGTGTTTCGGGACTGTGTGCCGGTAGGCGAAAGTTGGTGCATTCAGTACTATCCATATAAAATCCAACGTGTAGAAATTTCAGGCAGTAAAGGGTAAATTACTTCAGTTTGGTAGCCATGTTTCTTTGCCACATATTTTATTTTCCTTATGGAAGACCACTCATAAAAAGAAAAAGAAGATAATTTGTAAAAGCTTATGATTTAAGAACGAAAATGAGACCAGTTAAAATAAGTTTATTCGAGGCTAAATTTCAGCAGAAATTCATTCTGTCTTAATTTTGATAAAAGGTGCCCACTTGACCCAAATCACCACTTGAAGTATGAATAAAGTTTTGTTACAGTTCATATACATATTTTCTACTTAACAATTTGATCATTAGTGACATTCACCACAGATTATTTCGCTAGTTAGACATGACAGAATTATAAGTTCCATCTTTCTGTGTTAAGGACTAAACGAATTTAAAAAATGAAGATAACGGCATTCAGGTGGGAAGGGACTGAAACCAACAAGAAAAGCAAATTAAGTTTATTTTATGAAAGAAAATGAGTGGCGGACGGACGTAAAGCTGTGACAATACATTTAGAAGAGAAGACTGTGGAAGGCAGCTGCGGAAGGAATGGAGTTAAATCATTAGAAAGACATGCAGGTTGGACTGCAGCTAGCTATGTGACAGCATGAACAGTGGATGGACATGAAGCAAGGGAAACAAATGAAGAAGTCAGAAGGGAAATAATTATGAATACCAACAGCAAATATAAGGGAATGTGAAAGAAAGCAGAGAAGAAAAAAACAGAAGGTATAAGAGAAGGTATAAGAGATAGTTACAAAAACGACGTTCGTGAGCTCTTCACTGCTTGAAGCAGATGGCCACAATATTCAAAAGTCATGTGCGTTCTCAGATCGAATACTGTTCACCACTGTGGAGTGAATGTGGAGCGGTTGCATTAAGGCAGTTGGACAATATTCAAAACAAAGCCATTAGATTAATCAATAATCCTGCCATTACGCAGGACCTTCCATCGTTATCAACACGTAGAGATGTTGCTTCATTAGCATTATTTTATCGATATTTTTACCGTAAGTGCTCTGACGAACAGGCTTCAATTGTGCCTTCCCTTCACATTTTCTCCGGAAACATTCGGGCAGCTGGGAGCGCCCATGAACTCACACTCTCTCCTCCGCAATGCAGAACCTCTGCTTATCAAAATTCATTTATCCCCAGAACTACTACTCTCTGGAATTCACTTCCTGGGAGTTGTTTCCTACAAACATTTAATCCAATTCAATTTAAATCCAGTTGTTATAAATATTTTACGAATGGAGGATGCCTTTAGGCACATGGACTTATTTTTTTCCTTTGTTTTTCCTTCCTCCATTCATTATCTAAAAAAAAAAAAATCAAACATAGAAAGAAAAATGTTAGGTGACAGACATCTGTGAAGGAACAAAAAAAAAAAAAAAAAAATCCAAGTATCAGAAAACACCTACAAGGACGGCAACACATGTAGAACAACAGAAAACTGACGGTTGCAGAAACAGCACAGAAGGAACACGAGAAAAGTAACAACTTCTAATGCGGTAAGACAGAATAATAAACCATCAAAAAACAAAAAGACTTAAAACGATGACACAGACAGTGAAAACAACACAACAGCCTCTTACAAAAAACACAGAAAACAGAATAGCAGATAACAAGAAACTACAAAAAAGCAACACAGGATACAAAAACGACAGCACATGCTGACTGTAGAATAACAGGTAACAGATGTCCACACAAATAATAGCACAAGCAGGAAAACAAACACTGCAGGGAAGAAAACTAAAAACCACAACACACAAGCCAGATCAACGGAAACCAGGAGGCCACAGTAACGACAGTGTAGGGATCATGAGAAGGTGTCCATGAGGTGGAACGCTGAATCTCGCATGAAGGTCAAAGGGAAAGCACTATAATAAGATTAAAGATTCGTGGTTTTCCCTTTGGTTCTCGGGCGCAAATCAACGTTCCACCCCATGGACGCCATCGCTTCAGTTAGAACTCAGTAAACATATTTTGCACTTTTTAATGCCTCCGACGATTTCGCTTATTCATAGCCCTACGCTTTTCCTTGTTTTCGTGTAATAAAATGGCCTTCTACACCTGCAAGAGTTTGTGTTCCGAGCACTTTATGAGACAGTAAATAGAGAGTAACAATTTGGTATATTAAAAATTTCAACAAAAAACGATGGTAGCCAGTAACAGTTTGACACTATTAGGAACTTCCACCAAAAACGATGGATCCACGTAAAGAAATATTAATAGCAGCAAGCAGCATTTTGATCAATATTTGAATTTTCAACACAAACCGATGGCAGAAAGCAACAGTTTTGTTGATACTGAAAAGTTGCACAAAGAGTGATGCTAGCAAGGGAATTTGACATATTAGAAACTTCCACAAAAGATGATAGTACCAAGCAACATTTTACAAATCATTCTAAAAACTTCCACAAAAAATGATGGTGACTAGTAAGGCTTTGATCAATGTACATATATCCACAAAAAATGATGGTAGCAATTAGCATTTTTGCAGCAAGTAGCATTTTGATCAATATTAGAATTAAAAAAAAAAAAATGATGGTAGAAAGCAACAGTTTGATCAGTATTAAAAAAATGATGGGAGCAGGCAAGAATTTGAGAATATTAGAAACTTTCACAAAAAATGATGGCGCCAAGTAACATTAAAATTATTTCTAAAAAATTCTCTAAAATATGATAGCAGCAAGAAGTATTTTATCAATATTCAAAGTTTCAACAAACATTAATTGCAGAAAGTGGCATTTTGATTAGTATTAGAACTTTCAACAAAAAATGCTGGTAGAAAGCAACAATGATGGTATCACGTAAGAATTTGACAATAATGGAAACTTCACAAAAATGATGGTACCACAACACAAAACATCACACATTCACCACGTATCATTCAAACCATCTGTAAATACTTTTACGAAAATTGATGGCAACCAGTTAGAATTTGATTAATATTTAAAATTAAAGCAAAAGTTGACAGTAGCAACTAACACTTTGATCAGTTACAGATTTTTCAACAAAAAATGATGGTAAATAGTTACAAAGTGGTAGATATTAAATATTTCCAGAAAAATGATGGTAGCAAGTAACAATAAAATAATTTAAAGAAATTTCCACAGAAAATGATAGGAGTATGGAGTATCAAATCCATTTCTTTTATTTCCACAACAAATGATGGTAGCATGTATCATCCAAATAATTTTAAGAAATTTCCATTAAAAATTATGGGACTAAGATATAGAATTTATTTTCAAGAAAATTCAAGTGAATCTTGTGACTGTAGTAAGGCGGAACAGCTCCATTCCAACACCTCTTTCTTACCAGCTAAATATTCACATCATATCTTATAACTCTGTTGTATGCTATTAATGCTAATACTTATATATTTCATAGACATGTATATAGACTATTTAATCAACAAACAAAACTACAATAACGTGCCAGGTAAGAACTAACTTCTGATAGGTGACTTAGTTTTCCACTTAATCTTAAATATTTACAATTTTGTTCAGCTTAGGGCAGACTTTTCGATTAAGACTAGATATTCCCTAGATTAACCCTTTCACTCTAAGATCTCTCCCCTAAGCTGAACGAAACCTTCCAGGGGCAGTATAATAAATTAAAAAAAAAAAAAAGATGAATTCGGAGTGAATGGATTAAACTTGAAGAAAGATGTGGGAGCCTCCTTTATTGACGAAAATACCGAACAAAGTGGAATAAAAACAAATGAAGAGAAAAAGAAACGCTGAGAACACAAACCCAACGATGACAAAAAAACAGAGAGAGAGAGTAAGAAGAGGCAACAGCACGAACACAAGATTATGAAACTGGGTGAGAGAGAATAAGGAACGAGAAGACGACAGGAAAAAAAAAAAAAAAAACAAGAGACAGATATCGGAGACCGCATTATACTTTTACCTGATTTCTCTTCCATGACATCACAACACGAGAAAAAGGAAGAAGCGAAAGAAAAGAGAGAGAGAGAGAGAGAGATGAGAAGAGAGGGAGCAAGATATGGGGGAGAAAATCAGAGAAGAGAAGAGGGCAAGAAGATATGAAGGAAGTGTGAGAGAGTGGAAGTAGAAAAGAAACATAAAAGAATGAGGAGAGTAGAGAGGAGGAAGAAAAGAAGCAGGCATTACGAATATATGAGAGATGAAAAAAAAATGATGAAAAAAATGAAGAACAGAGAGAGAGAGAGAGAGAGGGAGAGAGAATACAACAGACTATAATAAACTGGATGAAGAGAGAATGAAAGGCAAGACTGGAGGGAAGAGAGTGGTGAAGGAAATCTGAAACAGGGGAGAGAGGAAAAAGTGATAGTAGTTATGAGAAGAAGCATTCATCGCCATCCACATTTTTTTTTTTTTTTTTGCTTAGGAGAGTAAGGGCCCGACATTTAAGGTGATGGTGAGCAGCCTTACTAGACCCTAAGATGCATTATGTGAGCAACCAAGCGCTACCTTCCCTCAGACGGAAGCTATCATTACCCCATCCAGTCGGAGCGCCTTAAATCCCTGGACCACCGGGCGTCGTTTGATTGCAAGGTCACCACACTTCGTAACAGATGGTTGCCCGGGTTACAGGAAATAATTTGGCCTGTTACTTAGCCATGCATCTCCTGCGAGCAGCGCTACTTCGGGTGAGTATGTGAGAGTAACCAGCTACTTAATAAATGGAGAAGAAAGAGAGACGTGGAATAAGAAGAAGATAAAAATAAGCTAAAAGAAGAGGGCAAAAGAGGAAGCAAAAGATGAAAAAGAGAATTAAGAAGACAGGAAAAAGATAATGAAGAAAGAAAGGGACAACAGATAAGTGCAAGATTATATAGAGGATATTCCGGCAACATTGGAATATACTGCTTATGCATTTTTATTTAAGGTACAATTTCGAGCTAAGAGCAGATTCGAAAATGGAAACTCATTCATCACAGGAGGCAACTCCACCCTCAAAGCGTTGGAAAACAGCAAACTTCGCGGTGCTGAGCTCGTATATGTAAACTGCGCCAGCCAACTTTCTGCTTAACAATTTCAGCCAAAGGACGTATTCTTCATTTTAATCTTTTTATCACCGGACTATTTTGCACACCTTGGGATATATTAATTTCGGCCATATTTGGCTCCTTTGAAAAATGACATATCACTGGAGGGAAATTTTCATGACGGTAAAAAAAAAATAAAAGTACGCCATGCCATGATTGGATTAGGCTAATAGCTAAAAAAAAAAAAGTTTTGGTGCTCTGTCCTTGACATGCGGAAATGTTTCTCTTGTTTCTCGGTTATTTTTGGGAAAAAGTCTGATTCAGCTCAAAAGATGGCGGTTTTCATAAGTTTCAAAATCCTATGGCATGCCACAATGGTTCACCACCTGAAAAGAAAAAGTTTTGATGGTCAGCCATGAAAATTTTGCGGGCCAAATGGAATAAGAATGTTGCTTACCAAACTCTGGCTGAAATAGTGTTCATGCTTGCTTCGTTGGCTCGAACAACAAAAAGTATGTCATTGTCCTGAATTGGTCAATATACAGTCTTGCATCCCCCCATAAGTTTAATAGAAATGTTATTCAGAAACAAATAGGAACGAGTGTATTAGTTTGGAATTTAATTTGTACGGAAATAATTTTTGGGGCGGAAAGAAAATGGTAACAGTGAAAAGAAGACGGAAGGAGGCAAGGGAAAATAATTATAGAATAGAGCAGAGGAAAGAAAACTGAGGAAAAGAGGCAAGGATGAATGGGTACAAGAGGAATGAAAGAACGAAATGAAGAGAGGAGATATAAAGGGAAAAAGTTAAGAGATAATTATGATAATCACACACGAAAAAAAGTAATGAGACATTAAGGATATCTGAAAGAAAGATGAAAGCACAGTAAGTCCTCGGAATATGGGCTTAGGATGGTGATGATGATGATGATGATGATGTTGATCAGGATGATGGGGATAATGATAATGACGATCATGAGGATGAGGATGCAGCCAGACAAATGATAAAATATACAATTTCGTGACCTCGAGAAGAAGAAAAACGATATGAGGCTTTTATTCTACTGTATTGTGGCCTTTCTTAGAATGATGATGATGATGATGTAATAATACCGTGAAGAAAAAAAAATTTACTGCTGGTAATTATGACAAACTAACACTATTATCTGCTTCATCTTCTGCACCATCTTGTTCTACCTTTTCTCTTATCATTGAGCCTATTAAAAAATAGATGAGAGTATAATAATGACTGCTGACACACATTTCATCTTATTCTTGAACTGTGTTCTGTATGAAGTCCATAAACTTAAACACACACACACACACACACACACACACACACACACATACAGTTTCCCATCTTCTTTAACTTACCGCTCACGATACTTCTGTCTAATAACTTCTGTGACATCATATTACACGGAAAATTATATATATATATATATATATATATATATATATATATATATATATATATATATATATATATATATATATGTCTATCTATCTATTGCCAGACGCCATAATCCTATAAGGGGTGGCCATTAGACTTTGAGTTATTTGTTTTACCGGGAGGGGCACTAACCCTCCACCAACCCACTTGTTGACACGTAGGGAGCACGTATGGGTTGGTTATATGGTTACCACCCAGCGTTGTAAATGGTTTCTTGGCTTACAGGAAACCATTAGGCTTGTCACTCAATGTAAAGCCAACTGTAAAGGAAAGAAAAGCAATAAGAAGTGACATGAAAGATGAGAGAAATAGGAAGAGAGGAGGGCAGGCACAGAAAAAGAATGATAAAGGCTAAGGAAGAAGTAGGCAGCACTACATCAAATGTATATATATATATATATATATATATATATATATATATATATATATATATATATTTATATACTGTATATGTATGTGTGTGTGTGTGTGTGTGTGTGTATCTATCTATCTATCTATCTATATTGTGTGTGTGTGTGTGTGTGTGTGTGTGTGTGTGTGTGTGTGTGTGTGTGTGTGTGTGTGTGTGTATCTATCTATCTATCTATATTGTGTTTGTGTGTGTGTGTAAGCAGCATTGTACAGTAGGCCTATTAATGTCGACGTTTACAGTAGTCCTAACTTGTGTTTTTTATTCATCTGTGTTTTTATGTGCTGAAAATGGATATATGCGATTTCAACTTTACAAGTGAGTTATGAGTAGGGTGACTGGTGGTATATATGTTGTTAAATAATTCTTGTCACGTTACCATGATGTTGCATCACGAACATTGGCGTTGCTGTTAAAGTCTTTGTATGCAATATAGATTTTTTCGTTGTCTTTAGTATTACCTGTACAGTATTCTCATCCTAGTGAAATATATACCAGCTGTCATTACAGCACAAAGGGACACAGCAAACAGTTTTACCCAGAGCAACTGTCCCAACAGACCATGAACACTTACACACATTTATATAGGGCAGAATGTTTCTGAATCTCAAGGCAGTATGCATAGACAAAAATCTGGTTACTTGGAGTAGCATTCAATACTGGTCGATATGCTTAAATAAAATGTGGAATCCACATTTGTGCTATCATTGAATGCAAAATTCCTGGGAAAATATATGTCCAAGAAAGTGTCTTGACTATCGTTCTCAGATACATACAATAAAATGATATATTAGAAACCGCTCTTTTTGTACAGTACCATCATATATACCAGCCTCACTCATGCCACAACCGTGACTAAGCATACAGTCAAATTGTGGAATCCACTTGTGCAGTGCGACGATTGAACAACTGTGGCTTACCACAATTTTGCTTTAAGCATACGACCATTGGCTTTATCATTTGGTGAACCCTATAAAGTATCGTGTTGCTTTGCTTATTTTTGTAAGCAATATTTATATATACGATTATCAGAGTGTCGGTGGACAATATGTAGGGATGGCGCTGATGCACCCCAAAGCCTCAGCAAATGTAATTTTTCGTACTCTCAAACATGGAGGTAGGAAAACTTCTTAAATGCATCTAGCCATAACCCTCATTTTTGTCTATACCTGAAACATTTAAAAAAGATAAAGCATCACTTAAAAAAAAAAAAAGACAAAAAAAACTTCTTTCTTAGACCCTCCAGAATGGTAAACCGATCAACTTGTTCTTTCGCAGAGGTGTTTCATTCTGCACTGGGTCTGAAGCACAGTAGATATTGCCCGAAAAAAGTTAAAAGTAGTAGGTCCGGAGCAGGTTAGCTTTTACAATTCAGATCCAAGTTAGAAAAAGAAAAACTTGATAGTACGGTAAAGGATGAGCAAAGAGTGAAGTGTTCAGTTGTATAAAATAATTTGCCAAAATTTAAGGTTTCTGGACAATTCTAAATTTTCTACCTTTTAACTCAAAAAGTTGTTCTTCAGTCTGGAATAAACATGATGGAATAATTTAGAGTCAGACATAAATTAAGTTATTGAATTTTGACAACAATAGGACAAAGGTCAAAGTCACAGGGCGAGGTAAACTTAAGCAATTTTGACCCAGTCTGAACCTAACTTAGTGAAGGAGTTCATGGTCACGCAAGGATGAAGCATTTTATGTTTCAGAACAGTTGGTCAATGATCAAGATCACAGAGCTAGCTCAAAAGTTCGGTCATAGACCGATCGCATCGCGTAGGTGTTGCTTTCTCTCACTGCTCCTTCTCGTTATTTTCTCCAGAAAATTTTGTTCATTTCAAGAGGCATTTTTCGAACTGGAGTGGACTTGTCAGAGCCTTTATTAATAATTTCACTACTACGACGCCCTTAAGTTAAATGACTTACAAATACCTTTCGAGCTTTCTTATTTTTTTTTTTAAATCAGAAAAACGGATTTTTATAAAATATAATAAAATGTATGAAGATGTACTGATAGCAGTGCACCTCAGACTATCGGAACAAGGTCTAGGCAGTAAACGATATGTAAACCCATCCCTACATTCGTTTCCTCCTATACGTGCCAGTATGAGGTAGCAGAAATGCACCTGAAAAGTGCCATGATAACGGTAAAAGTATTAACCAACCAACCAAAATGTAGGGATGGGAATGTTTGTCGTTTTACTGCATCGACCTTGTTCCCATGGTTTGGGGCGCACAACCATCCCTACATCTTCGTACAGTTTACTATTATTTGTTTAATACTTGTATGTATATATAATCAACCCACCTTGAGATGGGGAAGGTCTGGATGATGATGATGATGATGATGATGATGATATATACAACATGTATATGTATATTCTGTTTATAAATATATGTATATATTACATACATGCATAAATAAGCAGTTAAGTAAACAGATAAAGATGATGGCTAAGTAAGGATTTATCAATCCATGTATGTAGGTATACTGATGAACATTAAAACACTCCGACATTTACATGCACTTTTCTTCCTCCTGATACCCCTTACTAATTCTTATTTGGTCAGCATCTAAAAAAAAAAAAAAAAAAAAAAAAAATCTGGGCATTTTCCTCCCTCCAAGAACGTATAGCCTTTCAGTGTGCCTCATGCTTCCTGATACACACAGATAATGATGTTTAGCGATAAGTTACTCTGTGCTACGGTAGGAAATCGGGTGGCTGTATTGCTCTGCTGTGTTCATTAGCCATTCCAGATTGTATTATACAGTGGTCTGATTACGCTTCAACAAATCAGTAGTTATATTATCCACATGCTGTTCGAGAAGCTTATATCATTTGTTGACACCATCATTAGTAGAGAAGTATTTCGTAACATCGAGATTTACCCAGTGACCTCTTAATCCAAGCCCACTGCCGCGACGGTAGGGAAGAGAGAGAGAGAGAGAGAGAGAGAGAGAGAGAGAGAGAGAGAGAGAGAGAGAAAATACAAACCAAACGTGAAGAAAGGACCTGGGACCTCGAAATACCTCAGCCTACATAACGCCAATTACCACCAATCACACGGCATTACCCCACGACTCTACCTTGCGTCACACCTACCCCTCTCCCCCCCATCACTTCCCACCTCCCCCTCCCCTCCCTCCTTCCCCACATTTGCCCTATGTCTCTGTTTCTGTCTGTCTGCCCGCCCGTCCGTATGTCAGCTTATCTGTCTGTATGTCTGTTTGTCTCATTCCCCTTCCCGTTTTATTTTCTCCTCTTCTCTCCCCTCCCCTTCCCGCAGTTCTCTCTTTCTTCCACTTCCCCTCTTCCTCTGGTCTCTCCTTCTCTTCCTCTCTTCTCTTCCTCCCCATTTCTTTCTCTTCTTCCCCCTCACCTTTTGCCCCACTCTCCTGTGCTCTGCCTCCTTCCCTTCCCCTGACCCCTCCTCTCTTCCTCTTCTCCTCTTCTCTCCTCCCCTCCCCTCCCCCGACATTATTGTAGCTTGGCCTCTCCTCCTCATAACCGGGTTTCTCTCTCTCTCTCTCTCTCTCTCTCTCTCTCTCTCTCTCTCTCTCTCTCTCTCTTATTTCCTGAGGTTCTCCTACCAGTTTTTTTTTTTTTTTCTGTTCCACTCGCCATCCTCTTGATTTGTTCTCTAGTCGTTGTGTTCTCGTTAGTGTGTGTCTCTAACATCCAATTGGTCAGAGTTGAGAGAAATGGTATAGGCCTTCTTCCTGCAGTGGTATGACTCAGGCTGGTGGTAATATGGTGAAGCTGATGACAATGCTGGCCTCTCTCCATGTGGTTTTTCATTTTGGATATTATTGTTTGCCGGAATCGAGAAATTCGGCAAGCATGTTGGTCAGTTCCGTATGTTTGTCTGTCTGTTTGTCTGCTCTCTACAGGTCACAGTTTTGCACCAATCGTTCTGAAAAAAAAGAAATTTAGAGGGTAGATATCCGTAAACCCTGGAAGCCTATTGATTTTCCTGAAAATCGGTAAAGGCCCTGGGCTGGGTAGGGAACTGAAACCCCTCAATGGTGGAATTTCTGCAGTAAGGCCCGTACAGTAATCTAAACAGTACAGTAAGTAATAGTCCTGGAGAGAGAGAGAGAGAGAGAGAGAGAGAGAGAGAGAGAGAGAGAGAGAGAGAGAGAGAGAGAGAGAGAGAGAGAGAGAGAGAGAGAGAGCAGGAGGCACAACATGGGGAAAATTTTCAAAAATTCTTAACTCCATCCATTCTCATCGGACCTCCCCTAACCCTCTATCATCTTCATGTTGATTCCAGGTCTACTGTATATCCAAATTCCAATTCGTCGTCCATCCGGCAAGTGCTTCGCGTATGGCAGTTTCATTGCTTGCTAGACTCTTTCGATTCGGCAAGCATGTTGGTCAGTTCCGTATGTTTGTCTGTTTGTTGTTTGTCTGCACTGTATAAGTCACAATTCTGCGCCAATTGTTCTGAAAAGAAAAAAAATCAGAAGGTAGATATCCATAAACCCTGGAAGCCTATTGCTTTTCATCAAAATCAGTCAAGGGCTCTGGGCTGGATGGGGGCTTAAAACCCCTCAATGGGGTTCGGAAATCGTCGGGAACCAGTGGCCGGCCCCGGCACCATTTTTTCACATTTCAAAAATATATATATTTTTTGCCAATATGAATAAAATCGTCTGGCGTATCTGGCAATGCAATTTGTACCTTCCAAAACCCATCCTGTGCTTCATAATGAAGTGCGAAAAATTTCGCCAAATGACTGCCTACACACCAGTGAAAACTAAGCAGAGGAGTGAAAAAACATTGCACTAAGAAATATCCATATTTTCACCCCCTCAAAATTTCAGCTGTGTTGAAATGGTCTGAAATGACTAGATATGTGTATTACGAACAAAATCAGTCCATAATATGGGAGGTTTAAGTACAATAATTATGAAGTCTTTCACTTTTTATTTTTATGTTTATTGTGTTTATGCAAGCGTCGAGTGATTTCCATTGTCTGGGTGATTTTTTTTTTTTTTTTTTTTTGTATCCCATGAGAGGCAAGAGATGGTATTTTTAGATTCAGACCAGATAAGGGTTCTTCTTCGTGTGCACAGCTGAACCACTGCGGCTAAAATTTAATTTTATATGAGCCGCGATTAGCAACTCGCACGAGGTGATTAGCGTGAAGGGAAGGGAAGGTTTTACATCCATATATTCACAATGAGAACACCTCATATGTTGCTGAAATGCTTGTTTATCCAAATTCCAATCCGATCCATCCGGCAAGCCCTCTGCCCATGGCAGCTTCATCTATCTGTCTGTTTTAACAGGTCACAGTTTTGCTCCAATCATTCTGGAAAAAAAAAAAAAAAATCAAAACATAGGTATCCATAAACCATGGAAACCAATTCTTTTTCATCAAAATCGGTTAAGTCTCTGGGCTGGGTGGGTGGGGAGGGGTTGAGTCACTATCTTTAATACGAGGCAAGAATTCAAAAATCCATACCTCCGTCAATTTTAATCGGATCTTTATGAAATTTTATAGACATATAGGGGGTGGCAATGTCTAATGTCAGACACAGTCGGATCCATCCGGCAAGCGCTCTGCCCATGGCAATTATAATTTTATCTTGATTCTCTTTCTCTTCTACCTTTGGATGCCTCATTTGCTGATTCTTCATATCCATTATCGCTTTATGATAAATGTGGTAGTAGTAGTAGTAATAGTAGTAGTTGTAGTCATAATAGAGGTAATAATACTAATACTAATACTACTAATACTAATACTAATAAAAGGTTTATGAGTAGCCTGTCAGCATTTCGGCTGAAAATATACAACTTGGGGTATGTCTCCAGGTGTGGAACGTAATATTATCGTAAATAACAACTACCATTCTTGCATGAAGTAAATGGTGTGCGATGATATTAATGCATACTTCTAGGTTATGAACATAATAAAAGATTTAGAAATGTGTGTGTGTGTGTGTGTGTGTGTGTGTGTGTGTGTGTGTGTGTGTGTGTGTGTGTGTGTGGGAGGTAACATGCCAATATGTCTGTCTCTCTCTCATTTGTTACTACCCACTTCTTTTCCTTTAGTTACTTTTAATGGCCTTTTTAATACTTCCAGGCCCTTCTTATTGACCTTCTTTCTTTCTTCCTTATCTTTTGCGTTGTTTTCTGTCTTCTAGCATAATACACTGTCATCAGTCTTTATATTATAAGTATTTACTACCGTTCTGTCTGCCATTCCATTATTTCCAGTCTCAACTTTACTGTCTTTCGATTTTTACATTCCGATTCTTGTCTTGCCATAGGGTATTTTGTTTACATTTCCTCTTACCTCTTCATCAAGTCTTTTTTTTTTTTTTTGTTATGATAATTGTATCTCATTAGTGTCTTCTTGGCTATATATATATATATATATATATATATATATTATATATATATATATATATATATATATTTCTTCTTCAATCATGTTCACTCGATCGCGGGAAACAAACAGACAACACAGATGATGCACATTGCCAAACGCCCCACTGATTCCACCTTATGTTACGGGAAACCTGCATTCATGAGTATGCAATAAATCTCTGTTATGTGGTATTCCTTGTGTAATAGGCTATCGTTATCTTTCACACATTCAAATGAAAATGAAGTATTCCTCTTTGGATATGATTTGTATTGATTTTTTAGGATATTATCAAACCCCTCCTGCATCATACTTATTTGATCGGTCCATCGCTCCCCCCTGCTTCCCCCCTTCCCTTACCTTTCTTCCACCGTCACCCAACTCTATGACCGTACTCTCTTCTACATGACGTCCTTTTCATCCCATCCTCCCTCTCCTTCTCACTGTACAGTATTCTTGTCCTATCATTTTCTTCCTTTGCTGGGTTAGGTGCCGTGCTTCTTCTTCTTCTTCTTCACCTTCATCTTCTTTTTCTCCTGCTCCTCCTCCACCTCCTCCTCCTCTTTCTAGTTCTTCTTCTTCTTGTCTTTCTACCCTTGCCTTTAGCTAATATAATATTTTTGTTAGTTATAATATTTCCTGTACCAAACAGTATCAAAAGACTCAGCAGGTCTGTTGCTGTTTGTTTCTCTTTGTAGTCCTTCGTATTCCTTCTTCTTCTTCTCCTTGCAGTGAAACGATTCCCTTTGTGTCGTGATTCCGCCTTATTTCTTCCTTCTTTCTTTTCGTCCTCCACAGTGCAATTTCTCCTTCTCCTTCCCCACCCCCTACCACACTACCACATACCACACCGTGACCATTCCCTTACCTCCTTCTGACCCCTCTGACTCCCCCCTCCCCCCTCCCTCATCCCAGCTCATCCTCACACGCTCATCCTCCCTTCACTCCAGACATTCATACAAGTATTATATATTTCCTGTTTTTGTTTAGTCATTTCCCCCCTCCCTCCCTCCCTCCCTCTCTCTCTCTCTCTCTCTCTCTCTCTCTCTCACACACACACACACACACACACACACACACACACACTTTAATGTAAAGTGCAGTCGATTTTATTAACTTTGCTCATTTTAGTCATTCCTGCATATTTCTTACTTTTTTCGATATCGTTTGTTATGATATACCTCGTTTCAAACTCTCCTCTTCTTGCGCCTATTCTAAGCCTATAAAGCCTTCATGTCTTAGTTCTTATTTTTTTTTTTTCACTTTCTCAGTTATTTTATTGGTCTCTGACTTTTGCACTCATATTTTATTTTAGATTTCAGCACGCGCGCTCATGTGTGTGTGTGTGTGTGTGTGTGTGTGTGTGTGTGTGTGTGTGTGTGTGTGTGTGTGTGTGTGTGTGTGTGTGTGTGTGTGTGTGTGTGTTTGTGTTTGTGTGTGTGTGTGTGTGTGTGTGTGTGTGTGTGTGTGTGTGTGTGTGTGTGTGTGTTGTGCCATCATATTTCACAGTTACTCACTGCCTTCTCAACTTAAAAAAAAAAAAAATTGCTCCAGACACTTAATAATTTTAGTCAAGTAACCTTTTGTAAGTTGCCTCTTAACCATTTAATTTGTTTGTCTTATTCGTCCATCGTTCTCCATTTTTCATCTTATATTGCTGCCTCGTTTTCCTCTGAGTTATTAGTCGTACGTAAAAGATATATCTGGTTTTCTCTTAAGTTTCATTCTCCATAATTTTATTGGTTATTCTGTTTACTGAATACATTTTCACAGTATATACTTGCTGTCTGTTCTGATTATTTTATTACTTGTATTGCTTCATATGAGATTTATATTTAACGTGTTGTATTCGATATGTTTTTTATCTTCTGAGCGTAGGGGGCATGTCTAGGTTTTTTCAGTGTTATGATGTATACCTGTTTCATGTCTGTCTCTCAACCCTTGTTCTTCAACTTTCTCTTCATCGCTTTTTTTTTTTTTTGGTTCATCTCTTTTTCTTTCTAATTCATTATTATTATTATACTTGTTTCATGTATTCATCTCTCGTCCTTTTCTCCGGTGTATAAATTTGATACATTTCTTGTTTCGTTAAGCTTTCTTATTGTTGTTGTTGTTGTTTATTCATTAAGCTTATCCCTCTCTTCTGCTTTTTCTAGCTTCCTCATACAGTATGAGATATTTTTCGTGCCCTAATTGCTTGAAATTTATTTTTTTCCCTCCTGTTCGTTAACCATAGAACAACCTCCTCCTCCAGAAAATTGAAAGTATACTTACGATGAAACTGGGATGGCTACAATTCGTTACTTATTCGTTGTATCTGTATTCATACTAGAATAGACAAGTATATTTCCTGAAGCTTCTCCAGTTGTTTTAAAAATAACGAGTGATTTTACGATTAGTGGAAGAAGACATACAGCTTCAGCCAAAAACATTGATGTGAACAAGAATGAAACTCTCAAAATGTGTAACACCTGGCCCACCAACTGGTCTGAGAGACTAATATTTGACTTTGCCTCGTGACCTTGACGTCGACTGATCGCTCTCAAAATGGAATTAGTGCGTTCTTGCTTAACCATTAACCCTTCCATCTAGTTTCGTTCAAATCAGGTCTGAACTATTTGAGGTGACTGAGTCACGTGTCTTTGACACTTTACCCTTCCTTGTGACCTTGACTTTTGACTGCTTTTTGTACCATTAACCTGAACGCCTCCCCAAAGTTTGACCTAAATCGGACAAAAACTTTCAGTTCGAGGGACTGGTGGGTGGAGAGAGTCTTTCTGCTTTGTTACCTCGCCCGAACGGGGTCCAGAGAGGTATTGTTTTTGGTCGAGTTTGTTTGTTTCTTTGTTTGTTAGCAACATTAAGGAAAAACGGCTGAATGATATTACATGAATTTTTCAGGATATGTGGGCACTGGGCCCAAAAGGAAGTGATTAGATTTTGAAGGTAATTGAGTGACCTTGGAAGGTCAATATCAAGGTCACGGATTTTCTGAGGGCTATAAGTTGAAACCGGTTGAAGATATATTTATTATTATCAACACACAGGAACTCCCATATTGGCTTTCATTTGGCACGAAGACCTTTGACCTTGATTGACCTTGAAAGGTCAAATTCAAGGTTACGAATATCCAGGGGGCTATATCTCGACACTGGTTGCTGAGAGATATTTACTATTACCAACAAATAGGAAATCCCATATGGGCTTTTAATTAGTACCATGACCTTTGACCTTAAATGACATTGAATAGTCAAACTCAAGGTCACGGTTATTCAGGGGGCTACAAATCGAAACAGGTTTAAGATAGAGATATTTACTATTATCAACATATAGGATGTCCCACATGAGTTTTTAATTGGTAGCCTACCATGATCTTTGGCTTGAGTGACCGTGAAAGGTCAAATGCAAGATTTCCAGAGGGATATAACTTGAAAACGGTTGAAAACAAAGTAACTGCTGTCGGGCGAGGTTTGTTGTGCCTGGCACCACTTGTTATAACTGTTTTTAAACCACATAAGTTACAATAGTTATAACCTACTATGCAACAAACAGCCTAGGGGAACCAGTAGATCTTCTGCTGTTTGCTTTCCTTTGTCTTCCTTCGTACTCTTCTCATTATTTTTTTCAATCTCCTGCCACTGTCCACTTCCTACTTCCCACTCTCCTGACTCTCCCTTCACTATGGCTGTGTCTAACACTCGTCAATCATTTTTTTTTTTTCTGTTTTGCCTGAATATGTTCTTGCTTGCCTCATTTAACTGCCTCAGTTTTTTGCCTTCCTCTTAATCCAGTCGGTTCTACACTGTTTGTTTATTTCATGTTTTTGTTCGCCTTTTCCTTTGGCCTCAATATATTTATATGTTATTTGCTTCACTTCCAAGTCTTCCTCTTCCCAACCACTACAGATAAATTTATGCATTTCCCTTTTCTAATTTTTGTATACATTCATCGCTGTTCTCCTACTTGCTGTTCCACCCTTGTACGTTTTCTGTTCTTATCAAGAAATTGTATTTCACATTCTTATTTACTTGTCTTCCTCTTGCTTCATTCGTTTCTGCACGTTTTATACATTTCCTGTTCCGGTTTTTCTTTCACATCTCTCTCTCTCTCTCTCTCTCTCTCTCTCTCTCTCTCTCTCTCTTATTTTTTCATTATAGTACTGTGACTGTATTTCGTAGGCCAATGTCTCTGTTTCTATCAGTCTGTTTCTTAGTATCTGATTCTCTCGCTATCTATCTACCTATCTGTTTGTCATTCTGTCTGTTTATCTGTCTATCTATCTGTCTGTCTATCTATCTATTTATGCATGTATCTATCTATATTTGAGTGTCTGTCTGTCTGTCTGTTTATCTGTTGTGGTCTGCCTATCCGATACCTTAAACTGCACTTAACTTCTTATACATCGCCTCTTCAATTACCAGCGCCCGCACACACACACACACACACACACACACACACACACACACACACACACACACACACACACACACACACACACACACACACACACACACACACACCGTAAAGAGCGTTTGAGGTTCATGATACACACACCCACACACGCACACGCCTAAGGGCACTAGCACACACATGGGCACACACACACGCCCGCGTGCATGAATCAGGTCACACACAGACAGACAGACAGACACACACACACACACACACACACACACACACACACACACACACACACACACACACACAAACATGTATATTAACCACTAACCCTCCCACCTTCCTCACTGGCTGTCTGTCTGCCTAGCTAATAATCATACACCATTTTGCCTCATTTGCTTTTATCTCCTCTCTCTCTCTCTCTCTCTCTCTCTCTCTCTCTCTCCTGGATGATTACACACACACCCACACACACAAAATGTCTGCTTCTGTCTGTCACCATGTCTGTCTAACTCTCTGTCTGTTTGTCTATCTGTCAGTCTGTCTGTCTGTCTGTCAGTCTGTCTGTCTGTCTGTCTGTCTGTCTGTCTGTCTCTCATATATTAATCATCCCATCCGTTTCTTTCTGATCGCATCTCCATCAACACCTCAAGAACTCCTCACTCTCTTTAATTCCATCTTATCCCCAGTCACCCCAGTTCTTATCTACAGTACTTTCTCTCTCTCTCCTCATCTCAGCAAGAACAGCCAACAGCCCGGTGGTTTACGGTGCGGCTGTCAGTGAAGGCATGAGGGTCCACTTGGCAGATTAGGGAGCTGTCCCGATCATTGCGATAGCCGGTTTGCCTCTCGTGTTACGCTGAGGTGGATTACTGTGGCCTGGTTTTAGCTTTAAGTGTTGTGGGGTATTTAGTCGGCTTTATTTGGAGGTAGGGATGGAGGTGCATAGGGGACAGGGAGGAAGGTATTGAGAGGTTGGTAGTAGAATAACAGAGGAGAATGGAAAAGTGTGCATATAAAAAGGAAGAGTGGTGTTCATTAGAGGAGGTTCCGAAAAGAGGTGTTTTAATTTTGTGCTTTTTGAAGGAAAGGTTGGAGGTGCATGAGAGAGAGAGAGAGAGAGAGAGAGAGAGAGAGAGAGAGAGAGAGAGAGAGAGAGAGAGAGAGAGAGAGAGAGAGAGAGAGAGAGAGAGAGAGAGAGAGAGACTAGAGACTTAGAAGTTAGGGTAAGGAGAAATGGAAGGAAACGAAAGGAAGAATGGCAAAGGTAGGTACGAGAATGTGGTCATGGAAGTGAAAAATGCAGAAATTGAAACCTGCACATAAGAAAAATTGAGAACAGAGGTAAAATAATGTAGATAGAAAGCTTTGTTCGTATGTGACTGACACCTGGATTTCTTTCGATGTGATTATTGATGCAAATGAAGGAAAGTAAAACGAATAGGAAGAAGACAAGTGGGAGTTAATGCAAAGGTCAGAGGATAAGGAGTGTAGGCACGGACAAGGAAAATTAAGAGAGGTGAAGAGAAGGACAATGTTGAGAATAAACTGAAGGGAAAGCGGAAAGCGTTCTATTTGTATCTTTCTATAGCCAGACGCCGTAATCCCGGAAGGGGTGGCCACAAATGAATCACCTCCACGTCATCTTGCTACGTGAAAGATACAAAATTAAAGTAAGGGATGTGAGGAAGGTGAGAGTAATAAGAGAGGCATACTCAGCTCTACACACCCCACAAAACACCTAAGTGCCTAACATTAAGAATATGCCGTCTCATCATATATTATCTCTCGCCCTCATCATGTCCGCTTTTCGTTCACGTGTGGAGGAGGAGGGGAGGACGTGGGACTTGGGATTGTAGAGAGAGGACATAGGAGGGGATGAGTGTGGGAAAAGTGTGGGAATAAGAGTGGGAAAGAGATGCGGGAGTGGGATGAAATGGGAAGGGGATGAGGTAAGCGTGCGGGGGATGGCTGAGGGCAAGACGGTAGGATGAAGGGAATGAGTGGGGTGTGGGGAAGAGGGTGGGGTAAGGGGATGGTGCTGGAAAAAATGGAAGGGAGTAGGATGAGGGGATGGGGTGAGTGAGGGGAAGGGAAGGGGTGGGGTGAGGAGGTGGGAGAGGGGTGAATGAAAGGCGACGTGAGGGAGGGGACGCTTACTCCTTATTAGGGTGGCACAAATTGAAACATATGTACCGCAAACTAATTAATGCCATTTTCTTTTTATCTGCTCTTACTGACCTTGTACAATGCGTGTAGTTTAAAAATAGAAAGCCAGAGATAGTAGGTGAAGGATTAAAGACGAAAACAGGAAGAGCACGAGGACAAAATGATCCAGAGCAAAGGAAAGAAATGGCAAAGGTCAGAGCTAGCAGAGCACAACGCTCTTACATATTTTCCCCACCCTTCCCCCCTTCTTCTTTCCCCTTCCTCTCCTCTTTCCCCCTCCCCGTTTTTTCCATTTCCCTTCTGTTTTTCCTTCTTCTCCCATTCCTTCCGCCCTTACCCTTTCTTCCTACCCTTCCCCCGGCACCCTTTGTTATTTAGTCTTCTCCACTACTCACTACTTCCCCTTACCATTCATCTCCCTTTCTCCCTTTCCCCTTTCTCCTTCCTTTTCTCTTTCTCCTCACCTTTACCCTTCTTTCCTTCCTTTCCGCCTTCATTCTCTTTCCGCTCTCCACTGCCCTTACATTCACCATTCAATTTCTACTTTATCTTACTTTTCCACTCTCCTCCCGCCTTTTTTATCCGTTTTTATTCTATATCTTCGCTTTCGTGTCTTTCCTTCTGCTCTACTTCCCTTTCTTCCTTTTTTCCTACTCTTCCATTTTAACCCCATTTTATATCATGGAGTGGGTAGGGATACAAAAGTATGGAGAGAAGGTTACATGAGTTAGTGTGATACGAGTAAGTTTAGACACACTGTGGAAACGCGAACAGTTGAAGATGTCTTACGCGAGCTCCTTGGGCTTTGTTAGCCACGATATCTTATTTGAACTGCCGCGGATGACAAAATATCTATGTGCCTCCATCACTTTTGGACAAAACCATTATTAGGTGCATTAGTGTGTGCGGACACGGGACTGTGTGTAGGCCTATACAGGAATGCATATCAGGTATATCACTGCAAGCCTGTGTATCTGTAGGGGGTTCGTCATAATTTATATATGCATATTTGTGTAATTTGTGGCAGAGGGACTGAGGTGCATATATACCAGGAGAACTAAACGTGTTCCATAATTACAGTATACATGAAAAGCGAGTGTTAAAAATATTGAGTCAAGTGAAATTGTTTCAGTGGAATACTTATGCACTCAGCACTGCGGTACAAATATGTCTTTGACAGGCACGGGGTAGTCAACTTTCAGATATCTTGTATTAAGACCTAATAATTTAGAAATGACAAGCCTTATCTCTGTAATCACAGTAGTCATATTCCAAAACTAGTATTGTAACACATTATATATACTACTTTTAATCTTTATATATATTTTCTCAGTTTCCTTCATTCTTCTCAAGTCATAAAAACTATAGATAATATTATATCACATTATATGAATTATTTCTATCCTTCATTTAATTTTCCCCCGTTACTTTCTTTTTCTCTGTTCATAGAAATTCTTTCTTTCTTCTTCTTTCTTTGCCAGACGCCTTATCCCGTGAGGGGTGGTCACAAACAAATCGCCTCCATGTCGCCCTGTCCCCGGCCATTTCACTACCCTGCTCCCAACTCACATGCCCCTCGCTCATATACCTCTCCACGCCATCCCTTCATCTCATCCTTGGCCACCCCCTCCCTCTCTCTGCCTCCAACTCATTCACATACACTTTCCTCGTCAGTCTCTGGTTCTCCATCCTCTTCATATGGCCAAACCACCTCAATGTATTTTTCCTAACGCTTACCATCACATCCACATCAAAGAAATTCATCGCAATAGTATAACACATATAGTACGAGTTACTTAAAAAACTATAATTTTGCTCTATTTATTTCTCCCTTCTTTAATCACAGAAACCAATCATGATACCATATAATAAATAATTTTATATACTTATGAATGTCTCGTTGCATTTCATTTTTTCCTTTAGATTTTATGTAATTCATCTATTCATGCAAATATTATCAATAATATTCTCTAATAATAACTATACTTGACTCACAGCAGTGACCTAGTACAGATTTATATGCAGACAAAAAGGTTCAGCCACTTCTGAAAAGAAAACTAGATTAACTATCCTGGAATATTTAGCATTATACAGAATAAAGCAGTGTATTCATCGTCACTAATGTTTCAGCTACTGACTGGGCCTCCTGTAACGGAACTGAGGTGTGCAGATACTGTATTCTCGCCTGGAACTGAGTCAAGATTTTTTTTTTTTTTCTGCTTTTATTTCCCCTACCCTTTACTCTTCTTAACGTCTTCCCCTTCCTCCCACTTTCCCTTTCACCGCCTTTTTTCCTTCTTCTTTTCTCTTCGGTATAGGTCGTAAAACCGTTTGAGGTATGACTTGTCTTTGTACAAGTAATTCCTTGTACCTCCCCATTTTCTATTGCTTTTGCCACTTCTCTATTTCCCTTCCTCCCTACTCTTTCTTCCTCACTCTCTTCCCTTCCTTTTTCCCCCTCCCCTCCCCCTTCTCTCTCTCTCTCTCTCTCTCCTCCCACCTCCTCCTTGCCGCCACGGTGTAATGTGTAATGTCGGGTAATTGACCGTGGCCGACCATGGTTGGGGGGTGGGGAGAAGTAGAAGTAGGGGTGGCTTTTTTCAGGGGGCCACTTGGAAGATCAGGAAGTGCTGAGTTAATTTCCTGGTTATTACGTGTCATTCTGTTCTTATTAGCCCCTTCACAACGAGAGGTCACCCCCACAGTGGATGACATTATTTGACGGAAGTAAGAACAACGTACAACACGTAATTAGTATAAGGGAGTCTGTGTAGAGGATTTTATAGCCACTGCACTACGAGGCATATTCCCTGAACTGACTAGTATTGCCTGAAGGTAGCAAGAGTAACGTCAATAAGATAAAAAAAACATGTAGGTAGCTGTACCGAGGGGGTTGGTGGAGACAAGTTCTAACCGCTTTACACTAAGAGGTTTACCTATGACGACTATTATCGTCCGTGGGCAGTAAAACTAATAAACTAACGACGTGGTCACACAGTACTGGCGGAGGTAATGAGAGAAAGTTGTGTTACTAATGGTGTTGGTGGTAATCCCTAGTCATCATAACCAGTGGAGGGAGAACAAGGACGAGGGAAGATGCTGCTCACCGATGCAGCAATATCCATTGCTATATTTGCCAGTGGAGAAAGAAGTCGGTTATAATCCTTTTAGTCCGATGATAAAATGTCTAGTGGCAGGTGGTGGCGACCATCATCCACTCACTTGGTGTAGTGCTGCCTACTTCTTCCTTAGTCTTTATCATTCTTTTTCTGTGCCTGCCCTCCTCTCTTCCTATTTCTCCCATCTTTCCTGTCACTTCTTATTGCTTTTCATTCCTTTACAGGTGGCTTTACATTGAGTGATAAGCCAAATGGTTTCCTGCAAGCCCAAAAACCATCTACAACCCTGGGTGGTAACCATATAACCAAGCCACACGTGCTCCCTACGTGTCAACAAGTGGGTTGGTGGAGGGTTCGATAGTGCCCCTCCCCGTAAACCAAATAACTGAAAGTCAATAGCCACACCTTACGTGATTATGGCGTCTGGCAATAGATAGATAGATATATAAAATGTCTACATCGTTCTAGCTATCTCCCGGTGATTTTATTAATCCTAAAAGGGAAGAGGTTAGTGAAAGCGATATCTAACCCCTCGAATGTCAAAAGTCCAATAAACTGAATAAGACTGCCTAGAGGTAGCACTGAGGGAGCCAGGGAGATGATGGTCATGTATAGCATACAGCAACATTCTCTGTGGCTGATCAGGTGTGACAAGTGGATGAGCTGGGTGGAAGGAAGACACAAGACAGAGCTTAAAGTCTATTTTCTCTGACTTTTTGGGCCACACAGAACCCAGTTTCTCTACGATGGGTTTTAGGTTGACCGAAACTTAAGAGAAAATAAAGAATTCAATCTCAATCCTGGGTCTTCCTGCCACCCAACTTATTCACGGTACTTTAGCTCAGTGGAAGGGAGAGTAAGGATATATGGAGATGCTGCTCACGCCTCCACCAAAAAGTCTCAACACTGAATATTCGGCTCATAAAACCCAGTGACAACAATAATGTCACTCTTACGGATGTGGAGTCACTTGCCGAAAGTTATAGGGAGGCAACTTCCTTGTCCTGAAAGTTAACAACAAAGGAAGCCGACAGTCACCATTCTTAGGTACCCAGGACTCCATGTGAGAGGCATATAATAGCAGGTGAATTGTCTGGCAATGACAGTTTTATGCCAACCTGAACTAGGTAGGCAAAACTTGTGAATTATTTAATTGGTACTTATGTAAGGAACAAACAGAGCAAAAGAAGCTTATGTCACATCACTGTTTCCTCAGATAACCTTTAATATTAGTTACTAATTGATTTTATACCATAATCTTTCCAGTTCTCATAATTACATGTTAACAAAAGTGCTTCATTGGTGTAGTTACATAAAACTCTCGGATAATACTGGAACATTCATGACGAGCTCCAAGGATGTTATAGTTGTTTTTCTGTGTGCAGTCGGAGGCATATATTTCGCAAAATATCCCACCACTTTTTACATAACCCTTTGTTGGCATACTTTCCTAAGATGAGAAAGGCTTGATACATTTCTGTAAAAATAGTTGACTCTTTGATATGATACGTCAGGGAAAAATGTAACAGAGATATTTATGAATCAGTAGTGGAATATTAGAGCTTATATATCTAACTGTACCTAGCACACCCTTGAATGGAGTAACGAACTAAACTGAATCAGGATAATGGTAACGTAGAGATCATCTCATCACATCCATCCAAGCAAGGTAAAGTTTATTGCACTGGGCAATAGACAGGCAAGTAAAAATGAACAATAACTAGAAACTCTTGCCTTATATGACAAAAAACAGATTGATGAGCAGATATAAAGCAGACAAACTAACATATACCTCGATACTTAGGTAATGACTGTCTTTTTTTTCACTGTTCTCTCTCAAGCTTCAGGATGGACAACAGTAGTTAGACAGATGGAAAAGAATAGTAATAGACAGGAGTTTGGCCTTGTTTTCTGTGAACTCAGTCAAGTCGGACAGCAGAAAGACGGGCACATTACTATAAGAACAAATGAACAGATAGACAGTTAAGTTACTGGAAAACTGATAGTGTGACCCTGTTCTTATCTTTTCGTCTTATACTTAACCCTTTACAGAACTACTTGAATGCGGTGACAGTCAAGTGATTTATTTTTTACTTCCAAACCACAATATTCATATTAGGGAAGACCTTTTGGAGTAGAGGGGTATTTGAAAGATGTATTTAGCTCTCTATTGCAGATCCAACAGTCTCTCCTGAGCTGAATAAAATCATATGGAGGTAGCAATATGAAAAGTAGAATACGTTATCGGAATGAAGATGTTACAAATGGATAAGGGCACACCCAAAATAAAGACGACTCACTTGCCACATTATTCACAAACTGTCTTGAGCATATGTTGTGTGTTAGATTGCTTGTCTTTACATTTACCTTCACCTACAAAGATACAAAACACTTCAGAACTAGAACAGAGCGAACGTAGAAGAGAAACCTACAAAACAGAATTATTACTGGTAATAATAATTAACTCCTCTGGAAACTTGTTTATTTTATAGTATGTTAAGATCGTTTACGAATATTTGTTCTGTTTTCCCAAGCACTTGAGTCCACAATGAAAATATTTTTAAAAGTTAAGTTGTATGTTGTTTGCATTTACTGTTATATTAACTCATTAGGTATTCGACACTTCAAAACCAAACTAAATTGTTCAGTGAAATATACTACTAACAAAATAACTCCTTATGATTATCAATTACCATGGAAAATTTTTTACTGTAAAAATTGATGAACCCATTCCATCGGAGAACGTCTTTTACATTTTATTTTTACTATTTCCAGGCGATTTTATTTAGGTTACGAAAATTTCGAAATGGAGGGGTTTGTATTAGTTCAGCTTGCAGTAAGAACTTCACTACCACTGTGTTCTTTTGAGATTAATAAATTGTTTACGTGTAGCACATATCAATTTTAATGCACATCATAGGATCGACGGAGTTACGATTCCAGAACTGTACATGCCCTGATTAAAAACGAATTACCTGTAGCCTACCTGCCCGACGTCCAGGTGACGACAGTGTTTCCTTTTGACACGTACTCCTCTGTAACACTCCGACACTTACTTAAGTCACTCCCGGATGATCATATTCAGGTTCTGTATGTTCTGTGTTTCAACGTAGCAATGCTGAACTCCGTGCTAACATAACTGCAAAGACGTATTTTTTTCTTGTACTCAGGTTATCACTGGACGATGATATTTAAGTTCAGAAGAACCTTTTCAAGTGGAGTTAAAGAAGGCAGTAGCTAACCCCTCCAGTTCATATAATCTTCCCTAACCTGCATAAACTCATCTGTAGACAGCAAGAATAACTCCTTACAATCGACGAGGTCTGCTTTAATTTGTTCGTGCTGCATACATACGATTTAATACAGGTTGGAAGAGTTATCTGGTACTGCAGGGGTTAAAGCATAGCCCTCAGTACTTCTTTTACTAATACAAATCCCATTAAAGTTTAATAGAATAGTCTGGAAGTAAAAAAAAAAAAAAGTGGAAACACAACACCACACCGAAATGTGTTAAAGACATGTCATTACAGAGAAAAGGTCAAAGCCCCCTCCCCTGCCATATGTCAATCACTGCGGGACGAAAAATAATGGAGAATATTCAGAGAGGCTGAAAAAATACATATCTGGGTTAGTGTGTTGTGAGGTTGGAAGGAAATGTTAGATATTTGAATACTAGGTTAAGTTTAATGATTTCGTGGCCAGTGAAAGGGGAGGTTTTCTTATGTCGGTCGCATTGTTCATAATGTCATGTGTGTGTATGTGTGTGTGTGTGTGTGTGTGTATGTGTGTGTGTGTGTGTGTGTAGAGGTGACTGTGATGGGTGGTAATGCCCTTACTTAGTTATTCATATTTTTTATTAACGTTCATATGTAATTTTCTTGCCAGAACTCTTGATTTAATATAAGAAGGATTATAATACTTGCATGGTTCATGCAACGTATAATAGAGTGGGAATATTGTTAGAAGTAGTACTCTCTCTCTCTGTCTCTCCCCTGTGTATGTATATATATATATATATATATATATATATATATATATATATATAGATAGATAGATAGATAGATATAAATATACATATATAAAATAACCTCTAGAGGTAGATGGGTGGACAGATATATATGCAGTGAAGTACAAAGGAAACAAATAAACAAATTAACAGTCCGATAATAAGCCATAAAAGATACTGTTAGAAGGCCTACCCTAGCGACTAATGTTCACATCTAACGAATGAATATGTAGACAGATAAACAGTCAAAAGAAAACATTTACAGAAACACAGATGATGAACTGGGTTAGACGAGACTGTCCCTCGAGCCTAATATTTACAGGTAGCAAAGAATCATGCACACAGATAGGCAGACAAATGACTAGATGTACTGAAAAATAAAGTAGAAAGTGGTTGGACGACTGACAGAAATACAGAAATGAACGGACTGACAAGAAAACAAACCAGAAACCTAGACAAGAGACAGACAAATAGACGGACGACGAGACTGGTCGGAGAGAATATTAGAAACTAGATAAAAAAACTGACGGAGTAAAAAACAGATAAACAGACTGACAGAAAGGCATTAGAAACTGGGTTAGACGAGACATCCTCACGTGCCTAATGTTCTGTCATTCCCCCAGCTGGCATAACGCAAGAGGCTCGTAGCTTCGCCAGAATTCGTGAGGCGCTAGATTACACAACAAGGAGAGGGGGGGAGGACGAAAGCAGGTGTGAATGGAGAAGGGGAGAGAGGCGGCGCAGGTGTGGACGAAGAAGGGAAAGGGAGGTGCAGGTGTGGAGGAGGGGTAGGTGGCACGTGTGATAAGTGGGAGTGTATAGGTGAGGATGCAAGTGTGGGAAGAGGAAGAAAAGTGTAGGTGTAGAGAGAAAGAGAGGCTGGACGTAGGTGTGGAAAGGGGAGAAGAGGAGTCAGGATATAGGCAGAGAAAGAGATGAGGTGCGAATGTGGAGAAGAGCTCGAGAGATACAATAGGTGTGCATGTGTAGGGGAGTAAAAGGCAGGTGTGAAAGAAAAGGGGGAAGGCAGGTGTTTGAGGAAATGGGCAAGTGGTTGTGTAGGGGGAACAGATATAGTAGTAAAGGATGGGGGGAGGAGTATCAACGAGGAGAGGAAACTGGCACGTGTGATGTACTGTGCAATGACGGAAGAACACGTGGAAGAGAAGTTGGAAGGGAGGTATGAAGGGACATGTGTGGAGATAATAAAGGATGGAGGATTGAGGGGCATATGAAAAGGAGAGATTTGAATGAAGGTGTAACTGAAGGAGGAGGGTGGGGTGGGGAAATTAATGTGTGGAGAGCGAGAAGCGGTAAGGAGAGGGGCAAGGTTCATGGGAGGTAGAGGAGAAAAATCCTGGGCACAATAAATAGGTAAACAGGATTATGAATTCAAGAAAAATTCGACCAACGTGTGTGGGAAGAGAAGGAGAAGTAAGAGGCAGCTGTAGTGAAAGGCACGTGTGGAGCGTGGAGAAAAGGGCGGTGAGAGGCAGGTGTGAGGAGAGAGAGAGAGAGAGAGAGAGAGAGAGAGAGAGAGAGAGGGGGGGAGGAGGGGGGAGGGAGTAAGATGGGCAGATGTAGCAAGAGGAGTGAAGCTGAGAGAAAGAGGAGTGAGAAGCACACGTGGAGGAGACGAGAAGAGAGATGGAGAAGGAACAGGTGTAGTGAAAGGATGGGAGGTATGAGTGGAGAGGAAAGAAGAGAAATACGAGTACAGATGAGGAAGCGGCTGGGGTGGTGAGGATTAAAAGTTACATGTGTGAAGAAAGGGAGAGAGAGAGAGAGGAAAAGTTACATATGTGGTAAGAGGAGGGAGATGTGGAGAAAGAAGAGGTGAGAGACATGTGGAAATAAAAGAGGATACGGGGGGAGAGATTTGATTAATGGTGTTTAGAGGAGAGGAGGGAAAGAAAAAACACAAGTGGGGAAATTGATAGAAAAGACGAGGAGTGTAGAGAGAAATGGAGAGGAGAGGATGAAAGAAAGGATGCAGGTGAAGGAGAGAGAGGAGGGAGATATACGGAGGAGAGGAAGATGTTGAAAGCTAAGAGCGGCTGAGAGGCAGGTATGTAGGGGCCAGCAAAAGTGGGTGAGAGGTTGATGGATAAGAAATGGAAGAAAAGAGGGAGTGAAATCTGGTTTATTGAATTCAAAGGAAAACAGATCCTAAGAGTCTTCCCTACAACACCGATATTATAACTCGCACTCATAGGAGCCACAAACCACTGCTTTATCTCTTCAGGCTTTGCCTTCCACAGTTCTGCCGAGCTTTCTAATCTTACTAAAAGAATGATGGATATTATGTAGTACAGTATGTGAAGAGAGAAAATGATGGGTCAGTAACACAAATAATAATAAGGCATTAGTAAAACAGAAAACCACATATGAGTATTCATGAATGTGTTGATTATATCAGCCAGGCAGAGAAATGGACAAATACAAGTGCTCGTGGGCCCTTTGGGCCCCTCGCACTTGCTCCTGCGCAGCGCTTTCGCGTTTATGTGCTGTTCTTTGTGTAACTTTGTCACTGGGATTTTTTTTGCAGCTAACCAATTGATCGTGTTATCTGCAGCTTCGAGAATGGAACCCAAATGGTCCGAACGCAAGTCCGAAATACTTTAGTTGTACCTATGGGCAAAAAAATTCTACGGAGATCCTATGCCGGGCGCCAGGAGCGGCGTTTTTGTGTGTGTGTGTGTGTGTGTGTGTGTGTGTGTGTGTGAAAATGTGATCGCTCATTAAATATAGTAAAAGTTTTTCAATCACAATGGGATCAAGTTCTTTCACATCAGGGAATTTTTTGTGATTTCTGTGCCAATTTTGGTGCGATTTGAATGTGTAGTTTCGGCAGCCCAAAATACACACACACACACACACACACACACACACACACACACACACGGCTAATGCTATCGTATATTAGAAAAACAGGGCTATCAGTCTGTCTCTCTCTCTATCTATCTATCCATTCATCTATCTATCTATCGATAGATTGACGGATACAATATATATATATATATATATATATATATATATATATATATATATATATATATATATATATATATATATATTCTCAACAGCGGCTTGAGTGTCCACTGCAAGATCGGCCTATTCCGACCGAAGTCGGGACGGTACAGCCAATGTATCTCTACCAAGTGGCTTAGGCTGTCTGGTAGAGATTGTATGTAGGGTGAGAAGATCTTGTAAGTGTAATTGTAGAGTTGGAGTGGCTTTGGATGTGTGTGTAGTCTGTGAACCAAATGTAATCGGCCCGCGCAAGCCGACTGGGTGCAAGGATACTTTTTATTATGCGACACTGGTTCAACCACAGCACCCCTAATGTCCTCCAAGCAGTCCGTGGTTAGACGAACGCTCCTAAAGTTTATTACTCTGGCGGGGCGCGAACTCTAGTTCTTCAGTGTACGAAAACTCACACTTTACCACTGTACCACAGACGCTCCATATATATATATATATATATATATATATATATATATATATATACAGAGAGAGAGAGAGAGAGAGAGTAGCTTAAAACACTGCCTTGTTGCATGAGCGATATAACCTGACAGGTGTTAGGAAGTTGTGTAAGTAACTGCATCGCCATTTTATTTGAGCAAGTAGCTAATGGTGTTCTTTACTAAACTTGTATTATAGTTTTATTTTCCTATCAAGTTCATGATGACAATCATCATCATCAGCAGCAGCAGCAACAACAACAGAGCAACTTAACAGCAGCAGCATCAGTATCATCCCAGTCATCATCCTGACCCTTATTCCCTCCTTTTACATATTTTCATTTTCCCATTATTTGGTCTCTTGGTTATAGTCTTATTTTACTCCCTATTCTAGTTTCATTCTTGTCCTTTACTGGCGGTGATCCTACACGTAGTAGCACTGTGCACCCCTGAGTGGACAGCTGTGGCGTCCACCCGAGAGCCTCATAATATTATTTCTCAGCACCTCGCTGCTGGAAGGACCCTGGTCCGGCCCTGGGAGGTACTGTCTAAACAAGGGGGTGCCGGATCCCTACACAGTGTGTGTACTGTGCGGTACCTGAAGAACGGCCCCACACAAACACTAGGTTACCTATGGTGGATGGGTCTGCTCGGCCAGACACATATCGGAACAAAACAACAATAACCATTTATTTTCATTGTCCCTCCCCCCACCCCTTCCTTTTCACATTTTTGTTCCTTTATGCTTGTTTCAGTCCTGACCAATTTGTCATTATACTTATATCATTGCCTTCTCTTTTTCGTCCATTTGCGTTCCTCTTCCCTCCCTCCTCTTACTTTTACCTACTTCTTCCATCCCCCTCTTCATGATACCATCCCCCTTCCTATTCTACGCATGTTATCTTCTGTCTCCTCGTGCAGCATCTCTGCTATCTTGTATTTCCTTTCCATATGCAAAATAGACGTGCAGTTTCTTCCTGTACATTCAGAGAAAATATGGAAACTGTATACTCAGTCTTGTACGCCGATCTGAAAGAATTACAAAATAATTTTACCGTTTCATAATAGATGTCTTTGACCGCTTTGGCATGATGAGGTATTTATCAAGAGTAAAGGAATAAACAAGCTGAGAAGGGGTGATATCTCAGGATACACTCTGTGAGTCTTATCCGTAGTAGTAGCAGCAGTGATAGGAATAGTAGTGGTAGTAGTAGTAGTAGTTGTTGTTGTGTAGTAATTAGCTGGTGGGAGCCCGTTCTACAATATGTACTAAGATATCAAGCGATATCTACCCTCCCTCCCCTATTTTAGATCCTTTATAAGATTTGAAGGGTGATTAACCCTTCAGAAAATAGTGGTGGAAATTCTTACTGTATATAGCGGAAGACATATTCAAGGAAACAGACAAAACTGATCTGAGAAGTGTTGCTAGTACATCATGGGTCAAATGTAGTGGAATCTAATGAATCGGCAGAGGCCAGCTGCTTCTTGCCAAATCTGCTGAAGAGATTTTTCTGTGTAAACAGCGTAGTCATGACATTGGACAGCACACACAAAGGAAGCTCTCTACCTGTACCCTGAGAGATTGTATGAGAGTTAAAGATCAACTCTTTGGGGGAGGCGGTGGCTCAACCGGTAGAGAGGTGGCGTGCGGTCCTAACGGACCCAGGTTCAAATCCCGGCTGGGGCAGGGTACAGTTTAAGGATTTGAATTTCATTAAATCAGGCTTTACTGATCTATCAGAAGACCCTCCGACATGTCGTAAAAATACCCCCGCTAATACCAATACACCAGTCCTGTATGAGACAGCCCTAGCATGTATTCAATATGGACGGTGGGTGTTAGCGCCGAAGTGGTGACATGTAGAGGTGTATGGTATGTAGGAGGACTGCTGGGCCTTGATAGCAGGCTGTGGAGCCTATGCCCAGAGTTGGACACGTAAAAAAAAAAAAAAAAAAAAAAAAAAACTACGTGGGTGTAACATCTAAGCTCTCAGTAAAGCATCCGGTAATAATACGGAGTCTTTAAGATCAACTTGAAATCCTGAGTGAATCGTCGGGCTCACATCTCGCTGGTGGGAGTGAGGTCAAGAATACGCGTTAGTTCAAGTCTGTCTATCGTCAAATCCAGTAGCTTGTAAAACAACTGTCTGCCATACGTCGTCAACCCAATCTGTCATAGATGATTGAACCTGTCTGTTATCGAGCCAGTCTGTCAGAGAATCTGCCTGTCATCGAGCCAGTCTGTCAACAAGCCTGTCTGTTAAATATATGGAAAAAATGACTATGACATTAGGTTACAACATGAAACAAGGAAAATAGTGAAACTTGTTAAATGTGAAAACAATGAAGCTTGTTAAATGTGAAAATGACAAGAAGATATGGCAACCTGACACTGAAATTGGAGAAATATGAGCAAGACTATTATAAAATGGGCAAACAACGTTACCCACTCCACCATTACTGTACAGTATTGATTTGCTTGAAGACGTGTGGACACCCAACTAATTATGTGAACATTATTGTCTGCCAGAATCGAAAGAGTCGGCAAGCATGTTGGTCAGTTCCTGTGCTTTGCAATGAAGCGCAAAAAATTTGCCAAATGACTGCCTACACGCCAGTGAAAACTAAGCAGACACAATTGGATCCATCTGGCAAGTGCTCTGCATATGGCGGTTCCATTGCTTGCTGGAATCGAAAGATTCGGCAAGCATATTGGTCACTTCCGTATGCTAGTCTGTCTGTCTGTCTATTTGTCTGTCTGTCTGTTTTCTGTCTGGTTATTTGTTTGTGTGCTCTCTACAGTTCACAATTTTGCTCCAATCATTCTGAAAAAAAATTTGGAAGGTAGATCCATTAACCCTGGAAGCCTATTGTTTATTATCAAAATAGGTCAGAGGCCTTGGACTGGGTGAGAGGGTTAGAACCCCTCAGTGGCCGCGGGTCTGGAAATCGCCGGGGCCCAGTGGCCGGCCTAGGCACCATTTTTTCAAATTTCTAAAATATATATTTTTTCCTTGCCTAATTGAAGAAAAACGTCTGGTGCACTTGACAATGTAATTTTTAGCTTTCTAAATCCATCCTGTGCTTCGCAATGAAGCACGAAAAATTTCGCGAAATGACTGCCTACACGCCGGTGAAAACTAAGCAGACACAATAGGATCCATCCGGCAAGCACTCTGCCTATGGCAGTTTCAGTGTTGTCGGAGTCGAAAGATTCGTCAAGCATGTTGGTCAGTTCCCTATGTTTGTCTGTCTGTCCGTTTGTTTGTCTGATCTCTACAGGTCTCTCTCTCTCTCTCTCTCTCTCTCTCTCTCTCTCTCTCATACACCCAAATGGTACATGCTATTTCTGTTGACAAATGTCGTGTTACTAATTGGAATTTGCAGTAAAAGTTTTGAGTATGAAATAGCAAAAGCATATCATTTTCAAAAATATTGAAGAATGTTGTAAAGGCTGTTGCAATACTATTTACTCCAGTATTGTACAGCAATAGTTATAAAAAAGACTGTAATATTAAGATTCATTAATTAAATTTCATATTTACAAATAATTACATCATCACCACCATCATCATCACTGTAGCAGTTTACACAAAAGATCTGAGAAGCTACAACTGGTATATGCACGGCAGTTTAGAGTCCTCGCCAATGCAAGGACGTAACTGATTTAGAAGTAGTGCAACGCATAGCATCTATTTTAATAACACGCCTTCTCCATGTAGTTAGATGTATGATGAAAATTTATAGAACTCAATGTATTCTCTTTGTGTAAGTGACCCAAACCTGCTTACGCGTGGGATGTTTAAAAGTTAAAGGTCGCTTATTTGACAGTGCTCCAAACGGCACACATTCCTGCCGCTGGGAGATAATTGAATAAAAAAGCTCATGGTGTGTCAGTTTTTAACCCGTTATTGCCTAAAATTGCTACATATAGCAATGTTGCATGAGTGGTACTTGGCGTCTCGCCCCCAGACGGTCCACTTTCCTGCCTCCAGGTGGTAAAGACTTACGGCAGAGAGGATTGCTCTGGTCTGAATGTAATTTTCGGGATTTTATACCCGGCTAGGAAATAATATTAAACGAATAGTATGTGACTGTTAGAATTTCTTTTATCCTGCAGTTAATAAGTTTATAGTAGATACTACAATCTTCCATTCACATAGAGTTTGCTTCGGTCATTTCATTCCTGGAAAATGTTGCTTATCCTTATTTTACTGTACTGCTGATTGAAGAGAGGGCTCTGGAGAGTCGGTAAGAGTTTTCTGCTTTGCCCTCCGACCGTTAAGTTTCTGTAAATAGAAATAATTTCATCTTGTTTGTGGTAACCCCGTCAATGTTGCGACCATTAGACGATATTATTCAGCCTAGGGAGATGTCATTCAGTTGAAACACACACACACACACACACACACACACACGCACGCACGCACGCAAGCGCGCGCGCACACGCACGCACGCACGCACACACACACACACACACACACACACACACACACACACATTATATAGCCTTAATAATTCTTTTCCTAACCACTCCCTTCCTCTCCATTCCCTTCATTACTTCAGCATCTTTTTATTTCCGTACTTAGAACTTCTCTCCTGTTTCTTCAGTAACCCCCCACAACGATGATAAGCTTACCATCTCCAGACAGTTTCACTTTCATACAATAAAGAGATAATGAAGAACATATTTAACAGCCAGTTCATTGTCTCCTAAGCCGAATGAAACCGTTTTGAGGAAGGAAGACCTGAGTACAAAATTATCTTCCTGGAAGGGTTATCTCTACTTTACTTTCATGAATCCATAGCCAATTCTCACTCACACCCTCCCTTCATTCCCTCCCCCTCCTCTCTCTCTCTCTCTCTCTCTCTCTCTTTCTCTCCTAACTACCCGTCTCTCTTTCAGTCACACCTCCTGGGGCAGAATTCTCAAGATGGGTATTTTTCATCACCTCGTCCTTACCATTTTATTTCTGCACGTCACCAAACACCCTTAGGCTCCGATGCTTTACCCTCAGCCGAATAAGATGGTTTGGCGCTGGCTGGAAAGGAGTACTGGAGTTGTTTTGACCACGAGGGGGGATAATGATCTTTTGTTAATATAGCTTGTGTTAGTACTGTAATGCTGCAAGTAACACATGAGTGTATTGAGGTGTAGTGTGCAAAGTAAATCGCTAAATGTATGAGGGTACTGAGGTGTAGTATGAAAAATAAAACGTTGAACATGTGAGTGTGTTGAGGTGTAGTATGTAAAATAAATTTCTCAAGAAGGGGTGCCAGAAAGTTTCCTAAGCCGACGAGATTACGACCCTTACCTCCCTTCCATCTTCACTTTAACCATTTCCCACCATATTACCAAGTTCCCCTCCAGTTCTCCATTTCCTTAACCTCACATCCATAACAATCCCTTACTCGCAGATCCCTCTCCCTTCTTTCCGCACCTTTCTCCTTCTCTCCTCTCCATCTCATAAAATCCCTCACTTCTCTCACCTCTTTCTTCTCCTTCTCTTCACCTCATAAACTCCTTCCTTCTCGCTTTCCGGACCTCTTTCTACTTCCTTCACCTCGTTCTTCTCCACCTTATTACTTCCTTCCCTCTCCTCCCCTCTCTTAACACTCCCTCCTTCCCTAACAATTTTTAACCCCCATTCCCTTCTCTCTCTTGTATTCGTGTCATTCCTTCCCTATCCACATTCCATGAAATTCCCTATTCCACCATCCGGGCTAATCCCACTCTCTTTCTTCCTTTCAATAATTAACCTCTCTTTTCCATCCTTTCCACCTTCTCATTAACCCCTCCTCTCCCCTCCCTTCCCTCCCGTTTATCCCTCAATATCTTCTGCTTCTAATCTTCCCTCACATTTATTAACCTTTTTTTTCCTTTCTGCTCATCTTCGCATTAACTCCTCGCTTCCCCTTCCCTAACCCCATTTTTTTTTTTTTTAACCAACCTCTCCCTCTCACACTCACTCTTCTTAACCTCTGTCTTTGCCTCGTCTTCACCTTCTCATTAACCCTTCCCTCCCACTCCCTTTTCTTTTTATTTTATTTTTTTACTTCGTCCTTCTTAAAGCGAACCCCTCATTCCTTCCCCTAATAGCGCCTCTGTTTCTTTTTCCTCTTCAGTCTCATTACCTCCCTCTCCTCCTCCTGTCCTTCCATAGACTATTTCTCATTTTCCCTTTCCTCCTCTCCTAACCAACCCTTCTATCTTTCATTCACACATCCTAACCTCTGTCTTCCCTTCTCCTTCATTTTTTCGGAATACACCTCCTCCTCTTTTCTTTTCCCCATTCTTCCAGCCCTTCCAGGTTTTAGATTGACCGAAACTTACGAGAAAATAAAGAATTCAATCTCCATCCTGTGTCTTCCTACCACCCAGCTTATTCACGTCATTAACCTCTCATTCTCTCCCTTTTCCTTCCCTCCCTCTTTCCCTCCCCCTTCCCTCAGCCCTTCCCTCCTCTTCATCTTCTCATTAACCTCTTCCCTCCCAGCCCCGTCCCCAACCCCTTCTAGAATTTCTCTTCCTTCCTTTATTTCTCCTCTCCCCTCCATTCCCCCCATCCATTGTCATCCTCCGCCCTACATCCACCCAGAAAAAGTATGAAGACAGTAACATGATGAACGTACCAGACTGGCAACAACTTTCTCAAGCAGAACAAGAAGGACCGGCCCGTTCATTACACTGCATGGCCTCGTGCCTGGCGACGCAGTATAAAGTTTTGCCTTCGTGAGAATCTGTAAATACAGGATAGTGATTGACCAATGGTTTCTAGCAGCAAGTTTGCTATTTATTCTCTCTGATGTTTTTTAAATCGATTATCTGTTTCTTATTTTTAATAGATTGGTTGGAGTTCGCTCCATTCAGTATCGAAACACCTTACATTTCTTGTTCCGCCCAGACGATTTTAACCAGCGTAGGAGACTCATCACTGGGAAAGGTTGCACTCAGACTCTGATGACCCCGTCAGTCTTAGTTATCAATGAAATAGAGTGATATTCTGGCTACTTCAGGAAGTTACATTCAGCTCCGGAGAACCTCTTCCTTGTGAAGAGTAATTCTCTTCATTAACGATAAACAGATTTGAGTTAGAGAACCGGGTATTGTTTGTATCTTGGTCGATATCATTGCAAGGAACCAAGAACACCTGGATGGAAATCGCCAGATATCCTTGACACTCGATACACAGCTGGACTTTACGGTCTGATCTGGACGTACTTGAAAACGGGTAAGGTGCAAGTACAGGTGGTTTTATTTTCACTGGCAGTACCTTGGAGTCTAGGACCGACATTCATAGAACATCTTAACATATTCTTAAACTAAGCTATCACTGAAGGTAATTATTGTCAGACAACGATCTGTTTGCTGGTATTACTCAGATGATCACTCTAGTTTTGTTGCAGTGTTTGGTGGCTGTATGGGTGAAGTGGAAAGAATAAACATATTTTCATAAACATAACTTTAGCATAAATTAGTTAAACAGGATTGATGGCAGGAATGATCTTCACAGTATATTCTGATAATTTTCTTCTCGTAGCAAAGTTTTGCTTTAGCATGAAAAACAAGAGCCATGGATAGTTTTTGCACTCTTTCTTTCTCTGTTGTTCATGCAAAAACAAATCTTAGCTAAGAGAGGTAATTGATCGTAAGTATCTTTGTGAATCTGGTCCAGTAAGAGTGTTGGGTAGACTCCAGTACGAGTTTGGGCGCCTGTATTATGTAGTTTGATACTGAGGGCCGTTAACAAATATTAACATTCTAGTGCTTGTCCGCAAAGATTTGCGGGACTAATTAATAGCCTTTCCATCAAAAAAAGGTTGCAAATACCATTACCTTTATTTCCACACCGTTATTAAGCTCACAATGACCAGTTAAAAAAAATATATATATATCTTCTTTTCGTGTGTCGTCGTTTTAGACAATTTCGTGCCGTCGTGTCGCGCTTGATCAGTATTTTTTTTTTCTGACACATTCTGGTCTTACCCCGACCTAATGCAAAAAATGAAATAGGTCGATTTCAATACACCAATTACCGTTCTTATGAAGGAGACAAACAAATGCACAAACAGACACACATACGCAGCTTGACTTTATTATTTAGGTACTTTACAGTAAGTCCTCGTTTCAAGTTATCTTTTTTGCCTCTCTTCGCCACTAATCCTTTCATGGTCGGTACATCCTAGTAGTCCGGTCCAGCTTAGTCTAATGCTATTTTAATTGAAGATCGAGGGTACGAGCCTGAGAGTGTGAAAAATGTCACCATTAACCAAGTTTTGGCCTGGACGACCCTAGCATCCTCTCCTAAGTAAGCTCAATGGTTTCTGTTCGGCTGAAGGTGTGTCACAGGAGCCTCAGAGAGTTGCGTTTACAGTAATTTAAAGAAAACTTGCCCATTCAAATTCCGAAGCTACCTATGAACCTGATATGCCAATTTTCCTATTTTACAATCTGGAAAAAAAAAATAACTAGCTTATTAAAATTCCATTGCTACGTATAACTCTGAGATGGCAATTTTCCTTATTTTATACTATGGAAAAAGTCATGATACTTTGGAACACAGTCCTGGCATGTAACAAAAAGTAATTACTGTATATCTTTTTTTTTTTTTTTTTTAATGTGACGTCTATTGGTGGTCGAGGTTAATTGCTACTGGGGGGATATCGCTGTATGTCATTTGTCCGTGTCTGGTATGCTAATCAAAGTTGTTATCGAGTATTGTATCAGGATGACAACGCGATGATTTGTATGTGATTCACTGGTGACGGGCTGAAAGTGATGGTGTTAAACGGTTGTTGTTGTTACTGTTGCTGTCCTTGTTGTTGCTGATCTTGTTGCTATAGTGGTTGTTGATTTTGCTTTTGGTATTACTGTTGTCTTTGCTATAGTTGTACTTTTTTTGTTCTTGCAATTGCTTTTGTTTTTGTTCTTCCTGTTGTTGCTTTACTGTAGCTCATACTGATGCTATTATTGCTGCATTTACTTATGACACTTGTATTCGCAAAGCGAGAGTCGGCATTATGTTTTGTTTTGTGTGTGTGTGTGTGTGTGTGTGTGTGTGTGTGTGAGGAAAACCAGTAAAGTTGGCTTTGTGAGCGCGTGACGAGCGAGCGAGCATTTATACATAAGCCCATCATCATAATTTCATCGGGGTGTAAAGTTTCAACATTTCTGGTGAGGAAGTTGAACAATAACAGAAGAATAACTTTCTCACGTTTTCCCTCACTCACACACACCCTTGCTGATTGCACCCTTTAAACCAGGGGTGGGGAACCTTTCTCGTATTAAGAGCCGTTAGGATATTTTTAACATCATTCACGGGCCATACAAAGTTATCAACTTAAAATTAACTGTAGCCCAGTATATATATATATATATATATATATATATATATATATATATATATATATATATATATATATATATATATGGAGCCTCTGTGGTACAGTGGTATAGTGTGCGTTTCGTACACGGGTGAACCAGGGTTCGCGCCCCGCCAGGGTAATTAACTTTGGGAGTGTTCACCCGGCCATGTACTGCATTGGCGGACACAAGGGGTGCTGTGGTTGAACCAGTGTTGCATACTATAAAGTATGCTTGCACCCAGTCGGCTTGCGCGGGCCGGTTACACTTGGTTCACAGACTACACACACATCCAAAGCCACTACAATACTACAATTATACTTACAAGCACTTCTCACCCTACATACAATCTCTACCAGACAGCCTAAGCCGCTTGGTAGAGATACATTGGCTGTATCGTCCCGACTTCGGTCGGGATAGGCCGGTCCTACAGTGGATACTCAAACGGCTGATGATGATATATATATATATATATATATATATATATATATATATTCGTTCATGAGTTTATGAAATTGCATTTATGAATTGCCCTGCGAGCCTGATCAAATGGTCTTGTGGGCTTTATACGGCCCAGAGGCCGGACGTTCCCCACCAGCGCCCTAAACATTAAAGAAAAAAAAATAATGTAAAATTATTTGCATAATATCCGATATTTAATTGTTAGAATTCATGCAAGAAAACAGACACTGCTACAATAGGAAATCTTTTAAAAATCGATTTAATAGAGAAGCATGTCAACTGAAGCCCTCGGTACATTCCTTCGGATGGCAAGGATTCCAAGGGGTTTCTTTGTCTTATGAGTAAATATATGTTCAAAACAAAATTTATTGAATGTATCTACTACCTGCTGAAAGAATCTCTTCCCTATCTCACATAGTAGAAAAGTTATAAGCCTCTGAAAACCATTGTGATCGGGCCGTGTCATGTTGGGCTGCACATTTCTCAGCTGAACGTAGAATAGACATAGCTGCGCTATGCTTGCTTGCTGGCTCTCTCTCTGTCTCGTAATAGACGTTTTTTATCCGATATTAAACAAACTTGGTGGAAGGGTTGAGGGATATTAAATGTGCTAACTTTCTTTTTTTTTGGGGGGGAAAAATAGGTCAAAAGTCAAGGTCACAGGGCTAGGTCACAGTCTGACCTAATAAGGTAAATTTAATTAGTTTTTGTCTGATTTAAACCAAACATGGTGGATAGGTTAAGAGTAAGCTAATAAAGTGGAATTTGAATTTGGGAACACAGTCAAGACTCAAGGTCACAAGGCAAAGACAAACTTCAATCCGTATTTCTGTGAAAAAAAAAAGTATATATATATATATATATATATATATATATATATATATATATATATATATATATTTATTTATATATATATATGATCTGATTTGGATGAAACTCGGTGGATAGGCTAAGGATCAGCTAACGGTTTAGCTTATTATTTCTGAGAAAAATAGGTCAGTGATCAAGGTGACATTTGAAAAACAAACAGAATCACTAGGCACGGTCATCTCAAATAGTATTCATCTGGTTTGGACCAAATTTAGTTCAAGGATTAAGGGTTAGGCAGGAAAGAGGTAAATCGATTTTAAGAGTTATCAGTAGAAGGTCAAAGTCACAGGGCAAAGTCAGATATTCGGCCAGTAGACCAATTGGTGGGCGCGGGTGTTGGGTTCTCCAAGTGTTCCTTCTTCTTGCTATTCAGTTGTAGTTAATCGGATTAGCATGATAATGATGATGATGATGACTTTCAAGTTGTTAGTAATCCTGTCATGGTCGTGACAAATCTGGTGTTTCATTCCAGTTAACGCCAGACAAGTTAATTCAACTGACAGAGATTTATAGGAGCCTGTATGTTAAATTCTATGGCCTTTGATGTAAATGTCGTTGGTATTACTATTCCTGTTCCTGTTGCAGTATTTAAATTTACTGTCGTTCTTGTTGTTACCGTTAATGCTATGGTTACTGTTACTTTTGCTGCTGCTGCTGCTGCTATTGTTGTTGTTGTTGTTATTGTTGTTCTATGAGCCCCGAGTCGTGCCGGAATGAACCTTGACCTCTCCGGCGTGAGTCTGTACAGCACCCAGCATTTGTCTTGCTCTCTCTCTCTCTCTCTCTCTCTTTCAGGCGTACCCCAAGTTCATTTTTTTTTAGTCCCGTGCTGATTCATTTTTTTCAGGTGGGCCACATTTCGTATGCAAATGAAGGTGAAATTTTGGAAATATGGTCAATTTCTTTTCCTCTATGACCACTCCGATTGCCTTAAGGTGAGAAATTTAAAGGGATTTGTTTATATACGATTCGATATAAGGGAAAGGGTTTACTGGAAAATAGAAAACTTATTATGAGAGCAGCTTCAAGAAAGGAAGAGCGGGGGGAAGGTTAGGTAAAAAAGAAACTACTTTAGCATAAGAGATATGAGTTAGCTGGTCTACATTTTCCTCACTATATTTCTCTCGTCCTACTTACATTAGGTTCCGAATCTCTCTCTCTCTCTCTCTTTCTCTCTCCGTCCATTACTTCCCCACCCAGGTATTCAGTATGTCACGTTCTCTCCTCCATTCTCATACACTCACTTTCTTACTCACTCTCTTGCCTCCATCACTGACTTTTATTTCTCTCCCGTGCTAGTTCTCTGTTTCCCCTACTCTACCTCTTCCCACTACCTATATCCTTACTCTCTTATCATTCTTGTTCTCTGACCATCTTAAATAACCACCCCCTTCCCTGTCTCCCAATCTCTTTCCTTCCTTCCATCATCCCCGAGCTTTCCTTCCTTACTTCCTTCCCTCCCTGGCCTTTCTTCCTTCCTCCATCCATCAAGCTATCGTTCTTTCCTCTTCCTCCTTCTGTCTCTTTACTGTCCTCACTCACTCTGCCTCTCCCTTCCTTATCCCTTTATTTCCCTATTCGTTTTCCTCCTTCTACCCTTTATTTTCTCAACCTTTCTACCCCCATCCTGTTTCCCCTTCCTTCTCCCTTTGCCTTCTTCCCGTTTACTCTCTTTCCTCCCTCTTTCTCCTCTCTCCTTACCATTTACCTTCCCTACACCTACTTCCCTGCCTGTTTACCTTCTCTTCCCTCCCCCCTTCTCCCTGTTTTTCCTTCCCTCTTCCTTAGTTTTTTCCTCCCTTCGATTTTTAGCTGCCAACATTCTTTCACCACATCATTCTTTCAACCTCCCAGTCAACACCTACCTTACTCCCATTTTTCCACCTCACTCCTTGTTCCTTCCTCTATCCCTCACTCATCCTACCTACTTTTCTCTCTCCCTACCAACCCCCCTTCCTCCCTCTCTCTCCCTCCTTCCCTCCCCCCATACTTTCCTCCCTCTCTCTCTCTCTCTCTCTCTCTCCCTTCCTACCTTCTTCCCTCCCTCCATACCTCCCTCCCTGCGCCCTGCCTCCTCCTTTGTTTGGTTGGTTCAGGGCGGTGATCTCTGCTGTTGATATTGGTTGGTGGTCAAGGTTACAGCTCCCGTCTTGGTCAGTGCCGCTCATTGTGGTACTTGTGGTTGTTGTGGTACTTGTGGTAGGAGATTATTGTGGTATTCATGGTACTTGTGGTATTTGTGGAAGGAGATTATTGTGTGGTAAGAGACTGAGGTAGTCCTTGTGGTAGAGATTAGATAATGTTGTGCAAATTGTAGTAAGAATTCACTGTGGTGGTTGTAGTAAGAGATTGCTGTGGTAGCTGTGGTTAGAGACTGCTGTGTCAGTTGTGGTAGAAGAATGTTGTAGTATGTGGGGTACTTGTGGTGTTTGCGGTTGGAATTTATTGTGGTACATAATATAAGGCGATTGTTGTGGTACGTGTAGCAGTTGTTGTGGTACTTTTGGTTGGGATTACTGTGGTACATGTAGCAGGGGATTGCTGTGGTACTTGTCTTAGGAAACTGTTGATTTTGAAGGTTGTGGTAGTCAGGAAGGATGAGCATTGTGGTAGATGATTGTGGTGGTTTAGTGTTGTAGTTAGCAGCAGAAAGAAACTTTGTGTATTGTTGTGGTTGCCGTTTGTGACTGTTAACCCCTTTAGCTCCTCGGGTGAGATTTTTACCTTTTTCTTGCTAACTTCTGACGATTTTATTAAGCTTGAGACAGATTTTTTAGAGTTGCTGGGATTAGATACAGCCTTCAGTTATGCTATGACTACTGTGCGACGGGGATCTCCTTATTTCATTAAAGTCGTCTGAAGGTAGCAAGAATAAGCTAGAAAATACATAATCGTGGTGAACGGGTACACAGGGTAGAGGACTGTGCTAGAGAATTATGGTGTTTGCTGGTTGTGATAAATAAATGAGAAGAAAAGTGTGGCAGTGATTTGTAGTGGTTGTGGGAGGTGTGGTAGTTAGCTGGGTAGAGGACTGTGGTAGGGGATTGTTGTGATTGTAGCAGGTCTAGTTAGGAGAGCAGAGGAATGTGACTGAATGCAGATTGTGGTTGGTGGAGACTGCGTTGAATGAGGGGTTGTGGTAGGTATGAGGGTTGAGGATTATGATTATTGTGGCTGTGGTATCATATCTGGAAATAAAGGGTTGTGGTATTAGTGGTGATCGCGGTAGTTATGGTGGTAGAAGACTGTGGTTGATATTGTAACAGAAGACTGTAGTTGATATGGTAACTGAACTGGGTGAACGAGGTTTGGGTAGCACTGGTGAGGATGGTAGTAGAGGAGTGTGATGGTAGGAGGATGTAGTAGCTATGTTGGCAGAAACAGTGACAGCTCTGCTAGTAAAAATAGTTGTATTGTATTGTACCGGCTAACTTGCATATGCCTGACATGGGCTGGCAGCTCTGTGCTTTATGTATCCTGAAAGGCAAATGATCTGTGAGGCCGATGAACATCACTTTCTATCACTGGAGAAGTGACCCTCCCACACTCAATAATTCATGCAGAAACCTAGGTGTGGAAGGCTATAAGAGTATCATTGAGGGAACCTGAACACGCTGCGAATATGCAAGAAAACAAGAAAGGACATACTACTGTTTTATCTTAAGTGTCCGCCCCTGGGTGGAATTGAACTTGGGACCTGGCCAAGCACATGGTACCTACCTAACCACCGGAGACTGTGATACAATGTTTGATGAACTGTGCTGGTTAGAACTGTGACAGAGGTGTGTGACGAAGAGTACTACGGTAGATGGAATTGTGATTATTAAGTGGATTGTGCCAGATGAGATTGCTATGGGTGAAATGTCTCCTTAATTGCACTGCCGTATATAATAAATAGGCCTATTCTGTGAGGTGATGAGGAAACTAGAAGAGTGATTGTTGGTTTTCCTTCTGTTGAGATGGGTGTGCTAATCTGGGATGTAGAAAGTGTGGTAGTGGATTTTAATGGTGCCAGTTCAACCATACTCATTTTCGAGGCATAGGGGCCTTGGCTAGGCTATGGTCGTTCATCTTTAGCAGTCATTGCACAAGTGAGCGAAGCGAGCGAGAACCCTATCTTGACATAATATAGATGGGTGACAGAGCACAGCATGAATGCTCAGTTTTCTCGTAATCTATTAAAATACTGCAAGGGATCTACACACATCTTTGGAAAGCTTATGGATAAGTAACAGATGTTTTCTGAAAATTCGCCACCTTCTGAAATAAGGCCAAAAGCACTTAAATGAACACCCTAACTGAGGTATATCGGAAACTGTTATACCTACAGCGGAAATCCGCACATACAGTGGTTGGAAAGCTTATGGAAATGTAACAGGTGTTACTTTAGTGAATATCCCCCAGATCCACCACCTTATTGCTGAAACACCAAAAAAAGCCAGACTGAGCACTAAAACTGAGATATTTTAGAAATTATTCAAACAAATGCTGACCCATGCACATCGCTGGAAAACTAAAATAGAATAATCAGCAAACTTGCTCGATCGAACACATTTCACATCTTCACTTGCGGATGTCTATGGTTTTGTGCTAGTTCCATTTATGATTACCATGATAGTTCAGTTGTGGTTATCTTTTCATTTTCAAATGTAGTTGTTAACGAACTCTAGATGTCACTGTTTTGACTATAGCAGTAGTAGGCCTATTCTTTTTGATTATGCTGGGATGAGATTTAATTCACCTATTTTTTTATTCTGTTGTGATAACTTCAGGTGTAGAATATCTTGTGCCTCATTTCTGGTAATTTAAGTGTAATGTAACTGTGGTGATAACTTACATTGTAATACAGCTGTAATAACTGCCTACGGTATATTGTAGTACAACTATGAAAATTATTTTCATTATACTAGCAGTTATGGTAGTAGCGATATCTTCACTGTATACAAAGATCAATAACTAGAACTCCAACCACTTGTGTCTGAATATTGTTGCTGCGGTGAGAGGGGGAATCATTTTTGCCACATATTTCCAACTGCGTCCTCCCCTCCCCCCTCCCACCACCATCACCACGCACACACACATGGAAAGAAACTGGAAAGTGGTCTGTAAACCACCCATCTTTGCAGGAATACTTCTACTTGCAGCATACGTTGCAAGCAGCTCCTTCATAACCCCCTTGAGGAGGCAGCTGCTGCTGCTGATAATGATAATGAGGAGGAGGAAGAGGAGGAGGCCGATGACGATCATTACTTTATAGCACTTGGGAAACTGTGTAGGTTATTTTCTGACACACCGTAATCGTTGTTTGCTATGTATCAGGTAAACCAATTCTGTCAAACTTTGTAATATTCTAGCAGGATATCTCGGGCGTGGTGGTGGGTAGAATGACAGCGGTGGTAAAATATATAGAAATCATAGTACTGAAGGCTGGTAAATTGATGATGATGATATTAATAAAAATAATGATGATGATAATAACGATGATGATCATGATGACAGTGATATCTTAATTTCGCACTGTCGCACAGCTTCAGCATGCTGGATATAATTTCACACTACACGTACTCGTATGCAGTTTCTTGTCTGATGCACCCCGTCGCTTTTGTTGGCGACGTATCGAGTATTCCATTTCCAGTTACATTTCACGACTGTGGTGGAAATGGTGGCACTTGCGGCTGGAGTGACGGCAATTCTATCCACACACATCCACTTTCATGTTACCCACCTTGAGGGCCGTGTACCCACTCGACTCTCTCATTCTCACTTTTCACACTCCTGTACCAGTTTTATCTTGTTAGTCATCTTCATGTCCTTTTTTGCATTTTTTTTTTCCTTGACTCTTCCTAGAATTTTTCCTAGTTTTTGCTGCATATTTTATCATGCTACTCGTCTTCATGCTCATTTTACATTTTTTTTTTCTGTCCTTGAATAATCCAGTAATTTATAGTAGTTTTTGTTGCATTTTTTTCTAAATTGTGTTCCACTTCCTTATCCCATTATTTTTTCTTCTCTCTCTCTCTTCTCTTTTATATTTCTCTGTTTCACTTCAAATTCATGGGTTTTTACGTCCCTCTTTCCTGCATCATCATTTCTTATTCCTTCTTAGTCCTTTCTTATTATGTTTTATTCTTTTTTCTTTCAAGAACTTTCTGGTAGAATAAAATTGATATGTCTTTCTTTACACTTTATGTGTAAAGAAAGACACTTTAACTCCTCCACGTTCTTTATTTTTTCATCCTTGGTTTCATCTTTTGTCCTGTTGATTTCTTGCAATGTCTTCCTGGTGTTTGTGCTTCATGTTAATTATATTCTGTTTTCTCACCCCCTACCCTATCAAATATACCTACACCCATTCTTTTGACACCTATTCTCGAGTGATATATATCTTACCTCTTCCCCTTTTCAAATCGTCGTTTATCCCCTCTTCTTTCTCTCCCATTTCTTCTTTCTATCTTCCCTCTCTTCTCTTCACCTCTTCTTTGTCTCTGTCATCCCTTTGTAAGTCTTCTCTTCCTCCTCTTCTGCTTTCCATTTCCTGTGCTCTGTTTGCATGTTAATTTCGAATAAGGCCAGACTGCCTAACAGGGAATGTGACGAGGACTGCATTTACATTGTCCCTGTTTGGAGCCTCTTCAAATGTTATATTCTCCCCTTATTCTTGTTTCATTAGCTCCCCTCCTCTTTCTCTCTCTCTCTTTCTGCTTATACCTGATACACCCCTATCATGTTCCTTTTTCGCTCTGCTTCCCTCACTCTTCTCTCTCATTCGTTTTCTCAAATGTAGTTCCCACCCTACTTTTCTTCGTATATATCTGTACGTTTCTCTTTTTTCTGGTTTGTTTATTTTCTATTTATCATTCGTTTTCCTTTCATGAGTGTCTTTCATCCATACTTAACTTTATTCCAAAAAAACATCTTCACATTTTAGCAGTAAACAAGGTTCGAATCCCTAAGTACGTAAATAAGAGTTAATTCTATGGCCGCAGTGAGTTTTGGTGAATCACATGCAATCACCCCTCATACGCTAGAGAAAAGTACGAGATATTCATTTTTCGTACAAAACGTTAATCGCCACAGTTTTATCATTTTGAGCGACTGATGTTTCTTATAAAGTATAAGGAAATCGTCAGACGTTAGCCGAAGTAAAATACAAAGAGGGTAACTTGCTGACCAAAAGTTTAGGCGCCGATACAGTCCCTGGTCCAGGCGCTGTCAGTCAGGGGTCAGGGATGTGGTGGGTGGGATGATTTCTGTTAGTAAGGTATTTTAATGTGACACATAGGGTAAATGGAGAAGCTCACCATCCACTCACTTGATGTAGTCCTGCTTTCGGGGAAAGCCAAATTGTTTCCTGTAAACTGGGAAACAATTGACTACTTTGGGTGGTAGCATTGTAGCCAAATGAAGCCTGGTGGTTTAGCGTGTTAAGGCCCTCCAACAGGACTGAATCTGTAAGGGTTTATATCCCAAGGCTAAATTTAACTTGTTGCTCACATAATGCTGCTCTGGGGTCAGTGAAGCTGGTCACCCTTGCATTAAATGTCAGGACTAAGTAGCCTAGCCCCGGGCTCCTATACTCCTGATGGGTCAAAAAAGGGTTGGGATGACGGCTGCATAGTTTTAGTGTATGTTTATCATTAATCCTCACCTTCATTAATTTTCTATGGTTTTATTTATATGTTCCTCTCTTGCTGTAATCTCATCTACCTTGCCGGTTTTCCTAGTCTTTCTTTGTCGTATATTTTTGGCCTTCCCTCTCTCCTCTCCTCTTCCTTTGCTCTGTTTCCACCTATTTTCATGATCCCTCTCTGCCCATCCTTCTTTTGCCCTGTTTGTTAACTACTTCACGACGGTGATGATGTCTTTTTTGTCCAAGTATTTTCGTTTTGCTTCTGCCAAGCGATGTAGTACTCATGTTCGGAAAGCCCAGAGGTAGTGGAGGGTTTACTGAAGCCTATATCTAATTCTTCCAGTCCGAGAAACTACTTCCGATCTGCATAATATCATCTCCTGGTAACAAGAATAATGTGAAAAGATGGCTTTGTAGTGAAGAGAAAATTTCATTCCCGCTTTTTTCTCTCCTTTTCTCCCTCCTCTCCTTTCCTTGTTTATGTCTTCTTCTAGGTCACTGCTTTTCTCACCTTTCTTTGCACTGTTTCTTCACCCCACCGTGCTCATCCCTGTTTCTCCTTCCTTTCTACCCCCTTCCCATTCACTTCTTGCCGTTACTTATCTCTTCCTTCATTCTTGATTCTCTTCCACTTATCATCTTGTTTTTTTCTTTCCCTCCTTTTTTTCTTTTTGCTTTTTCCTGAACTTTCCATCTTTTCATCTCCCCACTCCTCTCCCAATTTTCTCTCCTTCTAATGCCTCCTGTCTACCTCTTTTTCCTTACATTTTCGCACTTGACTTGCTCTCTTCTCCCTGCCCTTCTCATTCTGTCTTTCCTTCTCCTCTTCCTTCATTCTCTTGTTTCTCTCTCCATCCCTCTTGCAGTTCTTCCTGGCTTCCGTCTTCCAACTTCCTTTTTCTATTCTTTTCTTCTAAATATCCCATCCTCCACCTTCCCTTCCATAACACTTCTCACATTCCTTTATATTCCTCTTCCCTTTATTACCGTATCCATTTCTCATAATTTTCCTCCTCCTCCATACCTTCCCGCTTCTCCTGCCTTCTAACTTCCCTCCTTCCATATCTCCCTCCCTTCCCTCACCCTTCCCTGCCCACCTTTCTTTCCTCATTCCAGTGTTGTGCCCGCGACCCTGCCCTGCCCCCCTCTCCCCCCTCCCTGGGTGTCGCGGGCGTGGCTGGGCGAAGGTTATAAGAGCGAGGTCGATCTCCCCAACACGCTCAGTTACCACCCTCTCGTCGTCTTCTCTGCGTCGCTCTCACTCTCCCCTTCACGTTACAGAGCCTTACCTGGCCACCCCTTACCTACCTACCACACCCACTCTGCTGCCTACCTATTCAAACCTTGTGTCCCTACCTGGTTACCTATCCAGTCTTCAAGTGTTTACCTGCCTATCCTGCCTCCTACCAAACCTTATCTCCTCGTGCACCTGAAACCACGTGCGTCTGGCCTGCCTTCCCTGCCTGCCCGAACACACGTTCGTCTACCTACCTACCTCACCTGCCTACCTTTATCCACGTGCGCCTGCCTACCTACAGCTACTCTACCTACTTTGCTTACCTACCTGTCCCCTTCTCCCTACCGGAGCTCGGGACGATGAAGGTAAATCCAGCGAAGAGTCTACAACGAAGACATACACGCGGACTGAGCCAGAGAGAGGGTATGACGGTGATACTAACTGGCTGCCCGATTGACATACATGCATACATGTTCATCTTTGGCTGGCGTGGTGACTGGACGAGGTGTTTTAACTCTGCTTCTACTACATCGACAAATGAAATGTGCATGCATATGGGACAAGGATATACATTGCATTCCAGTCCGATTTTCTAGTGACCTTGACATATTTGGCCAAAGTTTTGCATCGACCTAAAAAAATGTGTTTGATAAATATAAACAAATATACGCCAAAGTACATATGATTATGCATTCATCTGCTTGAGGGAAAAAAAAAAAAACTATTCGTCTGTGAGTTTAAAATGTCACATGCTAAGTAGCATTGGTGAGACTAAATAATTAGTTTACTTGACTTAAAACTCAAGCTCGATGACTAATGAAATTATCCTAATAATGTTTTCATGTTTTTCAGAACACTGTAAAAGCAGAAAAAAAAAATATTATTAATCACACACCCTTCAAGTCCTCTACCCATCTGAGATCCAAAGCACTATCAATCTGACCTCATTATCTACCTCTCGATGACCTGACGTTAGAAAGACGGCCACTGGCAGGACCTTGACAGCAGCAGGAAAACAGGTTGACTTGGGCGACGGTGTGGTGAAACGGAAGGTCAGCAGCGAAACATGATATTCACTAATTTCTGTTCCGCGTCATTTGACACTCGTGGACTAGTTAATCTGTGATAATTGTAACTACTGTATATATGAATATGTATATGCGTGAATCAATACAGTCAATGTTTACTCTCCTCCAAAACTAAAAATTATGCTAAGCTTTCCGTTCTATATTCACCACATACAGCCTTGGCAACTTAATAATTCTGCTAAGCTTACCAACTTTATATTAACTATTTAACATACTTTATTATCATTTCAAACTTAACGATTTTATGCTCACTAACCACTGTCATAGGGAACTGTCCTAACCAGCTTTCCTTTCGTTATTACTAGCGCCAGTCTTGAGTAATTTAGCGTTTAAAGCTGTTTATATCAACATACTGTGATGATCCTCATTGATTATAAAAATATAATATTATTTCAACCTACTAATCGGTTAACATTTCTCTTCTGTTTCTGTCAGCAAAAATAAGGTCATGTTTTTACTAAGGAGAAAACTGAATTGGTAACTGTGTTGTGCGTGAGCTGAGAGAGAGAGAGAGAGAGAGAGAGAGAGAGAGAGAGAGAGAGAGAGAGAGAGAGAGAGAGAGAGAGATTTGCGCCTGTGCAGCTATGAATAGAGTAAGCAGTTCTGAATGCAGAGTATTTGCACTGGGCATGAGAAGGTTTCCTGTGTGTGTGTGTGACTTGGCACTATTAGTGTATGGATGGTGTAGGCTGGGGAGAGTGAAAGGGGCGGGAGGGTGAAGGGGAGAACATGCAACTTGGTGAACATCTGCAGTAAGCCAGCTGATCCATACAAAGCATCTCTTGTCAAGGTTACGAGTAGACTGCGAGAATAAAATAAAAATAATTACGGACAAGCAAAAGAAAAACAAGAAAGGAGGGAAGAGAGATGAAGACGGAAGAGAAGAAGAAGAAGAAGAAAGAGAATTTTGAGAGAGAGAGAGAGAGAGAGAGAGAGAGAGAGAGAGAGAGAGAGTATAAGTAAAAGTCAACAAGAGAAAATGTGGAAATGTCAGACACAGATGTTTGTGTGTTGGATGAGGGCATGTGTACCGGTGTGTGTGTGAGAGAGAGAGAGAGAGAGAGAGAGAGAGAGAGAGAGAGAGAGAGAGAGAGAGATTATGCTTGGAAGGTGTACGTGTACTTATATGATTATGGACATACCGATATATATATATATATATATATATATATAATGATTTCGCGTGCGTGAAAGCGTGCGCGTATTCGTATCTGTGACGAATGCGTATGGACACCATAAAAGTAGCTGTGTGTGTGTGTGTGTGTGTGTGTGTGTGTGTGTGAACTTGCTGAGTTATTATGGAGCTAACGGGTTGGTAGGTAGATGGGTTGGTCCCTGGAGGACAAAACATATTCACTTTCAAATTTTATCTGTGCAGCCAAAGCTTTTATATTGCAGGAAGCTGAATTCTATTGCTTGTATTTGTATAATACAAGTGTGTGTGTGGTTGTTTGGATGTATGATGTTTAATTTTATACATTATATAGTGTGGAACCTTGTGGTCAAATGTAAGTATGTATGTATGTATATATGTATGAAATTAAATTATTATATGTGGTTATATAATGTAAGTGCTTATGATCGTATGGATAATATAATTATATATATATATATAGCAGATACGTATGGTTGCCTGTGAGCACTGTAAATACATATGAGTGTATTATATGTATGCATGTAGCCTATGTATGTAACATGTACGGTATATGTGTATGTACTATACATAATGTTTTACGATTATTCTTGTGTATGCATGTGTGTGTGTGTGTGTGTGTGTGTGTGTGTGTGTGTGTGTGTGTGTGTGTGTGTGTGTGTGATAGAGAGAGAGAGAGAGAGAGAGAGAGAGAGAGAGAGAGAGAGAGAGAGAGAGAGAGAGAGAGAGAGAGAGAGAGAGAGAGAGAGAGAGAGAGAGATCCATGTGTCGGAACCTGTGTGTGTTTGCTTTGCATATGCGTGTGTGTGTGTGTGTGTGTGTGTGTGTGTGTGTGTGTGTGAGAGAGAGAGAGAGAGAGAGAGAGAGAGAGAGAGAGAGAGAGAGATCCATGTGTCGGAACCTGTGTGTGTTTGCTTTGCATATGCGTGTATGGTGTGTGTGTGTGTATGTGTGTGTGTGTGTGTGTGTGATAGAGAGAGAGAGAGAGAGAGAGAGAGAGAGAGAGAGAGAGAGAGAGAGAGAGAGAGAGAGATCCAGGTGTGTCGGAACCTGTGTGTGTTTGCTTTGCATATGCGCGTGTGTGTGTGTGTGTGTGTGTGTGTGTGTGTGTGTGTGTGTGTGTGTGTGTGTGAGTACTCGAGTGTGTACTTTTGGGTGTCTTAAAAGTTAAAGTATATATACGATGTTTGGACATGAAAGAAATCTTCATGTGTAATTGTGTGAATGTGCAAGTGTTATGAAGTACAGTACACGCATAAATTTGTGAATGTTCGAGTGTAACGTGTTTGTATAAATGTGTGGAGTCATTTTACCCCAAGATTGAGAGTACAGGGTGAAGAGGTCAACGGGGGGGAGGGGGAGGCTTACGGAAGGGGAGGTCAAGAGGAGGTGTTAAAGGGTCAAGTGGAAAGAGTTGGGGGGAAGGGGAAGGGAGGGAGAGGGAGGAAGGGGAATGGGGAGAGGAAAAAAAAAAGTTGGTGACCGGATCTTGCATCATTTAGTGAGGTCTTTTTTTGTGTGTGCATATTCCAGTTTTCATCATGTGGAACACTCTTATCATTCTTTTTTATTAGTTTTCTTTCATTTGTTACTATTAGTTGTGTGGGAATTCTGTGCTGCTTTTTGCATTCTTTTTTTTTTTCTGACTTGCCCTACTTTTCTTTCTTTTCCAGGTATTCTTGATCTCTTTATTTTGTACTCTTTCTGTTTTCTCTTGTTTTATTGGCATTGACCCAGTTATTGCCTTTTTTTTTTTTTTTTTAAGTAATCAATCTGTATACGTCTTGTACAGTTCATATTATATCGACTCTCTCTCTCTCTCTCTCTCTCTCTCTCTCTCTCTCTCTCTCTCAAACAAGACCTAAAAGAAAACAGGAGTGACCCAACAATCGCCCTCATACATAACTCACGACCCCGCCAGCCCAAAGATACTGTCAATTGTCCACGCGTGTTGCAGATTACAGAGAGGGAGAGATACTGCAGGTGTAATTACTAAACTGTACTTGGCCCGTCTCTCCCCCCAGAGCTATGTGGGTCACGCTTCCTCTCTCCCTGTAATGCCCTCTTCCTTCCTCCGGGGTGGTGGATGCTGTGTGGGTGTAGATGGATGTTGTGTGCGTGTAAGTGGGTGCGGTGTGGGTGTAAGTGGATGCGGTGTGGATGTACGTGGACGTTTCGTGGGTGTAGATGGGTGTTGAGTGGATGTATGTGAATACTGTGTTTGTGTATGTGGATGGTGTGGAAGTTGTGTGGTTGTATGTTGATGCAGTGTAGGTGTAAGTGGATGCAGTGTAGTTGTAGGTGGATGTTGTGTGGGTGTAGGTGGGTATTGTGTGAGTGTATGTGGATGTTGTGTGGGTGTATGTGGATGGTGTGGACGTTGTGTGGCTGTATGTGGATGCAGTGTATGTGTAATGGATGCAGTGTGGGTGCAGGTGGATGCGTTGTGGATTTATATGGATGGAGTGGAAGTTGTGTGGCTGTATGTAGATGCAGCGTAGGTGTAAGTGGATGCGGTGTGGGTGTAGGTGGATGTTGTGTGGTTGTAGGTGGATGTTGTGTAGGTGTAGATGGATGTTGTGTGGCTGTAGGTGGATGTTGTGTGGGTGTAGGTGGATGTTGTGTGGGTGTAGGTGGATGTTGTGTGGGTGTAGGTGGATGCTGTGTGGGTGTAGGTGGATGTTGTGTGGGTGTAGATGGATGTTGTGTGGGTGTAGAGGAATACCGTGTGGGTGTCGGTGGGCGCTGTGAAGGTGTGGGGGGGATGTTGTGTCGGGTGCTGGGTGGTGTGGAATGAGGCTTGGCTAGTGGTGGTGTTGACTGGCGTTGCAGTGTGGCATGCTGTGGCGTGCTGTAGTGTGGTGTGGTGTAGTGTATCGCGATGTCGGTGGATTGACGTTGTACAGGATGATGGTAACGTAGATAGATTTGATGTAGTGTACGTGTGGGTTGGTCTTGGGTGTGTGTAATGGTGCTGGTGAGTGGCAGTGTCTGGTAGCGTTGTGATGTGGTGTGGTTGATGATGGGTAGGGAAGTAACGAGATGTATTTTCTTGATTAGTGGAAGCTAAGAGTAAAGGTTCTGGATGAAGGTATGTGTGTGTGTGTGTGTGTGTGTGTGTGTGTGTGTGTGTGTGTGTGTGTGTGCGATATACTAATGTATCTGTGTGTGTGTGTGTGTGTGTGTGTGTGTGTGTGTGCGATATACTAATGTATCTGTGTTTGTATTTGTATGCATGTGTGTGTGTGTGTGTGTGTGTGTGTGTGTGTGTGTGTGTGTGTGTGTGTGTGTGTGTGTGATATACTAATGTATCTGTATTTGTATTTGTATGCATGTGTGTGTGTGTGTGTGTGTGTGTGTGTGTGTGTGTGTGTGTGTGTGTGATATACTAATGTATCTGTGTTTGTATTTGTATGTGTGTGTGTGTGTGTGTGTGTGTGTGTGTGTGTGTGCGATACACTAATGTATCTGTGTTTGTATTTGTATGCATGTGTGTGTGTGTGTGTGTGTGTGTGTGTGTGTGTGTGTGTGTGTGTGTGTGTGTGTGTGCGATACACTAATGTATCTGTGTTTGTATTTGTATGCATGTGTGTGTGTGTATGTGTTTTATGAGAGGTGGAAGTCATACAACGAGAGAGAGAGAGAGAGAGAGAGAGAGAGAGAGAGAGAGAGAGAGAGAGAGAGAGAGAGAGAGTCCCAAAGTATAAATATAATAATACTGTAATAGTTGTTCTTCCTTAGACTGTGTCCTTGTCATTGAACTCTGCCGATTGTACTGTTGTCGTGAGTGCTATTCTTCTAAATAGATGTAGGCTAATTACATAAATAAGGAGGTCATTTTTTTCGTATATATGTCATTGTTGTCTCCAGTATATTTTTCTTAACCCTTTCAATACGGTGACAATGTTTATATTTCATTCATGCCTCCCTCACCTTGTTATATCCAGCTTAAGTGAGACATTTCGGAGTAAAGGTGTCACACATGGACTTTATTAACTTTCACACTACTTACAGGACCCACCTACAGTAGGTATATATAGTCTCCCGTCCGGTAGCCAGAATTAAAGAAGGTAGACGTCATCATAGTGAAGGAGTTAATGTCACTGGTGGTGTTTTTATGGGATTTTTGAGCTGCCGTCTCTGTTATGAAAATGGTACGATTGATAATGGTTAAACTTGGGGTGAAATGGTGAGTGGTTGTCGTCGCTATTAGTTCTGCGTTACATGTATTGTTTTATTGTATTATTGCTGCTGTTTTTTTAATGTGATTACTGTTATTCTGGTGTTCAAAACTATGATTTGATAACAATAAGAACGATAATAGTGACAAAACAGTGGCTGAGGTAGCGTGTGATTTTGTTCGTTTTCGTATAATTGATTCTGTTGGCACTATTATGAGAATTGTGTGTTATATGATAATACCTATGATCATAAAAAGACAAACTAGAAATCACTCATAGAGCGCATACCTCCGCCAGTGCCATTGTACGATCCGGATCAGGACCAGGATCAACCCCCAAATTTAATCAATTCTTTCTTGGCCCATGGCACACCCTTCCACAAGATCTCATTGAAATTAATTGAGAACTTTTGGAGACACCGTGTGGACAAACAAAAAATTCCTTGATCCGGATGATGATCCTGATCACCACCAAAATCTAATGGATTGTTCCTTGGGCCATACTCTACCCTTCCAAAAAATTTCAGCAAAATCCGTTTATAACTTTTTGAGTAATCCTGCTAATAGAAAAAGGAGAAACCAACGCCGGCAAAAACATAACCTCCTTGGCGGAGGTAAAAAAATTAATGGTGAAAGACTGTTGTCGCGTGTAATGGTGTTCTTATTAACGACTCAGGTTCATCCTCATCATCCCCACAATTACGCAGCAAAGATTATATTGCTGCTTCGTTCATCAATAGTCCTTTTTAACCATCGCCTTCATGCTGCAAGATATATATCACAACCACATATATCAGCCCAGTTATTAGTTGTCTCATTTATTTTCTTCATTCATATTTTCAGTTGTTCCAGTTATATCTTTTCAGTTTTCAGTTAACCCAGTTACTTTAATCATCTTTATCGGTTACATTAGTATTATTTATCAACCAAGTTACAAGCTACCTTAGTTACATTTATTACCCTAGTCATCAGTTACCTTTATAACCTCACTTTCCAGTTGAATTTATTACTATAGTCATCACGTACCTCATTTACATATATTGCCTCACTTATCAGTTCCTTTCCCACCTCTTTTATCAACCACTACAGTTACTAGTTACCTCATTTACCGTTTATTCTTTGCTTCATTTACACATATCGTATTGGTGAGATATTCGCTAATCAAGACAGCGAGCAGAGTGGTAAAGAAGACAGAGACAAGATTCACAAAATAACTTAAGATAAATTCCCTGTTGTAACTATAACTTGGTATCGTAGGAAGGGTGAGGAGAAGGACAGCATAAAAATTTCCTGCGTCCCTTTTCCTTCCTGACCAAGTAGATCTTAGTAACGAGAAAAATAATATCATAAATCAACTGGTAAATCTGGGCTGTATTTCTAGTTGTCTTGGGAGATTTCGTAACGTGATTTATTTTTAACATCACACCGTGGTAATCCTCTTGTATGTTATTGGTGCAACGTGTGTCGATATTAAGCAGGTGTACGTAGCATACAATAGACAGCAAGGTGCCAGAAGGAAAATAAATCGCTAAGGACGAGGCACTACGAAGGCTCCTATAGCATCGAGAATACGTTCATCAGCCCTGCTCAATGTGCGACTCATCATGACATTAGGAGGGACCGTGTGAGCAATACTTTCATTTTTGTATATATTTCTTTCGGCCTACTGATTATTTGATTAAACTTAGGAAGAACTTATCGTATTAAAGGACTGCATCTCTCTGGAACTCGCTTCCCCAGAGTTGTTTCCCTCCAAACTTCAACCTACAGCTGTTCAAGTCTAACTGTTACGGATATTTTATGAACAGAGGACACCAGTAATCTGGTGTATGGATTATTCTTTTTAATTCATTTGTTTTTCCTTCCTCTGTTCTGTTACTTAAAAAAAAAAAAAAAGGTTCTATCAGACTTTCCAAAGCGAAAACTCTTCTGCGCTGAATAAAACCTAAAGATAGCAAGAATAATTTCTATAAGGCGTCCTCTGGCTGAACGGATTATGTGGGACCAGATGAACGGTGCTTGTTTTTTGCTGCTTGTCTTGAACTCTGTGGGAAAAAGCGATGACCTTTGACAGCATCCGATGACACTGAAAGCCGATGAGGTTGAAGAAAGGAGGAAATGTGGGACATTTTTTCTGTACTGCGTTTTGCCTTTACGGATCACCGGCTACCGTTATGTTTTACCTGCTGTTATGAGGTACCTGCTTTATTCCCTCTGTTTCTTCTTTCTTCCAAACACCATTTAACTTGGTGTCATTCCTTTACTTCTTTACCAATTCGCTCGGACTTAGCACAATCATTCCTTGGGCCATTCCCCCCGAGACATCTTTTTCATATCTACATTTTTTTTAAATTTAGGTATTTTAAAGGAATCTGTGGGGTCAAACGTCAAATTATGTGAGTACACAACTTTTGGGATCCTATGTTCTAGCTCAGTGGTTCTCATTCTGGGGGGCGTGAGCAATTTCGAAGGGGGGAGTGAGAACTCGGGAAAAATAGTGGGTGGCTTGAACAAATGTGCGTGTGTGTGTGTGTGTGTGTGTGTGTGTCTGTGTGTGTGTGTGTGTGTGTGTGTGTGTGTGTGTGTGTGTGTGTGTGTGTGTGTGTCACGATGAACTATTGATGGTATTCATAATTATATTTCAGCCTTCAAATCACATTTTTCCTTGTACCCGTGTAATAATTTGGTGTCTTTCCTTCATGTCTATCACCTGGCCGCCTTCTTGCCATTTTTCTACAGTATAACCTGGTGCTTGTGAGGAAAAAAATCAAAGCTACCAATAAGCCTTGTATTGCAAGACAGAACAAATCTCATTTAAAATATACATGTCCCGCAACTTCCCCCTATCCCATGAAAAGGGGGATAGTGAATGGTCGGAGAAGGACGAATGCAGCCTGTATTCAACTGGGTTAAAGTTCACCTAGGGCAAAATTAATAACTTTGAAATAATTTTTCAGAGTTAGATGATGACAAGAAGTGGGGAGGGGGTGGATATGTTGACCAAAACTAAAGGGGGGGGGGGCTGAATGTGTGCACCACGGCTAAGGGGGGACGCGACCCGAAATAGGTTGAGAACCGCTGTTCTAGCATGTTCCTTAATTATCACGGATTTTTGCTCAGTGTACTGCAGCTGTGTAGGACCATCCTTGGAAACCATCCTGCATTCCCTTGGGAAAGTTAGCAATCTTTAATTCCTCTTTAGACCCATACATGCCTGTTTTGTTGCTTGGGATTCTGAATTTCGTTTATGATTTCTCTGCCACAATTCCCAGGAAAAAGAATTACACTAACGTTCCTGACTAGCTGTGCCAGAAGAAGTTTCCACAACATTTAAATATTAACATAAGTAGTTCTGGTCGTAATGTTTCGCTTAAATATATACTCTAGAGTGACTGTGGAATGTTGAGTGTCTGTATCTGCGAAGGAAGAAGAATAAACAAGAAATATTATACATAACTTAGACTCAAGAAGGTTTATGAATACTTTTACCCCGCACCTACCCTCCTCTTTGACCATTTGCTGCTAAGAAGTCTTTCGGCATTAGTTCTTGATACCATTAGTCGATTCTTTTTTTTTTTAGCTTAGGAATTACCACTAATACAGAGGAGGTTAACAAAGACTATGCAGTATCTGATCATTGTAGATAAGTTCCCGGTAGTTGAATAAAATCGTCTTGTTAAACCACGAATAAAAAAAAAAAATCTATATAGAAGACGTCCCTGTTAATGGTTAACGATTGTGGAAACAGAATTTGGCTACTGATAATGATGTTGACATCAACTGCAGTGTATATTTTGGAATGTAACTTGATCCCTCGTTTGTCAATATTCCTCTTACTTTCACCGTCACCTACACAGCACGACTGATATCAGGACCACATTTATGAACACCACCTTTATCAGTTCCCTAGATACACTACTTCCTACTTCTCATTAGTCTCTCTCTCTCTCTCTCTCTCTCTCTCTCTCTCATGTCCCCTCCAGTGTACTTATTTGGTGTGGTTCGGTTTTTATTTCTGACAAAGGACGCGGTCAGACGGTCAGACACGTTTTACATATACTCCCTCTGTCGTTTTGTCTTCCATCATTTGGCTGTCAGGCTCTGATTCCATCCTTCCTTTAGTTATTTGCATGAACTTTATTTTTGCATTAGTTTCATTTACACTCCTTCTTTCTTTACCATTCATCTTCATTCAGTAATTCTTCTTAGTCTTTTATCTACTTATCTCTATTTCAATGCTCAAAGATTTCTCCAAGTCTGTTTATCTTTAAATTAATTAATCTTTTTACTTATTTTTTATTCATTTCGGTTGTGTATATATTTTTACCTCTGTCTTCCTTTCTCGTTTGGAAGTTTGGGTCCTCTTTTAGCGTTATCCCCAAACACACACACGTACAGCATATAACATACATACGTGCGAGGTTATACTCACATGCAGACACACACACAGACACAGGGACATATATATATTCAGATGGACAGACATATTGTCAATTCATGTCTGTCTCTCATGTCCCCACGGTTTGCTTGTTTGGTGGTTCAGTTTTTATTCATGACAGGAGGGCGGGCGGACACGTTCCACATATAGTAGTCTGTCGCTCTGCCCTTCAACCGTTGGTCTAGTTAAGCCCTAGGTTTTTCTTTGCTCCATTCTCTCCTTCCTTCCTTCTTTATTTAATTGTTTGGCAAATGTCTTCTCCTTTACAAGTAAAGATTTTGTTGCTTTCTTTAAATTGCTTCTTCCAATATGTGCTGTCACCTCTTTTTCGTATCTTTTATTACACCCCCCCCCCCAGGTTGAAACTAGTAACGTGTAATGTTTTGCCAACAGCCTCGTTTGTGAACAAAATAGCTGTGAGTTTTGATCCGATTTTAACACGACTGGCTGGGAGGATTGAGGGTTAGCCAAGAGGTTAATCTATTGTTTTGGAAACAAAAGATCAAACGCTAGATACACTGTAAGGTCAACTTAAGCAGCTTTGATACGTCTTAGACCCAGCTTCGAGGAAATGTTGCATCTTGGACTCAACTTGGTGGAAGTCTTAGAAGTAAGGAAAAAACGAAGGAATTCGAGTTTGAGAATGGATATTCAAAGATCAAGGTCACAGGGGAAGGTCAAAGTTCTACCGGTGTATGTCTTCGTGAAGGACAGTAATTAACACAGTTTCGATCTGATTTTGACCAATCTTGGGCTAAAGGTTGAGGGTCAACCAAGATGCGACTTTTTTTCTTTTTTTTAGAACTAACGGTCAAAGACCAAGTTCATACGGTAAGATCACATATGGCCGGTTTTTATCCAGTTTGGAACAGACTTTGAGGAACTTTTCAGATTAAGGAAAGGGTGAAGGAATTTACTCGAGAACAGTGAGTCAAAGGAGGTCACAGGAAAAAGTCAGCTTTGGCAGTCATGATCTGATTTAGAAAACACTTGGTGATTTTGTAAATAATCAGTCCAAGGGCAAGGTCACAGGGCAAGGTAAAATTTCGGCCTTTGTGCGTTGTGTGGAACAATAGGTCTGGGGTGATTTCAACCAGATTTGGTGGAAGGATTGAGGATGAGCCAATGGGTTGCCATTTTGTTTATTAGGACAATAGGTCAAAGGTCTAGGTCATGTGATCGACTAAAAAAGTTTATATCCGATACAGGCAATAGTTTGTGCAAGTGCTGAGAGTTAAGAAAACATGAAGGAATTCGACTTCATGAACCATTTGTCACAGGCGAAGGTCGCAATGGCAAGTTTAATTATTCAGTCCTATAACTCAACTATAATTCCATTTGGTTAAAATAAATAAAAGATTGAATGATGAAGGGTTAGTTGTAGTCAGACAAAAATGAAGCAATTCAATACTGAGAACAATCGGTCAGAGGTTGCGGTCACAGCACGTATGTTACACTTTCGAAGTGTTCTTTCTTCTTTTTGACTGCCTGCCAGTCATCCATCGCCCACATCCCTTCCTCCCTCATCCCCCATCCCTCTTTCTGTCTCACGTCCCTGTGGTTTGTTTACTTGACAGGAAGGTGACCGACACGTTCATCATACGCTCCCTCTAATGCTATATCCTTCACCCTGAGGGTTCAATAGTCCTGATGTCTTTTATTCATCCCTTCAGTTATTATCTTCCTTCCTTCCTTCCTGTCATCTTTCCTTCCTTCCATCATTGTATTTTCAGAAGTTTTCTTTTTTTTTTCTTTTCTTCTTGACTCGTTCTTACCGACGCTCTTTGAAAGGGCCTCAAGACTTACTGTTTATTTGGGATGATTTGTCAGAAAATAACTGTACATACAACTGTTTCTGGTATCTTGGGACACCTTGCCAAGATTTTCGATTTAAATCTTCAAAATTATTTCATAGAACAAAAAGTTACAAAAAAAAAAAAAAAAATAGGTAGCAACCAATAGTCAACACCAGACTACAAGCACAGTACACACTACACTTCCTTTTCGAAATTGCAAAATTAAAAATGGAGCATACTTCTGATGCCTCGGAGTCCCCAGGGGGGGGGAAACCATAAATGCCCCCACCATCCGCCCCTCTCCCGGTAACGACTCTAAGAGCTGCTTGGAACCACTGTGTGACTTACCTCTTCTTCATTTCTGCAAAATTCGTGGCCTTTCCTCTAACTTTCTCTCTGTTGAACATCACCTTTCCTCCTCTAAACCTCACCTTCTCATCCTTACTGAGACTCAGCTGTCTGAGGCAACTGATAGCAAACCCATTTCTGTATCCTCCTACTTTCTCTATACTCATTTCAAAGCCAATGCTGGCTGTTGTGTATATGTGCTCAAAGACTTATCTTGCTCTCGTGTTCCTAAACTTGATTCTTCTGAATTTTGTACTCTCTGGCTTCGGCCATCCTGTCATTTTCTGAGTAAATATATCTGTGCTGTTTACTTATCCAATAATTCTACTGACTATCAAAAATTCTTTGACTATCTTACTTCTACGATGGAATACATTCTTTCCATTTCTCCTTCCTCTGAAATCTCCATTCTAGAAGATTTCAATGCTCACCACCACCTTTGGCTTTCCTCTCCTTTCACTGATCCACCTGGTGAACAAGCCTTCATCTTTTCTATCCTTAATAACCTAGAGAAGCTTGTACAGCACCCTACCCGTATCCCAGACTGCCTTGGAGAGAGCTTCAACATACTTGACCTCTTCCTTACAACTAATCCTTCTGCTTACACTGTGTAATCTTTCCTCTCCATTGGGCTCCTCCGATCACAACCTTATTACCTTAACCTGTCCTATCGCTCCGGTGCGGACTGTGGACCCTCCAAAGAAACGTCGACTGTGGCTCTTTGGAGCTGCGGATTGAGAGGAACTCAGACAGTACTTCTTTGATTTTCCCTGCAATGATTATTGCTTTCGTGGCCGGGAGCCATCTGAGTGTGCCTTGCGCATTACGGAGGTTATTCTCTCTGGCATGGAATCATACATTCCTTTCTCATATACTTTGACTAATGCAAGAAAGCCTTGGTTTAATCACGCTTGTTCTAATGCTGTCTGCAACAAGAAGAGGGCCTATAAAAGCTACTAAAGCCAGCCCACCCCTGAATTGCATCTTTTTTATGTTTCTGCCCTGAATCGTGCTAAGTAAGTTCTTTGCTCTGCTAGAAATAATTTCATCCATACTAAATGCTTTCAACTCTCTAACTCGAATTCTTCCCGCTCCTTCTGGCACCTTGCCAAAAACCTTTCTAACAACTTTACCTCATCATTCTTCTCTCCTTTTTTCTATTCTGATGGCTCTGTAGCTATTTCTTCTAGTGATAAAGCAGATCTCTTCGCTCAGACTTTCTCCTCCAATTCCACCTTAGACGATTCCGGTGCTGTTCCTCCTTCACTCCCTCCCTCTGACTTCCTCGTGGCTGACATTAAAATTTCCTCAGCTGATGTATTTTCTGCCATCACTGGCCTCAATACTAGCAAGGTATATGGGCCTGATGGAGTCCCTCCTGTTATCCTCAAGAACTGTGCTTCTGTGCTTACACTCTGCCTAGGTAAACTCTTTCGCCTTTGTCTTTCAGCTTGTACCTTTCCTTCTTGCTGGAAGTTTGCTCTCATTCAGCCATTTCCAAAGAAGGGTGACCATTCCCAACCCTCTAACTACCGTCCAATTGCTTTAATATCCTGTATCTCAAAAGTTTTCGAGTCTATTCTTTACCAAAAATTTTAAAGCATAATTCCTAACACAACCTTCTTTCTGATCATCTGTATCGGTTCCGTCAGGGACGCTCCACTGGCGATCTTCTCGCCTACCTTTCAGACTCCTGGTCTTCCTCCTTTCGTTGAAAACTTTGCCATCGCACCTGACATCTCAAAGGCTTTCGATCGAGTCTGATATAAATCTTTAATTTTCAAACTGCCCTCTCACGGTTTCTATCCTTCTATCTGTGCCTTCACCTAAAGCTTCCTTTCTGGTCGTTCTATAGCCACTGTTGTAGACGGCCATCTTTCTTCTCCTAGATCTATCAACAGTGGCGTTCCTCAGCACTCTGTCCATTCACCAACTCTCTTCCTTTTATTCATCAATGATCTAAGCTGTACATCTAACCCTATCCTCTCATACGATGATGATTCCACCCTGCACCTTTCCATTCGGTTCCCGCAACGTCCATCCCAGCAGTTACTTCAGCAAACAAGGGATGAGGCTATGGCACATCTAATATCTGACTTGGTTGGTATCTCTGACGGGGGTAAAAATAATCTTGTTGTTTTTAATGCATCAAAGACTCAGTCTTTACACCTATCAACCCAACAGAATCTTCCACAGGAGTACCCACTAATGTTTATTTATATCCAGCTCAGTCCTGCGCCATCCTTGAACATGCTTGGGGTTTCATTCACTCGGGATTTATCTTGGAAAGATCATATTACATCTCTGATAAAATCAGCTTCCAAGAGATTGGGTGTGCTAAGCCGACTCCATTCCTTCTTTACCCCTGCATAGTTGTTGACTTTATTCACGGGTTTTATTCGCCCCTAGGTAGAGTACAACTCTCATGTGTGGGGAGGCTCCCCACACACAGCTCTTCTCAATAGGGTGGAGTCAAAGGCTTTTCGTCTCATTAACTCTTCTCCTCTTACTGGCTCCCTTCAACCTTTGCCTCTTCGCCGCACTGTTGTCTCTACCTCTTTTCTATTGCTACTTCCATGGTCACTGCTCCTCTGAACTGTCTGCTTGCATCCCTCAACCTTTACGACGAGTGCGTAGCACCCATCTAGTAACAAACTCTCACCCCTTTTCTGTCCAACTCTCTAATGCAGGAATTAACCGTTACTCCCAGTCCTTCATTTATACAACGGGTCAGCTCTGGAACTGTCTTCCTCTGTCTGTATTTCCTACTTCCTATGATCTCCAGTCTTTCAAACGCAGTGTATCCAGGCATCTCGAAATGAACAGATCTTGAATTTGACTCACTTTTTTTTTTTTTTTTTCTAGGAAGGAATTCTTTGCGGGCTCCTGGCTTTTGGTTCCTTCTTATTCACATAAAAAAAAAAAAATTTTGGAAAGTCACCATATGGCAGAACATTCACCTCAGTATAAGTTCAGACGCGCTCATAATTAAGGATAAACATGTAATCGTGTTGTCTGCTGTGGTGTACACTGATGGCGCGGATGTGTATATACTCCACTTTCTACCTGATCCACTTATTTTCAATGCATCAGGCGGTAAGAGGAAGTTTCTCATTCCAGTTGAAGTGAGCACTACGATATATATAGCACGACTATATGCTTGTCCTTATTTATGAACGCAACTGTACCTGCTTTATGCCGCTTTGAACTCAGTTACGGTCTGGTACATTTTCAAACATTCTTTGTACACCATTTGTTCTGTGACTTCTTAAAAATGTGAATTATAAATACAATCACCTACATATGACGTAATTATATTCCAGAAGCGATTTACTGGAATATATCACACGTTTAATATCAAAGGTTGGGTTACTGTCCGTATTCCAATCCTTTCTTTATGGACTTACTTTTTATTTAATTTTCTTTCTCGTTTCTGATGGTCATATATCCGCCTCGCCTAATATTTTTGTCTGTCTAATTCTGTTTCATTTTTCGCCTATGTTTGCACCCCCTCCTGTTCTCTCTCTCTCTCTCTCTCTCTCTCCTGGTCTTTCACGGTCAAGCCATCTCCTGCACGACTCCGCCCACTCACAGACTGTCTAAGGAACTCATAAAAACTATTTCACACCCTCTTTTTCTTTCATTTTTTGCTTAACGTGGTTGGGCTGCGGACGTGAGCAAGACTGCTTCTCTCTCTCTCTCTCTCTCTCTCTCTCTCTCACACACACACACACACACACACACACACACACACACACACACACAGTTCCACATTACATTACCCAGACTCACACACATATAAACTTTTAACAGTAGATTCCTAAAATCATGGATTATCTAATTTAACAAAAAGGAAAATATTGTGTGTGCATGTCTGTGTGTGCGTGTGTGTGTGTGTGTGTGCGTGTGTGTGTAAGCTTCTATGCTCCCCTATTTATGCTGCAATACACCTCCTGATTCACTTCTTCCACACTTGTGATTCATACTCTGTCGTGACCGTGATTCTGTCACAACAATAATATGCTTCATACCTCGGCTTACTCCGTGATTCGTCTGTTACATCTGTGATTCACACTTTGACGAACTCCGTGATTCAGCTTTCACACCTGTGATTCGTACAGTGTCTTACTCGATGATTCAAGTCTGTCACATCATTGATTCACACATTTCCTTTCGCTGTGATTCATTACCTTAACACCTCTGATTCACACATGGCTTTACTCCACGCCTCATCTCTTTCACACTTGTAATTCTTAAGTTGCCTTACTCAGTGATTCATATCTTTCACAACTCTGAGTCATACATTGCCTTACATCGTGATTCATCCAACTCACATTTCTGATTTACACACTGCCTTCTCTTGATTCTTTTCGGAGACTCCCCTGATTCATTTCTGCCACTCTCTTTTCTTCACTTTCTGCCACACCTCTGAGTACTCTCTGTCACACTCCTGAGTCATCTATACTCCACCCCTGAGTCATTTCTATCACACCAATGATTCTTCTCGTTATTCATTTCTGCCACTCCAGTTATTCATCAGTCATCACCACGTTATTAATCTCTGGCACTACATTATTCATCTTTGCCACTACATTGGTCATATCAGCCACTCCACTGATTCATCTATGGCACCCTCCTGATTCACTCTGCCTCCACATTATTCACTTCAACTACAACCATATCTCATCTCCGCCACTAAATTATTCATGTCCTCCAGCCCCCTGATACATCTCTGTTGGTGTATTATTCATCTCTTCCACGGCACTGATTCATCTCGGCTACAACCCTCCTTCACTCATTCAACGCCCCTGACTCATTTCTCTCACGCCTTCCATGTTCCACCACGCCCCCCCTAATTATCGCCCTCACCCACCCTTCCTTTCGTTGACCTTGCCACGCCCTTTGACCCGCCTCCATACACCCTCAGGCACCCCCCCTTCTTCCATGCCCTACATTGCCCTTTCCCATTATATGCTCCCTATACCATCCCACCTCCCTTTCCATAACATAGCCTTCTTGTGCCTGTAATACTTCCCTTGTGCTGTGTTGTCTTTATTAGGTTCCTTTAGGCATGTTTTATAGATCCATATGCCTTTCCTACGCCCCCAAGCATGCCCTCTCCTATGACCTTGCTCCCATACTTTTCTCAATACCCACCCATACCATAACCTTCATGTGGTTATAATCTCTCTCTCTCTCTCTCTCTCTCTCTCTCTCTTTCTGTAATTATTTATTGATTTCGCTTACTCCTACCAACGCCCACCATACGTTTTTCATTACTACGTTCTTCATATGATCCTGTATTCATTTCATACAATACCTTTTATCATCATCAGCATCAGCATCATCATCATCATCATCATTATCATAAGGTAACTGGGATGCGTTGGAATCTTTACGCACATCTAATTATGTCTCCTAAAATTTTATCCTTCTCTATCAGGTATATACATACTTCTTTTTTCTCTTTAGTTACGCCCTTGTTACACTACCATGTCTCTCACTTCCGTACGCTTCATATGCATTTATTACGTATTTTCTGAGTTTCTGCTCTGCATTCCTTTTCTAATGCCATCGCGACTCGGATAAAAAATCTGCTAAGTTCAAGGGGAGATCACCTCTTGGAGATCGTACTGTACTTTCTGTGTGAGCTGTATAATTGTGTAGTTTATGTGACTCATGCTCCCTTTAACCCTTTTAACACTGCCTGACATCATTTTTACTGAATCCATGTCTGGTAAACTGTTAAGTTCTTGCTGTGATTGTCTGGATCTGCAAAACATGGCTTGTAACCGTAATTAAATTAATCTTTGCAATTCACAAAACACGGAAAAAATGGGTTCGGTGTACTCAGTTGATAGGCTTACTGAGGGTCTGGAAGGGGATTCTCGATATCTATAGTAACAAAGCCCTCATTCAAAGTTTGATTAAATGCATAATTAAATATCAAATTATAAATTTCTTCATTAAACAGTTCAGGTCAAAGACAAGCTTGAAGAGAATTAGATTTTGCAAACAATATTTTAAACGTTTTATAGCGTCGCAGAATTCACTAGCTTAATAAATAAATAATGGCATCAGAAAGAGCTATTTTTTTAATGCCTAATCACGTCACTTAATTATGAAAGTAACAAAACTCTTTTCAACATTTTGTGCATTTACAATCTTACACACTTTACGAACGAAATTGATTTATTTCATTTGTTTAACCTAGTTACAAATGCTTCACATGATAAAAAGCAAAACCAACACCCTTTTCTTATTCATCTTTTTTTTTTTTTTTTGTGCACACAGAGGTCAAGGGTTAAAACGACGCCTAACACGCCCTCCATGAAGCAAGTCTCTTATCACAAATTTATGTATCTATTCTAAACATTTCCCACTTCTTAAGTCGTATATCCTTCCACTCATCTCCCTTCCGCCTCCTAGGCCTCTCCACCCTCCTTTTCCTAACACCTCGACCTGAACCTTGGCTTGTCCCTGATATCATCCTTATACGTGCCTGACATACACGCTGTTTCCCCTTGTCCACGCCCACCCAGTGCGCAAACCCTTCAGGCTCTGTGTATCAGGTGTGTGGTCTTACACTGAATACTCAACAGTGGATATAAAGCCAAATACTGCTATCTTCAATCTTAAGAACATATGAATGCACTCGGGCATATTATCATAGTGAAATGCTTGTGAGTTCTCCAGTACACAAAGGGATGTTCTGACGCGTACGCGGTCATATTATATCTTTTATATGAATGAGCAATTCGCAATTAATGTTTTATGTATACACATACGAGCTTGCATACTCTTCATCATGCAGAAAATATACATGAATATGACACACACACACACACACACACACACACACACCTATTATTTGTCTGTCTACTTAAGTATCTACCTATCCATATAACATAAGGAATTCTAACACCTCTATACACTTCCAGTTTTAAATACACGTAGATATAAACACGCACACCCTAACAAGCAGAAAGCACACACACACACACACACACACACACACACACACACACACACACACACACACACACACACACACACACACACAACATCCTTGCAGTACAAACAAACTGTCTTTAAAAACTATACTGTTGAAAGAGTGATTGTTCAAGGGGGGTTGTGGTTGAGGGGGTGACCTGCTGGGTAAGGGGAGAAGGGGAGAGGGTGAGGAGAAGGAGGTGGAGGATGTTTTGAAAGATTGGGGAGTAAGAGAGAGAGAGAGAGAGAAAATGAATTAAAGGTGAGAGAGGTGGATATTTGTAAAAAGGAGTATATAAGAGGATGGATGGCAGAGTTGAGAAAAGGGAAGAAGTGAAGTGAGAGGGGTGTCTGAAAGGATGAAGAGGAGATGAATAGTAAATAGGGGGATAAGAGGGAGGAGGATGGAAAGATGGGGAGAAGAAAAACAGAGAAAGGAAAGGAATAGGAATGGAAATTAACATGGGAGTGAAAATAAATAAACAGCATAAGAATACGAATAAGGAGAAAGCAAGAGGTCAGACGGGGAAGAGAAATAGTAAACAGGATATGAGGTGGAGAACGATGAGGATATTGAAACTGATCTAAGAGATGAATAAAAAAGAAGACAAGTGTTGGATAACTATGTGTGTCAGTGTGTGTGTGTGTGTTTGAGAGAGAGAGAGAGAGAGAGAGAGAGAGAGAGAGAGAGAGAGAGAGAGAGAGAGAGAGAGAGAGAGAGAGAGAGAGAGAGAGAGAGAGAGAGAATGAAATAACGGAGATGAGACTGTGTGTGTCGAGGAGGATGAATGATGAAATTCAAGTTGATCCGGAGTGGAATTAACCCTTGCAGCCCGAGGAAGTCCTCTATGTTTAATTCTTGCGCTATTATCCAGCAATATCATTCAGCTAAGGCGAGCACCCTAGGAGTGAAAGGGATAATGAAGGCTATATCTGACCTCTCCATTTCCAACAATCGCTTCTCATCTGAATACAGTTGTTTGGGGGAAGCTTGTTCTTGCTGCACGTCCTGACTTATCTGAACGTAAACCCAGTGAAGCACACGAAGCCTACCACTTCAACCGATCGCTTCCATGGGCCTTTTGCTGAGGTTACGTTGAAGAGCTGCCTTTGTTGTGATTGTGTAACACATGTGGTGATTGTGTATTGGTGATGGGAAGCTGCACTGCAGTGTGGGAAGAGTGGACTGCTTACGAGTTATATTTTACGTCGGTATCCTGTCTCTCTGGAAAAGATAGTTTCTGATGGGTGAATGTCTGGTGGCTGTTCGTGAGGGATGCCATGCAATTGAAGGTTTTGGATGACTGTGGTGATTATGTGTTTAGGCATGTATATATAAAGTCTGGTGCAAATTGGACGAGCAGAGATATTGCTAAGACGTCTGTGCTGTGTTGGGCTGTTGTTCGCATTTTTTTTTTTTTTTTTTAGAGCGGGTCGATACAACATAAAATTACAAGGGTGGAATGTGTCTTAACCTGAAGTATTTTTTTCGCACTTTTATTTCGTAATGTAAGAGATGTGTATTTCTGCTCTTAGTGTATCATGAATTTTATATTTATGGCTTTATTTTGTGTTTTTAAGCTTGTCAGTGTTCGTGCTGTTTGGGTTTAAGGCTCTGTTTGGGCTGGCGTAATTCACTGTTGTTCTAGTGTATTGTTTTTAGACGGTTTTTAAGGATTCTTTCTGCTGTCCAGTGTAAGTGTCTGTGAGTGATTTAAGTGCATCAAGTTTGCGAGGTGACTTTGCAATGATGTCACTTGTACACTGAGAAAAAGTCCTAGAATTCTAGGCACTTTCTACTGGGAATGGTTACTTAAGAGGGAACCATGAGGGTGTGTTTGAGATCCATGTCTTTGTGGAGTGAAGAGGGTAATGGTGCAATTGCTTGGTGAGGCAATCACTCTGTTTTGTGTTATCCTGTTTTCTAGAGTTTATAGGTACAGTACAGTCGGCGCTGGCTCGCTGATTCTTGAGTTTTGTAGTGTACTGAAACTGTTGCCAAATCATCGATATAGGATAGTACTCTTACTGAGGTGGATGACATGGCACTTGGTGCAGGTAAAGGTTAGAAGGCAAAGGTGAATGGACGAGGACCTGTGGGACGACGTTGCACGAATTTACAACTTTGGTTTTGGTGGAGTAACTGGGCTTATCTGCCTGAGAAAAAGTTGGCCGGTCATTTTGTATCGTTTTCTTCCATATTTACCTCCGCCAAGGAGGTTATGTTTTTGCCCCCGTTGGTTTGTTTGCCCATCTGTCAGCAGGATTATTCAACAAGTTATGAAGGATTTTGATCAAATTTTGTGGATGGGTGGGCCATTGGCCTAGGAGGAAATGCCTAAATTTAGGGGCGGATGCGAATCCGGATCCGGAGTATCGGGCACAGTATCTTAAGTTCTCAATGGATTTCAATGAAATTGTGTGGAATGATGGGCCATGCCCCAGGGAAGAATTGATTAAATTTGAGGGAGGATCCGGATCCAGATCCGGATCCAATATCCACGGATCCGGAACCGGATGCTTTTTACTGACAATGATACTGACGGAGGTATGCGCTCTCTGAGTCCTTTGTAGTTGTGTCTTAGATTTCACTGACCAGAATGTGTTTTAGTGCTGTGTCAAAAGCTTTGTTTATGTTTGTTACTGCTAGCCTTGTTCTTATTGGTGGTTGTTTCTTGCTGAAGCCATTTGGAATGGGTTAACTTGGAGCGGTGGGTGATAGTTGACTGTTTGGGTAAGAATCCATGTTAAGAGTCAGAGATAAGGATGTCGGGGGTAATATTCTTTAAGATTTATTTTTTCGTTATTGGATGGTGTGCAAAGCAGAGATCCCGATATGAATGATATTGGATTATTGGGAAGTTTACCTTCTTTGAGTATCCGGATGATGGTTGCCTTCTTCCAGATGTCGGAGATTTGATTGTGAATTCAGAAGAAACTGAAAATTTTATTAAGGGCATTTATTACTACGGGGTCCAGGTGTTTTAAATGGGTGTTTGAAATGTGGTGAAGTCCTTCTGCTTTGGAGTTTTTAGCAAGTTCGATAATTTGTTGTACTTGTCAGGAGGTGAATTGAGGTGACGTCTGTTTGTTTTATATTCTTTTTTTTTTTTCTTTTGTGGTGGCTCTGATGTGAAAAATTGCGTTTTTATGACTTACTGATGCATAGATGTTTATTAAGCTGTATTCTTGTTCCTTCTTCCTGGGGACACTTCCATAGGTGTTTAGTAAGGCTTCGTGAGGTGATAAGGATGAGGGTTTGGATTTATGGATCTTTATTATTCTTCCAGAATATACTGTTGTTCATTCTATATGATCAAGGGTGTCCACCAGGATTTGTACAATTTTCTTGCTTCCGTGTTTTGATCCGTTCATTTATGGTGTTGTCTAGGTTGTGGCAGATCTGTGGTTCTGCTGGGGTAGGTTGAGCTTTTCTCTTTAATTTGTTTTTGTCTTTGATGAGCTGTTGTATTTGAGTGATCCCTGCCTATTTTGCCTTCTTTTAACTGCTGAAGGTTTTCCGGTCTCTGTCCAGATTTTACTTTTATTGTGTGTGATATGATAATGTGGGGCGGGAGGGGCGAAAGAATAGTACATAAAAATGACTGCCATCGTGCAGGTGTAAATCATTAGAGATGAAACAATGAATACAAGGGCAATGATAAAGAAGCAAAGGGAATGAGAGAACTGAGTGAGAAAGTGAAGGAGGAGTGAAGGAAGAGCTGAGGGACGGCTGAAAAAGGGAGAAATCACTGGGGAGAAAGAGAACCTTAATGAGGTGAGTAGTTTCTGTAGTCAGAGAAGAGACACGCAGAATGGGAAGCAGGTGGGGAGGAGGTTAGAGGTGAGGGAGGGTAGAGGTGAGCGAGAGAAAGGGTATGTGTAAGAGGGGAGGTGTGGACGAGAGAGAAAGAAAAAAGAAGATGGATTGGGGAGGGAGAGTAGAGTATGGGTGAGATGGAGGTGAGGGGGAAGAAAGAGGGGTAGAGGGATGGGAGTGGAAAATGGTGGGGTACAGGTGAAGGAGGGTACAGGTGAGTGGGAAGGGGAGAATGGGAGCAGGAGGGAAGAGAGGAGAGAAAAGTGGGTAGAGGGAGAAGGGTGGGGCATGTGGTTTTCGTGGTTGTATATGTATGGGGGCTGATGGGGTGGGAGGTTGGCAAGAGGTGAAATGAGGTGGTGGTGGGAAATGGGTAAATGAGGGGGTGAGGAAACAGAAGGGGGGGGGGCTGAGTATTTTGTCAAGGGGACGACCTATGGGTTTTTAAGAAGTTCATTGTGTGTCGATTAATTTTTCCATACATTAACTCCCCAGCTTCATAGTAATACTCTCTGATGAATATAAACGCTTGTCGTTAGCAAGAATAAAACTTCCATCGAATTTTCATTCACATGTTGCTTTTTCATAATTGTCTCTCGTTTTCATAACTGAAGACATTTTCATTACTGGAGATTGTTTCTACCCTCAGTTAGAGAGATATCTCTGAAGCTAAATAGCATCGCTTTGTTGCAGTAATACTGTAGCTAGCTGTAGTAGTGGTAGTAACCCCAGGTTCATCAGAATGTGAACCCAGTAGACTACAGGCTGATGTGCTCCCCTCTTGCAGTCCACCATCCACCTTTCATCACGGAAGAGAGAGCTAATGGGCGTTTGCATGGGGGTAGGACAAAAACTCACCGGACAAAAACTCACCGGACAATAATTCATTCATTCATTCATTCATTGCCAGACGCCATGTATCCCACACGGGGTGGCCAAGGGCTTAGAGTTAATTGTTTTACAGGGAGGGGCACTAATCCTCCACCAACCCACTTGACACGTAGGGATGCCAACAGCATCTGGTGTTCCCAGGCGGTCACCCATCCAAGTACTAACCAGACCCAACAATAATTCACCGGACAATAATTCACCGGACAAAAACTCACCGGCAATTATCTAAGGAGGACAAAAACTCACCGAAATAAAAGAAAGTTTTTTATATGTCAGATATGTTTAAAAATGGTATATTTATGTATTAAAAACTTTAAAACATAGAAGATTATTTGAACTATAATACTGAAAACCTGGTCCATTAAATGAGTTATTCAAAACAAAGTGAACTCCTAGGTTTAAAAACGGACACACTGCCCAACAGCTAGAAGGAATTCCTCTGTCGATTTCCTACCGGCAACTATATCTTCACATAAACTCTTTAAACGTTTCTGAAGACGAACATAGTTTCTCTTGGTTCTCTTCTTTGGAGGCTCCCCTCTGTCATCCTGCAGCATCATGGTTTTGACTAAGGCTTCATCCTTCCTAATGTTATCAATAACAGTGTAAAAAGATGGATGGGAATGACCAACAAGCTGCTTGAATGATGAATTCCAGGTTTCACTCATATTGTTTGTTCGAGCTGCATCATTTAGGGTATTACTACGCACGTTCCATATACCTGGCAGAAAAGGAGGTGGAAGTCGTCGAATATTGGCTTGTAGTGATTCTGGGCCTTCATTATTTCCAGGAAGTCGTACATGACGGAATGTACCTGTAACATATGTCCTGTCGAAGTATGCAAGGAGGTCTTCAAATTCTTCAGGGGTGTTGTCCTTCAAAAACTGCATACCTTCCTGCACCTTCTCTAATGGAAGAAATGCTAACCCATCCATCATTCCACAGAACAGTCTGCAATCATCATTTTCACGGTAGCAATTCACAAGCCCTAATTCCTGTATCTTACGCCACGTACTTTGCGTCAAGTGGAAGAAACATCCTTTAGTGGCTATATGAGGACCTAAAATGGTACTGACAGCTTGCATGGCAGCTTTCTCAAAATCTAGTACAATTTCTGTGGGATCTGGTGTAAACCCTAGCCTTTCACACCCATCTACAACACTTTGAAGCAGTTCTTCATATATATTTTGTGACTTTCCTGACAGGAATGCATACACGCAAGAAACTGCTGTTTCGCCTCATGGGGCTCTAATAACATAAAGTTGCTGGAAAATTTCTGGAGCCATAGCATAGTTCCCGTCCATGAACCACGTACGGGCCCGGCACAGTAATCGTAAGCACTCATCAGTAGCATATACAACCACTCTGTTGCAGGCATCCGCACCACTGTCATGCAACAGGAATCGTCGTGGCTGTTCACCAGATGTACGTTTCCAATCATCTGTAATATTTAGTTCACGTACATTTGCAGGTTCTTTAGGTAATGCACCTCGCCTCTGCCGACGAAGATCACGTCTGCATGTATCCAGCTGACCAATGTGGGCACGAACCTCGTCACTTGCAGATTCCAATCCCTGAGCAAGCAGCTGGTTTGGGCGACCTTTAGTTTCTCTTGCCTGTTGTTTTAGGGTTGCTCTTAATTTTATGACAGAAACTAAGGCTTCATCTGCTTCATGGTTGTGATCAACAAAGGAGCGCGGATTCTGCATCTAAAAACGAAAAAAAAAAAAATATGAATTCAGTGTTAGTTCTACCTATCTATCTATTGCCGCCGTCTACACTGACTACACTACACGCACTTCATCTTCCAACTTCCATCCTTACTCAACACACTACCCAAATATTTAAATACCCTCACATTTTCCATTTCCTCCCCATCTAGCCTCACTCCACACTCAGTCGCTTCATTCCTTTCAAACAACCTCGCACCTCCTTAAATATTCCTTATATTAGGGAAACACAACCTTAATGAAACTCCTTACATTTACATCCGTAGTTAGGGCTCCATTACATTTCAGGTTTGATTGTTGACAGCACTGCCATCGTATCCACTCATTCTTCGATATCTTCCTCACGTACGAGTACATATATCCATGAACGCACAGCTTTTGGCCACCCTTGTTGTTTTTGATGATCTCCATTGCTACTGATATTGATGTGAGAAACCTGAACACCAATACAATAACGGATAATTCAAACATGTGTGTCGAAGCATGTTTCAAATGTTTCAAGAAAAGCTGTTTCTAAAGCGTCGTATCCTCTTTATCCTCTTTATCCTATTCATAGTGTCAAAGCATGTTTCAAATGTTTCAAAAGAAGGTCTTTTTAAAGTGTCGTAACATGTTTCAAATCATTACTCGTTTTTATTCTCATTAGATATTGCTCGGTGAGTTTTTGTCCTCCTTAGATATTTTTCGGTGAGTTTTTGTCCGGTGAGTTTCTGTCCGGTGAGTTTTTGTCCAGTGAGTTTATGTCCGGTGAGTTTTTGTCCGCGCCCCGTTTGCATGAACAGGCAGCAGAGCTGTCCAGCTAAGTCAGTGTCAACGCGCGAAGGCGCCCCTCACCAGTACCGTTTCGCGGTAAACGGAATATTGTACAACTGATCTCACCGTATTACTGATCTTTATTTATTCATTAATTATGTTTCATCTTTGATGGAACGTACCGTGAAAAGATATTAAAAAGTGACAAGGAGGAGAACAAGAAGAATGTAAAAAACATGTGAAGGTGGATGAGATAGCGACAACTGTGAGAAAATGTGAGTGAACAAGGAAAGATTAATAAAAGATGATGACCATGTCTGAAGGATGTGGATAGCTGATGAAAATGTGACAGAATGAGGACGAATGGAGCAAGAGAGGAAAGAAGGAAGAGGGAAAGAAGAAAGGATGGATGCAGCATGTGTGTGTGTGTGTGTGTGTGTGTGTGTGTGTGTGTGTGTGTGTGTGTGCGTAAAAGAGAGAGAGAGAGAGAGAGAGAGAGAGAGAGAGAGAGAGAGAGAGAGAGAGAGAGAGAGAGAGAGAGGAGCAATGCGGAGAAGGTGAAGAGAAAATATATGAAAAACGAAATAAGTAAGAAAGGGAGAGAAATTAAATGACGGACTGGTTGGCAAATGGAGCTCTCAGTGTCAAGGGAAGAAGAAAGAAAGTAAGTCAGGGAAGGAAGCTGTGAGTCAGGGAGAGAGAGAAAAAGAGTCACGAAAGGTCAAGAGAGGAGACAGGAATGAGGGAGGGGGAAAGGGGAAGGAGGGGGTGGAGAGGGGGTTAGCTTGCCGAAGGGAGTGGCGTGGGTAGGAGAGAGAGGGGAAGAGGAGAGGAGTGGAAAAAAAAAAGAAGCGTGTTCGATTATAAGGGAAGTATAGTTGACAGCAACGTACAGTGGAGAATTATATATATATATATATATATATATATATATATATATATATATATATATATATATATATATATATATATTGCATTTGGAGAGAGAGAGAGAGAGAGAGAGAGAGAGAGAGAGAGAGAGAGAGAGAGAGAGAGAGAATGATTAGCTAGATTAAGAACCGGAGAATACAAGCAATGACTCTGAAAGATAAGGAAAGAAAAAGTTGGGGAAAGAAAAAAATAACACAACCAGCTAACCAAAAACCGAATGTAAAGCAAACGGCAGAATTGACAGCAGAGAAAAACAGAAGTAGATTGATAGATAGATAGATAGATAGATAGACAGATGAACAACAGATGAACAGATAAACAGATAGACAGGTATATAATCAACCAGAGATAGAAATAGAAACGTATAGATAGAAATAGGCATAAATAGATGGAGAGAGAGAGAGAGAGAGAGAGAGAGAAGGGGGGGAGGTCAGGTGCAGCAGATAAAGTTCAGCAAGAGGTCAGGTCGCGAGGGTCAAGGGTGGCGCAGATATAAACATGCTGTACTCGCCTTTACCTCTCACTCACCGGCCAGAGATCGTGTGTGGATTTGCGTGTGAGCTGATGTGCGTGCGTACATGTGTGTGTGTGTGTGTGTGTGTGTGTGTGTGTGTGTGTGTGTGTGTGTGTGTGTGTGTGTGTGTGTGTGTGTGTGTGTGTGTGTGTGTGTGTGTGTGTGTATGATGGGAGTGGACGAAAGTGATCAGTGTGTGTGGATATTTGCATCTTGGAGAATTAATGGGGGATGAATAGAAAGATTGATGTGTGTGTGTGTGTGTGTGTGTGTGTGTGTGTGTGTGTGTGTGTGTGTGTGTGTGTGTGTGTGTGTGTGTGTGTGTTTTGCGCTTGTATCAATGCTTTGCTGTACAGCCGATTACATATATTTCATGTACGAGTAACGAAATGAGTGGGAATTATATCAATATACAAATGCAAGTACCTGGTTTGTTATCATCATGAATGTGGAGATGTACAGTACTATAAATTCGTGGTGGCTTGACAGTGTATGGGCATATCAGGGGAGAGTGAAATGAAGACGAAAGGCGTAGGAAATGAAAGTGAAACGTATGTGGAATGTGTGGCTGTATGTAGATGTTGTGGGCGAAAACTGGCAGGAATGAAGGGGTTATTATATTTAGGTACTGAAGTGAAAAGATGTGATTTGAGAAGAATGAGTTTGTGGTCTGACGTGTGTGACAGAATGTGAGGGTGAGGGCGGCATGTGAAACTGAGTGTTTGGATTCTGTGAAGAGTGAGACTGATCCTATATTCTGACACTCTATCATTGTTTTTCTCTGTACCTTCTTGTTTTCGCCATTTGTTCTATTTGCCTTTTTGATAATTCTTAGTTACTCTTTCTCTTTATTCCATTCTTGTTCTTGTTCCTTCATCCTTTACCTATTTCTTTGTCTCGTTTCCTTAAGCAATCCACCTTTTTGTCTTTTGTCTTTATTCCCACGTCTTAATATTCATTCTAATCTGCTACGCTTTCTCCTGATCTCGATGTTTTGTTAACTTACTTTGTTTTTATATTTTTCCCGCATCTTCAAAGTTGCTCTTTTTTCTTAATCCATCCACCCAGAA
>NC_137051.1:22728868-22818868 GCF_032717465.1 Coenobita brevimanus
AATCTTCTGGAAATAACAAAAACTATCATCATACTGAAAGGACTAACAGATGGAATTGTTGTGCCAGGATCATGCTTTCCTCCTGCTTGGGAACTGCTTGCACAACGTATATACTGATACTAACTAGTCGTATGTAGCATGGTTAGTGGCAACAGGAAGGGAGTTTAATGGTATGTTGATGGTCTTTTGAAATATCCCTTAAAAACAAGTTAACTTTCTCAGGCTCCTGGACTCACTCTTACCTAAGTATTATAGTTTAACGGTGGCTTAATAGAATACTGAAATTGTCTCGATCATGAGAAACTACGCCGTGACAGCATTAACATATTCAAACTCCCATGACGCACTCTCAACTGAGCAAGATCGTGTACCGTGAGGCACGAGCTGATTTACAGTGGCAATTAGGGTCCTATACATTACACTGAGCGGAATAAAATTCTCTGACGAAAACTGGAATTCAGCAGAATGGTTTCTTTAATATTTTAAGTTCAGTAACTGTATATACATCTGAAAGAAATTGATATCGCAATATTTCTTTGTTATTAATGTGACCACTCAACCAAATTTCCCCCCCTCCCCTTCTGTCACTCCATTCATCTATGTGCCTCTAAGAATTTATCTATCTTTCTGTTAAGTAATTAATAATATATCTGTAAATATATGTATCACCATATTCATCCATGTGAAACCCACTGTCCTTTCCAACGTTCCTCACAAGCTATACACCTCCACATAACACTATTTCGTCGCTATTATCCACCGTCCATACTGAATAGATGTTTTAGAGCTGCCTCACTCAGGACTACAGTAATGTGATGATATTCAGCGGGAGCGTTTCAGAGGTACCTGAAGTTTAGTTTTTCGGAAGATCAGCTACTGTCTGTATGTCTTAGCAACATTCTGGTCATCAGAATGCTCTCTGCCCCAGTACTGGACTGAAGTCGCGTCCTTTCAGACAGAAGAACACTTCCCTAACCACCTGACCACCCGCTCTGACATGTTACGTTTTCATTGGCCACTTTTTCAATCACGTCTCACCACACCCTATCTGGCCTTGTCTTGTGTGTGTGTGTGTGTGTGTGTGTGTGTGTGTGTGTGTGTGTGTGTGTGTGACCTGATTCATGCACGCGGGCGTGTGTGTGTGCCCATGAGTGTGCTAGTGCCCTTAGGCGTGTGCGTGTGTGGGTGTGTGTATCATGAACCCCAAACGCTCTTTACGGTCACGGTCCTTACGTCACGGTCGTGTGTGCCTGAGTGCCTTGGAATGTTTAGCCCCGTGTTTATGTGCCCTTGTGTGTGTGTGTGTGTGTGTGTGTGTGTGTGTGTGTGTGTGTGTGTGTGTGTGTGTGTGTGTGTGTGTGTGTGTGTGTGTGTGTGTGTGTGTGTGTGTGTTGACAGAATATTAAGTTTCTGCGTATTGTGATGGTTTAAATCATGAGGGTCCTTGGATGTAATAGTGAAGGTGCATTTGTGAAATTTAATGTGTCGTACAATATCTCTGAAAATTTAAATTTGATAAATGTAGGACTAAGAAAACCAGCGATATAACCCACACACTTACTGACCATCCCACTGATAAAGAGAGATGCCTAAATATCCGATCAGTATGATATTACTGGATGCAATTCATCTGAGACCGGATCGAAAAAGGAAATGTGAGTGAGGGTGAATGCTTGAGAGCTGACCAGACGAGAACCATAGAGACCCAACGAACTCCCTTCTCCAAAAGGTAATAGTGCACACTTCGACTGAGGCAATCTGACACGACAGGCGATGACTTGTGCAAAATGCCTCGTGATTCTACCCCACGTTGGTAAACCTGCTTTTAAATGGTTTCGTTGTACTGCGTCCTTATGGCATTTTCTAGTCTATAATAATATATGCAATTTCACTTGAAAAACAAATCTTCTTGAGTTATCACGAGCTGCATTGATCACACTGGATTTCATCAGAGCCTTTCTGTGTGATATATATTTTTTTTTTGGTATTATTGTTGTACATGTAAATAAGGAAATGGACAACTTTCGCCAGTGTGCTGTGCCCGTCGCCCACCGAACTATTGCAAATGATGAATCCTTTAAGCCCTTTAATTAATGGAAGTATATTTATCTCTTATTGCTGCTTTCTCAAGACAGTTCTGTTCACCTAATGAGATACCAGTCGAAGTGGAGCTAGCTATAGCCGTCATTCACACCTTCAGTGCAAGAAGTCTCCTAGTTGAATAAAGTCATCTAACGATGGCAGGGATATATTTGCGTCATCGTACTGAAGTGATTAAGGTTCAGTGGTCGCTCCTGAAATGAAAAAAAATATCTGTCAGTGGTAAGAACAAATGACCTTAGTGATCTTTGGTACTAGAAGGGTTAACGGCGACATTTTTTTTTAACAACATCGTTACTCCTTAAACAAAATACAACAGCCTAAATACAGTAAGTCAATGGTACTGAAACTAATTACTCTTGCGATCTGTATAGCTAGTTTACTCCCATGGGGACCGGAGAGAGATTATGATTAAACTATCTCACGAGCTGAAAGGTTATTGGAGACTGTCTTTAACCCACTGAAAAGGGGAAGCAACTGCAGTGTTAAAAATAATCGTCAGGCGGTAGCAAGAACATAGAAGTCAAAATTATCCTTTTCTGAAAATGTCACTACTGTTTTTAATTCTTTCAGTCCTAAACTAAATCAAAGAAAAAAATCAAGTGGCATAAAATATTAAAATAATGTTTAAAATTGATAATATATTTTGAGTGTTGGACACGCAAATTATGTTATCAATCCAACCAACCGAGTGACAACTACAACGACTTGAGGAGAGAGAAATTTAGGGACAGAGTTGCGCCTAATATTACACCTCTTCTGCTTCTCACTTTCCTAGGTTGGCTAATATTCCTAAGCTGAGAGAGGCTTGATAAGTTTCCCTGCCCTTAGATAATTGATTTTCTATGATATGATGCGTCAGGAAGGTACTGGCGGATGTGGCCTAAATGCGAAGCAGGCGTAGTGGAAAGGTAAGCTAATTTTAATAACCAACTGTAGCACAATGACGGTAGCTGTCTAGCCTCTCTTCACTGCCGGGTCACTTGTGTGCAGGAGTGACTGGGATGTGTGCATAACTCTTGCATTTACCTGGGCAGAAAAAAGAGGCGAGAATATATTAATTTTGTCGCTTCCATGACGTAATACTAATTTTATTCTTGCTTTTATCAGACCATTTTATTCATCTCATTAGTAGTAAAGTGGTCAATGATGGGCTGTATCTAAATCCTACAACTACAAAAATCTCCCCTAATCTGGCTAAAACTTTCTGAAATAATATAGAAAAAATATAGGCCATCTCAGTGCAGCTGGTACTTCCCTCGTTACGTGAGGTCTCCCTTTTTCTGGATAAAGACGCCGGGTAGGTGCTAAAATGATGATACATAATACACGTTATAGTTTGGAAGAGGTCAGTGGAGATACGTTTCAATCTCTCCACAGCAAAAGGGTTACCATACTCTGAATGAATTAATACATATTTAAAACTGTACCTAAGGAATTAACCCATTAGCTTCCAGAGTTCCTGTGCGAGATATTTTGCTGGAAGGGTATTAAGCGTACCGACCTCCGCCTATCGGCTCATAGTCGCGAAGCTCTTAGGTCCCTACCCCTGGGTTTCCATCTTTGTCAAATTTTGAAAATGCCCAGTTCCGTCCTATTTTGAGGACACTGGGAGCAGATGGGTTAATAGAAATAGTTTCCAACTCTTTGCCCACTAGAGGTTTTCCCTTGGTTGAATAATCGTCTCGGGCAAACAGTAAAGCACAAAAACGATGTCATCATTCTAACGGACTTCAGTATTACTATTTGTTAGAGTGTACTTATCATGTCCTGGGTGATAATGTGTACCAGTGTGTGTGTGTGTGTGTGTGTGTGTGTGTGTGTGTGTGTGTGTGTGTGTGTGTGTGTGTGGCACATTTCACTAAAGACTCATTCAATGCGTCTCCTGCTTTTGAGCTTTTTTGTTCATTTTTCTGAATCCTCCCATCCCATGTATTAGCGAGAAATAGGGTTAGTATGATGATAATGACCGTGATGATGATGATGATGATGATGATGATGATAGTAGTAATATCAGCACACGAGTAATATCGTTGAAACATGACAGTAAGAATGAAATAAAAGGTTGATAATGATGATGATGATGATGATATTGTATTACTGATTCTCGTGCTGACATTCGCCGATTCATATATTTATTTTTCTCTCTCTCTTTTCTTTCTTGCCTTTATTTTTGTTTCATCTATTTTCATCTTGCTCTTCAGTTGCTATATCCCACATACCATATCGTGTTTTCATATGTGTAGAACCCTCATTATATACTTCAGTTTTTTTCTTTACATTTTTTTTTTTCAGTATTTCATGTGCAGTAACTGTCTATAGTCAATTAAAGGATTCCTTTTCAGAGTTTATTTGTGCCTGTTGTAAATATAAACCTTCATTTCTATTATTCTATTTTTGCAAATTATGTCTTGCACTTCCTCAATGTTTCTTTGCTGTTTCTCTGGTTTATAACATATTCCATTATCTTTATTCTAATCTCTGGATAAAAGCTTCTCTTTGGTATTATCTCGGTTTCCTATTTTCTCGCCGTTTCCTCCTCTCTTGGTCTTTCTTTTTTCATCTTATCTCTTTCATTTGTTCTTCCTCTCCCTCATCGTCTCCTCTTTCTTCACTTTACTTTCTTATAGTCCTCTGACTTTCTTGTGTCGTTAATGCCATTTTCTCTACTGTGTCTTCGCCTATCATTATCAAGTCACTGCTCAAGCCATAATATGTATATTTTGCTTTCGGTAAATATTTTATCGGTGCGTATTTCTCATCGCTATTTTGTACATTTACCTTTTCTAATTTTGATTAAAATATTGTATATTTTACAATTTTTTTCCCTAAAATCGTCTTCCCTTCCTCTTCTCTCCCTTTTTCTCTCTTAGGCCTCTCCACCCTTCTCTTCCCTTCCCTTCTTCTCCCTCTCCTCCCTACTCCTGCTATGGGGGTTCCTGCTGGCCTGCTGTGACGTGTGCTGTGGGATGAAGAAGTACGCCCCTGACGCTGTGATCCCCCTGCAACTCTCCACCTTCGACGGCTACAACTACGGCTTGGAGTTCGGGCCCCATGGAATCAACAGGTGAGGATGGGGAAGACTGGAGAAGACAGGGATGAGGGATGTAGGGGCAATGAAAGGATTGAAGGTGAGAGACATGTGAGTGATGAAAGATTGAAAAGACTGAAGCGAGAGATGGGTGATGGAGAAAGAATGATAAATCAGAAGTGAAAAGTGGGAGACAGGTGAAAAGAGGGAAAGTGGATTACAAGTGAAGGAAAATGAAAGTGAAGAAAAATGTCCTACAGTTTAACCATTTGTTTACGATGATTTCTTCTTTTAATATATACTACTGTTGTCTCTGGACATTTATATTCAGCTTAGGAAACACCTCTAATATCAAAGGGGTTAATGAAGGCAATATTTAACCGGATTATATTTAGAGAGTCTCTCCCAATCTGAATCATCTGGTGAAGGGAAGAAGAAGATGCAAAAGTTGTCAGTATACTCTTGAGGTTTAAAGAAAAAAAAAGCGCATATGAAAAGCCTAGAAAAGGAACTCAAGGTGCCAGAAGAATTAAATAGGAGGGAGAGAGTACGTGAGGAGTGAGATGGATGTATGAGATAAGAGAATCCAGTTCGGGAAGGGCGGACTTGGCACTGGGCAGGTAGGTATGGGGGAAGGGATCGTAAAAATGACGGGATGGGCGAGGGGAAAGGTAAAAGGGAGAGAAAGGGGGACGCCATCTCCCTTATTACTGTCAGGAGGGACATGAAAGGGAGTTAGGTAAAAGGGTGCACGATGTCCGATTGCACTGAGGGGAGGGAACATTATCTGTGGTATAGCTAATGAAAGAGCGAGATACAGTAGCTTGGTAACTAGGCAGGTAGCTGTAATTAAAGTTAAGAGGTCAGTTAAGAGGAATACTACAGTAATGTGTGGGGAGAGAAAAAATCTGAGAAAGGAAAATTAGTAAAGCGGAAGGGAAAGTGGAGTCATGATGATGATAATGATGACGATAATGATGATAACCAAAAATAAAATATAAATGGTGTACATAAAAGTGGAGAGTGGTAAATGAGTACGGAGAAAAAAATGGCTATCAGTATCCAGTATCATTAAAATAAAGAAAGGCAAGTGAGAGAAAAATTATGATGAAACTGAAACAAACGCAAGCAGCACAATTGCAGCCATGGTTGAAGAGGGAAGGGGCCAGAGAGCAGGAAATTGTGGTTAAGGAAAAAGGAAAGGAGGGAACGGCAGCAAAAGGGAAAGAATATAATGTAAACACGAGTATGAGCAAAGGAAAAGAGTAAGGATAATGGCAGAGGAAGGAGTTATGAATAGGGATTTGGTTGTCGAAATAAAAAAATAAAAAGGAATAAATGGATATAAGACATCAAGGTGTGCAAGGAATATAGGGGAGGGGCGAGGCAAGAGTGTTCAAGTGAGGAAAGCGAGAGAATAAAAGTGACGATAGGAAGAAAAGGAGGTGAGAAAGTTTTTTTTTATTTTATTTTTTCATGAACATTTGATTAGAAGGAGGATATGGATATCGAGAAGAGAGAGGCGTTAGAAAGAGAGAGGGATTAAAGAACTGTGAACAGGGGAACGAGAGGAAAACGACAAAGAAACTGCAAGAAAACAGTTAAGTTGAAAAAGGGCAAGGGATTTTAAGGAGGAGTGGTGTTAAAGAGAGAGAGAGAGAGAGAGAGAGGGGGGGTGGAGGGAAAGGTTTAAGAGAGCAATAAGTCAGAGAAAGAGGAAAAAAACGGGTTAAGGAGGAAAGGCTTGAGAATGAAAGGAGATAAAATAATGAATGGAAGAGACAGCGCAAGCGGAACGGATTCTGAGAAAGCACTTGGCGAAGAGAAAGGAAAAGACAGGTGAGGATGGTGGGCAGAGGAAGAGGAAAGGGGACAGCGAGGAGGATGCTTCAGAGGGAGACAGAGGGGACTGAATACTGAATGGGAGAGAAAGGGAAAGGGTGTTTTAAGAGACCGTTTGGCAAGGAGAAAGGAAATGATAGCTGAAGTAAGGGGGAAGGGAAAGGGGAAAGGGAGGTTTTAAGAGAGCACTTGGCTAGAAAAGGAAGCGATAATTGATGAAAGGGGGTGTGAGGGAGGGAAAGGGGGAATATGAGAGGGAAGGGAAAGGCACGAGAATGGGCACAGTAGCCATTAACGGGTCAACAAAACCAGTTCTAAATTGCTACCGGTCCACACGTCATGGCAACTCCCGCGCCCCGACCCTATATCTCAAAAAAGCAGGGAGAAAAAAGGGAATGCCGAACTCTTCCACAATTACATTTCTAGAAAGTTTTAATGAATGGCGTGACGGTAAAGGAAATGGCAAAAAAGAGCCTGAGTGTAAATTGATGCTTGGCTTGTTTGGGGTAATCTCGGTCGTTCGTGAGAGTTAGGAATGTATAGACGTATGATTCTGGCGACGACGCCCCTTGAACTGGTTTGCTAAAGTGGTTGGCGGGAAGTGAGAGCTCCTTTGGGTGATGCAATTTGTATTTATTGTGACGGGATTTTACATTTGGACTCTCAGCTCCTTTACGTTACACGAACTGCCTGATGTTGTTTTTGTTGGTGTTGTATTGAAAAAGTGGTTGTTGGGTGGCGCTGGGTGGAGAGGAAGGGGAATGGGAGTTCCTTTACGATTTTAGTTGCTTTGTATTTATGATAGCGTTAAATCTGAGCTATTTATTTTACTGCCTTGGTTCATTGGGAATATTCATGTCTGGGTTATTTTGCCTCAGTTATTTTGATTAAGATGAAATTTTAGAAGCTGCATTTGTAAGGAAAATTATGGTGACTTTGCTACCATAATTATTGAGGTATGCAAATCTTGTGCTCTTTATATCAAGCCTGAAGATAAAATTAGGAGAGTTTAAGCAGTAGTACTGAGATTGCCTAATAGGTTAACTCTGAGTACTTGCAAAAGAAGAAACAAACGAACAGTTGCTGAATACTGCTGCACGAAAAAATCGCTTGACTTTGGCTGCTTAATGGCGCCTTGAGAGTAGAACTAAGCGCCTCATTACTGGCTAATAAAATATACAGTAAAAACGGGCTAACGACCCTTATCGTTATACAGGGCTTTACGTCAGTAGTTGTACCTTCGTATTAGCTTCTTTTCTCTTATTCATTTTTGTGCTTGTTCTTTCTATTAATATATCTTGTGTATCATGTTTTTACACCATGCTTCTTTGACTTAAATTCGTTTAATGCAATATGATTTCATTTACTTTGACATAATTATATATACTGTATATATATATATATATATATATATATATATATATATATATATATATATATATATATATATATATATATATATATATATATATATATTAACAAGGGTACCTGGCATTGCCGAGCCAAAAAGGCGAACACTCGAATCCTATTTGTTCTAGTGCAGTCTTTCCTTCTATTCCAGAATGACCATATACCTTTTATGTTTTTGAGGAGGGATTATAAGAGGTCCAAGAACTTTCTATTTCAGTTTTCGCAGACTAACACACAGTATTTGTGCGCACATGTTTTTTATTACCGGTGACCTCAAATGGCCCCGGTCAACCTCGCATAGCTTAGGTCCTAACTGGAGGTCATGTGCGTCTCCATGCCAAAAATTGGGCTGCTGGGTCCAGTCGTTAGAGTTTGTGTTACATGTGATCTCAAATGACTTCAGACGCGTGACCTCAAATGACCTCGGAGGTTAACCTCACATAGCCAATATCCGAACTGGAGATCATGTGAGTCTCCATGCCAACAATTGGGCTGTAGGGGTACCCGGCGTTGCCCGGGCCAAAAAGGCGAACACTCTACCGATGACCTCAGATGACCCAGATCTGAATTTTGACCCCCTAAAACCATCTATGGATCACCCTGTTTCAGAATATATATGAGTCTAGGGGTCTCTGACCCTTGGTTTGGACGTGATTGAAGGACAAATCAACCAGCCAACCAACAAACAAACAACGCGCCTCTTTTATATATATATATATATATATATATATATATATATATATATATATATATATATATATATATATATATCTGTTATGCGAACACATACCTTCTTTATCTTGTTAACTAATTCTACTATTTTTAGAATATTGCTGGTTAGTACCACTATTACTGGTTAGTACCTCATGGCCATATTCCCTCAAATATTATCACACTATGTCCTTTAGAGATTTAGATTCAATTTACTCTTCCCATAGTGTCCATCACACCATGGTAGTTTCCCTACCGTTTTTTCTTTTTTATTCCTTTTTCTACCATTCCTTCCTCCTTATTTCATTTTCCCTTTTTACTGCGTGTCAGATAATTCTTTGTGCAGCCGGAGGCGAAAAGTGTGGTAGTGTGAAGTGTAACAATATGATGAGTAGCAGTTCGAGAAGTGGTAGCGCTGTGTACCACTGTGAGGTGTGACCGTGAGGTGTGGCAGTGAGATGCGACTGTGAGGCTTGACGGTGTGAAGCGTGACTTAGATGTAGCAATGTTAGGTGTGACAGTGTGAAGTGCGGATGTGATGATTGGCTGTGAAATGTTGTAGTGTGATGTGTGAATGAAAGGTGTGACAGTGTAAGCAAGGCAATGTGATGTGTGGCAGTTACAGGCGTGACTGTGAGGCATCACAGTGTGAGATGTGAGTGAGATTAGGCGTGACAAGCAAGTGTGGCAATGTGAACTGTGGTAGTGTTTTTCTTTTTTTTAATTTGAGATTTGGCAGTGTGAGCCGTGTGCAGTATGAACTGTGTCGGTGTTTGGTGTGTGACAATAAAGTGTGGCAGTGAGAGGGATGACTAAGAGTTGTGGCACTGTGAGTGGTGGCAGTACCCTATATGTTGTGTACTCTGGGCGAGTGAGATGTGACAGTGTGATGTGTGACTGTGAGGTGTGGCAGTGTGAGATGTGACAGTGTAGGATGTGGTAGTATGAGGCGGGGTGGTGTGAGGTGTGGTGGTGTGAGGTGTGGTGGTGTGAGGTGTGGTGGTGTGAGGTGTGGTGGTGTGAGGTGTGCCAGTGTGAGGTGTGCCAGTGTGAGGTGTGACTGTAAAGTATTGCAGTGTAAGGTGCGAATGTGATGTGTGGCACTGTGAGGTGTGACAGTTTAAGTTGTGGGGATGTGAGATGTGGCGATGTGTGGTGTTGTGTGAGTTGTGACTAATTTGTGGTAATGAGGTGTGGCAGTGTGAGGGATGACTGAGGTGTGGCAGTGTGAGGGATGACTGAGGTGTGGCAGTGTGAGGGATGACTGAGGTGTGGCAGTGTGAGGGGTGACTGAGGTGTGGCAGTGTGAGGGATGACTGAGGTGTGGCAGTGTGAAGGGTGACTGAGGTGTGGCAGTGTGAGGGATGACTGAGGTGTGGCAGTGTGAGGAGGGAAGACTGAGGTGTGGCAGTGTGAGGGAAGACTGAGGTGTGGCGGTATGAGGGATGACTGAGGTGTGGCAGTGTGAAGGGTGACTGAGGTGTGGCAGTGTGAGGGATGACTGAGGTGTGGCAGTGTGAGGAGGGAAGACTGAGGTGTGGCAGTGTGAGGGAAGACTGAGGTGTGGCGGTATGAGAGATGACTGAGGTGTGGCGGTATGAGGGATGACTGAGGTATGGCAGTGTGAGGGATGACTGAGGTTGCAGTGTGAGAGATCACTTTGGTGTGGCAGTGTGAGGTATGACTGAGGTGTGGCAGTTGAGTTATGGCAGTGTGGGGTGTGGCAGTATGAGATGAAGTGGTGTGAGGTGTAGCAAATTGACGTATGGCAGTGTAAGGTGTGGTAATGTCTTCTAACGCACAGGACCTTTGCTAACACCTTGCATAACCCAATCAAAGTTCACATCATTCTCCCACAGAGTCTACATCATCTTTTATATTGTCTATACTCTTATTCATGGTCTGCTCTTATTCATCTCACTCTCCCATCTCTACCTATTTCTGCATCATTCTCATCAAGTATCTTCTGCTGTCGTTATATCATTTCCTTTTATCATCATCTGCCACATTTTCTACAGTCTCTTACTGTTTTACCTCTTTCTCCTGATTCCATTCCACACATACCGACAATTTCCACTTCTCCGTCTTCTTTTGCTGTTTCTACATCACTCTTTTCTGTTCATTTATCATCAGTCGTAATATCTACTGTATGTTGTCTGCTATATTTCAGCTATCTGTCCCGTTCATTTTCTTATACCAATTTAGAATAATCTCCTTTTAGTATCGCATCATTTACTACATTACCTACATTATTATTCTTGTTTCACTCCCGTCTTTCTTTTCCATCTCATCTTTGCAGGTTTCTCATTTGTTCCGTCTCGCCGTCCTCACATCATTTCCATCATCATCATCGCCATCTCAGTGTCTAATAATGTTTCTCTCCTTTTTTCATCCCACCCCGGCAGCTTCCACTACTCCCTGCCTACCAGTTCGCGTTCGGAGCATCGGACCACTTCGAACGAGGTGACGGGGGAGTACGCCTTCGTGGCTCCTGAGGGAGACGAGTTTCATTTTCGCTACCAGGCTGGAAAACAGGGATTCCAGGTCCAGAGTAACGCCCTGCCCATCGCCCCAGAGGATACGGAGGAGGTAAAGAGGGCCAAGGAGGAGTTTTTTGAAGCATATCGGAAGGCGCTTGAGATGGCGGGTTCGGATGAAGATTCGGATTCATCATCTTCAGAGGAGGATGGGGCGTATGGAGATTCAGATTCTAGTGAGGAGAGTGGTGAGGATTCCGATGAGGAGGGGGAAGATTCAGACGAGGGGGAAGAGGAGGACTCCGAGGAGGGAGAGGAAGGCTCAGAGGAGGAAGAAGAAGAACAAGAGGAGGAGGGGGGAGAGGAGGAGGAGGAGGAAGAGGAAAGTGAAGGCAGAGAGGAAGAGGAAGGTGAAGGCGGAGTGGAAGGGGAAGGTGAAGAGGAAGAGGAGGAGGAGGGAGAAGACACAGGTGAAGGGGAAGAAGAGAATAAGGGCGAGGAAGAAGGTGGAAAATCCCTTGTCAGACAGAAGAAGAAAATAATGTTCAAAAACATTGTCAGGGATATTGGCTTCGGTCAGAAAATAGCTCGACCCTACCCATACAGCTTTGGCCAATGGAATAAGTAGCTAGCCAATGATCTCCTATGTTGTGAATGGTTACCTTTGGTTAAAAAGACTCATTTCCTTTACCCAGAATAAGTCATTCCCAGTCCCAGCAATACATATCATATCCTCACTCTGCTCTTCCTTCATGGAAAAAAAATAACTTTTTTTTTTTCAACACATCGTACAACTTCATTAGATATTTTTAAATATTTCACAGGGGTTCATATACCCTGGCTTAGTCATATTTTCCTTGCATCATTCCCTTCCATTTACTTTGTCATCTTTGGCTTCGGAAAGAGCATTTGCCTTTGCTGTAAACGAACCATTTGACTCAGAAGGGAAGTCTACACTTCTATAAAAGATCTTGTTGATTTAATCAGAAAATTAGTTTTTATCAAAATTATTATATCAGTTCGAAGTAACTACAGTTATTCAAACTATATGCTGAAATAAGGCAATATTCTAAATTTTCTTAAAATTAACTACTAAATACTTCGTTCACTGAAATGATTGGTGCAATTATTTTTGTTGACGGCTGGATTTCATATTTAATTTTTGCATGGACTCAGAAATCATCCAAGAACACAAGCTTGCTCAAACAAATGCCTTATATAATAAAGCTTATATTGATAGATTAATATACACATATAGTGATGACAGACAATATATGTATAGATTTAAAATATGCATACACATAAAACATATAAAACGTATATATATTTCTAGCTATGTCACGCAGGCAATATTAGAGATAGTATTTATAGCTTTATATTGCAATGTCGGCTTTTTGTCCATAGGCCATATAATATTTAGATAAGCCTAGGGTAAAAATGCATTGGTCTAGAGTGAAGTGTAAGGCCTGTAGTCATTATATTTAGGCCTAGTGTCAAATTTATAGGCCTAGATGCATACATAGTGTCCTCGGGTATTGTGCATAGGCCTAGGGCTGTGTGTGTTTTTGGTTATGTGTGTAGAGTAATGTGCATAGGCCTAGGCTGAGAAATAAATATTGCTGTATTTACTCAGGTATGAAAATCTATTTTAGGAAATAATGATATGGAATGAGACATTATACTGTATTATGTTAATGGATATGATTATTTATTGTGATTGTGTTGCTAATATTGGTGATTTAACTGAACGATATGATCAACAGTTTTGACTATAGGTCCGTAACTAGAAATGTGGTACTCGGCAATGTGTTAGTATAGAGAGGGATGTGATTAATCATACTGAAGGATGTGATTATTTATACTGAATCATGTTTCTATCCGGGATGCCTTTTGACACGGAGAGATGTGACTATTTTACTGGGGGAATTGGGAGTTTATACTAAATGAAGTGATAGCTTTTCGTGAAGCATGAAATAATCAGTGAAGGAAGTTCAAGACTGCGTTGAAGAATATGTCTGTTGAAACTAGGGTTGTCTATAGATGGCGCGACGAATTTCATGGCAGGATTTGTCCAACGCTATAGACTGTCTGTTGCGAGAGTATATTGCATGTATTGGTTATAACGATTTGATTGATGATACTAAAGAATTTGACTGACCTTGCTGAAGCAATTCACTGGTGATACTGAAGGGCGTAAGTGATAATTTTTTACTACTCATCTGGTTGTGACTAATATAATCAATTTTCGAATGCTCCTAATTTGCCTGGAATCTGAGACAAGTTTGTGGGAGATCTCCAAGCTTGTTTTGCTGTCTCTCGTTTGTGTCTCTCTGTCTCTTTCTAAAACTAGTTCTTGCTGCCTCCCTTCTCTGCTGCATTGTTTACACTTCTACGTTGTCTTTTAGTATTATCTGTGTCTCTCGTCTTCTTCACTTACCTCTAACTTTTCATTGTGTTTCGGAAGGATGTTTTTGCTGTCTCTGTCCCTGTTCTTGTTTCTCTTGTTGTCTTTATATTTTATTGTCAGCTCACTTTTTTTTTTTTTTTTTTTTTTTTTTTGTCTGTCATTCCTTTCCCATCGTGTCTCATACTTGTTATTGCTCTCTCTGCTCCCGATCTTATTCCTACTATTTTTCTCTTTAATTCGTCTTTATTTTCTCTTCTCTTTGTCTTGTCCTTATCTGTGTTTCTAATTGTTGTCTCTGTCCTTCATCCTTGCCCTTGTTTTTCTTTGCACTGGCTACCCATTATTTAAATTTGCTTCTCCAACTGGTTGTGTATTAATGTCCCATATGGAGATGTCCTTTGTGATGATGTCCTCTCTGAAGATTACTCCTTGCCAATGTCCTTTATGGTAGTGTCCCCTTTCGCGATGACCTCTTTAGCCATGCTGGTTCGCGATGTCCTCTTTGGTGATGTCATCTGTGATGATTTTTTTGGCATGTCCTATGTGATGATATCCTCTGTGGTAATGTCCTCTTCGCCGATGTCCTTCGTGTCAGTATCCTCTGGGGCTAGGTTATGTAATGATATCATACCTGGAAATGTTCTCTGTGGCAGTGTGGTTAGTTGTACTTCCGTTAATGTTGCCTGTGGCAGTGTACTATGGGGCGTTGTCTCCAGTGGTGGTGCGCGTACAAAAGGCCATATTGTCTTGGGCTTGGCAGGTTTTCTAGCACCTCTGTCTTAGCTGTCCATGATTTTTTTCCTTGTGTTTTATTTATTACGTACTTTTCATTTACGGTTTGCATATTTTGTACTACTGTACTATCAGGCACGATAATATTAGCGTAGAGTCAGGGACAAAAATTAGTCTGCTGTTCCACTTCATCTACATTTCACTCAAAGCATGTTCATTTCCTTCCTTCCTGACGCTTCATATGAAAAAGAATAATTTATGGGTGGAAAAAAAACACCATATTTCTCTCATCTTTGGAATGTTAGTCACCAGAGGGAACTGACAAGCTGAAGACGTGAAGTATAAGGCGAACTTTGATCTCCGATGGTACAATAAAACAGAAATATATATGTAAGAAGAGGTGCTGGGGAGCTTCCTTGGCCAACGAGACTAAGGGCCAAGGTGGTGTCGAGGAAGTTTTGGCCAGATGCTGACGTATTATATATTTTTATACGAGTTGTTCTGTAATATATTTTCTTTGACCGAATAGAGCTTAAGTAAATGGCAGAATGCAAGATGTGTTTCTCTTTATTATCCTGAATTTCTATGTGTTTAATTTCCTTAGATTTTGGTACGTCATTTCCTATTATACTAAGAAGACAGATGCCCCTATGTAATCATAGGGGCATCTGTCTTCTTAGTATAACAGGAAAAGTGTATGGTAGGATACTTATTGACAGAGTTAGAGAAAGAACAGAGGAATTAGTTGGAGAAGAACAGGGAGGCTTTAGGAAGGGAAGAGGTTGTGTAGATCAGATATTCATTCTTAGATCTTTAGTGGATGAGTTTCTAGAGAAGGGAAAGAAGTTGTATGCGGCTTTCATGGATTTGGAGAAAGCGTATGACAGGGTGGATAGACAAGGATTGTGGAAAGTATTGAGAATATATGGAGTAGATGGGAAGTTGTTGAATGCTGTGAAGAGTATGTATGATGGTGCGAAGGCTGCAGTGCTTGTGGATGGTGAACTGAGTGAATTTTTCTCTTTGAAGGTTTGAAACAGGGATGTGTCATGTCTCCATGGTTATTCAATCTATATATGGATGGTGTAATAAAAGAGGTACAAGGTAGCGTAGTGGATGTTGGAGTGGCCCTGGTGAGAGAGGGTAGTGTTTGGAAACTCCCTGTACTGTTGTTTGCAGTTGATTCTGTGTTGTTGAGTGAAGACGAAGGGGAGCTGCAAGGCTTGGTGGATGAGTTTGGGAGAGTGTATAAGAAACGGAATCTAAAGGTGAATGTAGGGAAGAGTAAAGTGATGGTCTTTGAGAGAGGTGAAGTCAGTGAATGTACAGCGAGGTTGGATGGTGAGGAATTGGAAAATGTGAGTATGTTTAAGTACTTGGGTAGGTAGTGTGATGAGTAAGGATGGAGGTTTGGAGGGTGAAGTGCTTGAAAGGGTACAGCAGGGAAGAAAGGTTGCTGGTTCCTTGAAAACAGTGATAAGAAGCAGGGAAGTGAGCATGGAAGTGAAAAAGTTACTACATGACAGAATTGTGATACCAACTCTAACGTATGGAAGTGAAGCTTGGACATTGCTGGAAGGACACAAGTCAAGAGTGAGAGCAGTGGAAATGAGTTATTTAAGAGGAGCCTGTGGAGTCACATGGAGAGACAGGCTGACGAATGAGGATATAAAGGAGCGTTGCGGTGTGGATGTGGATGTGATAGGAAGCGTTAGGAGGAATACACTGAGGTGGTTTGGCCATGTGGAGAGGATGGTGAAAGACTGACGAAGAGAGTGTATGTGAGTGAGGTGGAGGGGGGAAGAGGGAGGGGGAGGCCGAGGATGAGATGGAGGGATGGGGTGGAGAGGTATATGAGAGAGGGGTGTGTGGATTGGGAGCGGGGCAGTGAAATGGCGGGGGACAGGGCGATGCGGAGGCGATTTGCTTGTAGCCACCCCGAACGGGATTGAGGCGTCTGGCAATAGATAGATAGATAGACAGATTAACTACTTCACTGCGATGCTCTCCTTAATTATTGTTACCACAGGACTAATTGCACAGTTAGCACAAGGTCTCCCATACAAAAAACTGGTAGTTACATACTTCATTAAACCCCGAACTACAAGAGGCTCTCCTAGCTTAAAAGGTATAGTTTGAATGCAGCAAGAATGAACCAAAAGATGTCAGCGAATTCAGGAGGCTAAGGAAGATTCATGCCTTTACATCCTCATCTGTGCGGTATGAAATGTGAAATTGTCGGACAGATAAAAATGCATCAGAACGAAGTAAACATTTAAAATACTTACAGGGTGACAGGCGTTAAAATAGGTCAGATCAGTCTTCATCTCTGAGTGACACACACACACGCACACACACACACTAACTAAATATTACTAGGTTCGTTAGAATTTGATCGTGTGGAGAAACCAAAGGTATTGATATGCTGCAAAAAAAGTACTGATATGAAAACAACGTAATAACACAATGAAAAAATGGAAAAATGCTGCACTGCCGTTATGTCACGTGAATTTAAGATTAAGTTTGTCAGACGAAAAGAAAATGATTGATGAGAGGATGGAGAGAAGAAAAGTGAAGCTAGATGCAGTAGGGTAGATGGGATGGGGTAAAAACAGGATAGGATACACAACACAGGATTTGGTAGATAGATTGGATAATACAGGCTGGATAAGACTGGATGGATAAGGCAGGATGGAAAAAATAGGATGGAAAAGACAAGATGGATACGACAGAATAGATGGGATAGGATGAATAAGAGGATGAAAAGACAGGATGGACAAAACCGGAAGGATAAAACAGGATGGATAGGGGAGGATGGATGAGACAGGATAAATAACACAGGATGGTTTAAATAGGATGGATAGAACAGGATGGAAAAAAAACAAGAGAAATAAGGCAGGATGGATAAGATAGGATGGATGAGACAGGATGGAAAGACAGGATGGATGAGACAGGATGGATAATGCAGGATGGATGAGAAAGGATGAAAAGACAGGATGGATAAAACAGGAGGAAAAGACAGGAGGAAAAGACAGGATGGATAAGACAGGATGGGTAAGGCAGACTAAACAAGGCAAAGTGGATAAGAAAGGATGGATAAGTCGAGATGGATAAGACAGGATGAATCAGACAGGATGTATAAGACAGGATGGATAGAACAGGGTGGATAAGACAGGATTAATAACACAGGATGGATAAAATAGGATGGATAGAACAGGATGGAAAAAGCATGAGGGATAAGGAAGAAGGGATAAGATAGGATACATGGGACAGGGTAGATCAGACAGGATGGATGAGAGAGGACGGATAAAACAGGATGGACATGACAGGATAATTAAGACAGGATGGATAAAACAGGATGGGCAAGACAGGATGGATACGGCAAGTTGGATAAGACAGGATGGATAAGACAGGATGGATAAAACAAGATGGATAAAACAGGATGGATAAGACAGGATGGATCAAACAAGATGGAAAAGACAGGATTGATAAGTCGGGATGGATAAGACAGGAAGGAAAAGACAGGATGGACTAGACAGGATGGAAAAGACAGGATGATTTAGACAGGATGGATAAGGTAGGATAAGATAGATCAGATAGGATGGGTAAAATAGAATGAATGAGACAGGATGGATAATACAGGATGGATAAGACTGAATGGAAAAGACAGGATGGATTAGACAGGATGAATGGAATAGGGTGGATTAGACAGGATGGTAAGACAGGATGGATAGGACAGGATGGATAAGACAAGATGGATAAGACAGGATGGATGATAGGATGGGGTAGGCAATACAAGATGGATGAAATAGAATGGGATGGATAGGACAGGATGGATAAAATAGGATGTGTAGGACAGGATAGATATGATAGGACAGGATATATAGGATAGGATGGGTAAGTAGAGCAGGATGGATAAGATATGATGGGACAGGTAGGAGTGGATGGATAAGATAGGAGGGACGGGATGGATAAGAAAGGATGGAATATATAGCACTGTATGGGTAAGAGAGGATGGGACAGGTTGGGCAGGATGGAAAACATAAGAACATAAGAACATAAGAAGAGAGGATAACTGCAGTAGGCCGGTTGGCCCATCCTAGGCAGCTCCTAGAAGAGTAACTTAACTACTAGAATGAGATAAGGATAGCAAAGAAGAAGGCTCTCCCCCGCCCTCCAAACCCTCCAGCCGAAGCCGGCAGGAAAAAGTCAGAAAGAACACCACGCCGTATAGAAAAACTGGCGTGGACATTTTACAGGAAAGTGTGAAAGGAGAATAGAGACTATCATAGTGTAACCTGAAAAGAAAATTTATTTTTGAATTAGTATTGGTTATAATATTTTCTTTATTCTATATCCACCCCTTATTTGTCATATGCTTATCTAGCCTATGCTTGAAACTCTCAATGGAAGAGGCAGCAACTACTTTACTAGGTAGCTTATTCCATTCGTCTACTACTCTATTACCAAACCAATTTCTACCGATTTCCTTTCTGAAACGGAATTTTTCTAGTTTGAAACCATTATTTCTAGTTCTATCCTGTATGCTCACTTTAAGTACCTTGCTAATATCTCCTTTATTTATACCATTCATCCACTTAAAAACCTCAATTAAGTCTCCCTTACTCTACGCCTCTAGCGAATGCAGACTTAGTCTTTTCAGTCTGTCTTCATATGACAGGTTCCGGACGTCATGTATCATTTTAGTCATTCTTCTCTGTATATTTTCTAACGAATTAATATCCATTCTATAGTAAGGACACCAAAATTGTACTGCGTAGTCTAAATGTGGCCTTACTAATGCTAGATAAAGTTTCAGTATTACTTTAGATGATCTATTGCTCACGCTTTCTCGAAATAAATCCTAGGACCCTATTTGCTTTATTTCTCGCATTAATGCACTGTTGCCTAGGTTTAAGGTCGTTACTAATCATAACTCCTAGATCTCTCTCGCATTCCGATTTGCTAATTTCTTTGTTATCTAAGCTGTATTTAGTATCTCCAATGGTCTTGCCTACGTTAAGTACTTTACATTTTTCAACGTTAAATTCCATTTGCCAAGTTTTAGACCATTTGGACAATGTATCGAGGTCTTTTTGTAAGTAATGGCACCGTCAGTCGAGTTAATGATACGCCCTATTTTTGTATCGTCGGCAAATTTGCTGATTCTGCTATTGACTCCTAAGTCTAGATCATTTATATATATGATAAATAATAAGGGACCGAGTACTGAACCCTGTGGTACACCGCTAGTTACTAATCCCCAGTCCGACTTAGTTCCATTTATTAATACTCTCTGCTTTCGTCCTTTCAGCCAGGATTCTATCCATTTTAAGATATCGCCGTCTATACCGTGTGCTCGAACCTTTCTAACTAACCTTTCGTGTGGGACTCTATCAAAAGCTTTACTAAAGTCCAGATAAATAACATCGTAAGCTTTATCGCTATCTACTGCCTCATAGACCTCCGAGTAGAATGACAACAAATTTGTGAGGCAGGATCGTCCTTGCCTGAATCCGTGCTGACTTTCGTTTATAAGATTAAATCTTTCTAAGTGTTCTCTAATCCTATTTGCCAAAATTGACTCTAGCATTTTTCCTACTATTGACGTTAGACTTATCGGACGATAATTCGACGCAGCTGATTTATCACCCTTTTTAAAGATGGGCACTACGTTTGCGGTTTTCCACGCCTCTGGAACTTCTCCTGAACTTAAAGAGTCATTAAATAACGTTAAAAGTGGCTGACATAATTCTTCTTTGGTTTCTTTTATAATTTTTGCATATATATCGTCCGGACCTGGCGATTTTTGAGGTTTTAACTTGTTAATTTCTTTCAATACGTCCTCCTTACTAATGGTTATTTTACTAAGAATATTTTCCGTATTCTCATGGTAAATATTTGCTGCTTGAGGGACCAGGCTTAGATTTTCCTTGGTGAATACTGATATGAAATAATTATTTAGGCTGGAGCACATTTCTTTATCTTCACTGGTAATGTCACCTGATTCTGTTCTGAGTGGTCCTATCCTATCTTTATTTTTCGTTCGGTACATTTGATAAAAACCCCTTGGGGTTTACTTTTGATTCACTTAAAACCTTAATTTCATAACTTCTCTTTGCTTTTTCTTATCTCCTCTTTACTTCTCTATTTAAAATTGTGTACCGGCATGTAAGTGTTCCTCTCCACGTTTTATTTTTCTATATATTCCTTTCCTTTGGCCTATGAGATTTTAATCTGTTGTTTAACCATCTTGGTTCTGAATTATTAGTTCTAAACGGTTTTGAAGGAATATATCTATCTTGGCCTCCGTGTATTATATTTATTAACTCGTTATACTTCTCACTGGTCGAACGTCTGTTTGGTACTGGAGCTGAGTTAATTTCCGTCACCTGGACTACATTCCTATCTACCACCTCCCCCCTCACAGACACCTGACGGACATCCCCAGGTGCTTCCTGCGCCTGACCTATGACCTGGGGATCCCCACTAACCTGACATTCCCTCAAATAGCTAATCTCCCTGTGGAATACCGTTCGAAAATAAGCTCTTAAGCCATCGAAATCTCCTAGACGAAAATTAGGAACGGTGGAGGTATTTTCAGTGGAACAGACATCCCAAATAAATTTGAACTTAATTTCTTCATGATCGCTATTACCAAGTCGTCCACCGACCTCTATATCGCTAATGATATTTTCTTTATTAGCTAAAACCAAATCTAGTATATTATTACCTCTGGTGGGCTCCCTGATATACTGATAAAGGAAATTATCCTGTACTACCTCTAGAAATTCCTCTGACTCTGCATCTCCTGTCTGATTTCTCCAATCTATCCTTGGCAGATTAAGGTCCCCAAACAATTATTACTAAGCTGGACTGTGATGCTTTCCTAATTTCCTCCCAGAGGTATTTACTATCAGCTCTACTTAATTTAGGAGATCTGTAAATTGCTCCTAAGACTAATTTCTCCCTATTGTTACTAATTTCAACCCAGACACTTTCTGTGTCCCTATTTACTTTAATGTCTGCTTTATTGTAACAGTTTAATGAATCCTTTACATAAATAGCTACCCCTCCCCCCTTTCTTCCCTGACGGTTTGACACAAAAATATTATAGCCTTTTATCTGATATTCTGCTAAAAATTCTCGAGTGTCTGTATTCATCCAAGTTTCACTAATAACGGCAATGTCTATTTTCTCTGTACAAATTAAAGCCCTCAGTTCATCCATTTTATTACGTAAACTCCGGCTGTTTGTGTAGTACACTTTCAGATTATTACGAGTAGTTATGCCTTTACCTTGGCATTTACTGTTATTTATTTTATTACTAACTGGGAAACTCTTTACTTTACTAATATAACAATTTTTTGTACTATCGCTTATCGCCCTTCTATCATCGCTTGTTCTATCTTCTATCATCGCCTGCTCAATTTGAGGTGCCTGAGTGGATGTATCTACACTATTGGTTGAACTTTTGTTCTTAATTTTGCAAGTATCGATGCATCTATCCAAACATGGTAATAATGATTTCTGACTGTAGTTGCTGCATCTTCCTGTACACCTACTTCTCAATCTCGAAAAAATCCCTCCAACTCCCTATCTATCATTCCAGCTAAAACAGTAACTCCCTGCCTGCTAAGATGAGTCCCATCCCAACTATACAAGGCACTTCGTCCATAAAACCGGTCCCAGCTGTCTATGAAAGGTATTGCATTATCTTTGCAATACCTTTCAAGGCGGCAATTAAACCCTATTGGGTAGGACAGGATAGATAAGGCAGAATGGATGAGAAAATAGATAAAACAGGATGGAATACAGAGACTGGAAATAACTGGGCTGATGAAGCAGTATTGATACGACAGGATGGACAAGACTGGATAGATATAAAAGGATGGATGGAAGAGAGCGAGGTAAATAAGACAATCAGGTTGATCAAACAAGAAAAAGGAAAGAGAGAAAAATAAGGAAAAATAAGACAGACTCAAGAAAGAAAGGAACTAGTATACATTCAGGGAAAAATCGTAAATTAGTAAGAATGCACCACTTTAATATCCCTGAAAAACATGAAAATAAACCATCAGTCCTCATAAATATCCTCTTAAACATACATACCCTGCTGGAGCATAAAACACTATAATAATGATCGGTGAAGAATATATTATTGTGCGTCTGACTGTGAAGTAAGCAAGAAAGCAGCAAAGGAGAGAAAGGAAAAAGGTAGGGGTCAAATCTCTCTCTCTCTAGCTAGAGGAAATTCGTAATGCTGAGACCGAAATATTACCTCCACTGTCATCTTTATTACGATCACGTGTTCCTCATGCCAGATTCCCTCAGACGGTTCTACTCAGCTTCATTCTGAAAGCTAGATGACGACTTTTTTTTTTTTTTTTTTTTTATTTTTTTATTTCTCATTTCATTTTTCCAACAACCAGACGATTTTATTCAGTTTAGGAGAGACGTCCCGTAGTGAGGGAGGTAACGAAAATCTCTGATAATGAGTGGGTGACGCAGGTCAAATGAGGTCAGTTAAGGAGCGCCTGGTTCAAACCAGTTCAGGTGACCAAGGGAAAAGCAGGTTAGTGACACAGTTCACACGAGGCTGGGGCGGGGTAGAACTAGCTTTCATAAAGCCAGTCATACAAAATATTCACATGTTAAACAAATTGATATTTAGTTAAAGCTATTTCACAAAAAACTACTTGATAGTCATGTAAGACTGTCTCACAGGGATCAGTTTTCCCACAAAACCAATTATAAATCAGATATAGATATCTCACACGGTTGAAAAAATTCCCAATTTTAACATCACGCAAAACATTTAATATTATGAACTTTTTCACATAAAACACCTATTATTCTAATAATGTTGTTTCATATAAAGTAAATCTTGTTCTCGTAACGCCATTTTGCGTGTAGTACCTACCATACTAGCAAAACACTCTCATAAAGCATCTAGTGAGCCGACAAAGCCGTTTCAAGGAAAGCACTGCATATTTCAGTTGTCATCTATTATCATTTGGCAGAGTTATCACACATAATCATACATTAAACATACAGTAAAGGTTATCCACTTGTGATTTACGTAAAGTTCCCACATAGCCCAACAGTAACTGCTAGGTTAATAATAATTTGTTAGGAAGGGAGAGAGAGAGAGAGAGAGAGAGAGAGAGAGAGAGAGAGAGAGAGAGAGAGAGAGAGAGAGAGAGAGAGAGAGAGAGAGTAAATTAGGTCAGATTACAATAGCTTAGGTCAATATCAGATAAGACTAAGAGGAGGTCAAGGGAGATAAAAGGTCACCAAATTCAAGAAAAAGAGGTTCATTGAAAGGTCATGTCACTTAACTACAAACAGGTCAGGTCAGGTGGGGAAACCAGTTGGCACATTAGGCAAATGAAGTAGTTTACATGGTGATGATAATGATGGTGATCACACCACCACCATCACCAGTTCGTTCGTTCAAAGATTCCCGCACCTATAGTGCAGGCCGGGCCATACATTAGCCCGGTCAGTGGGGTATGGGCTGGTTAAAAAACAGTAAGGGGGGAGGACAGGACCTGGGGATCGCCCAGCACACACGTCCTGTCTCCTGGCTGGCTTTGTGGTGTGTGACCACCACCAGTCCTATAGTATATAGTATATAGACATACTGTACAGCTGCTGCTACTGCTGCTGATGTTGGGGAAAAAAGTTAATTAAAACGTACCAGAGCCTACTACAGTATCCATTTAATGGCCAGTCTCTTTACCCTTAGGATGGTGGGAGAGGTCTCTCAGCTAAATCATGTCCGGCGATAAATAATTATCCCATTGCCAACACAGCAACTTAAAAAAAGCTAGTATGGTTTCATTTGTGGGGTTCATTGAGATACTCATATTTGCTGAGTCCTTTCACATATTAATCTCTTTGTCTTTGTGAGTCATTATTTTCATAATTTCTTCCTTACGACCCTAGGAATCACTCCTGTATTTTCATCCCACCATCAAGTTTGTGGCTGAGCTGCTCATTACTATCACCACTGACTCTAGTTTGCTAATATAGGCTCTAGACTGAATTATAAACATGCTGCATCAAAACAATAAAAACATTTTGAGCATTTGGTACCCGAATCCTCAGAGCTGGGAGTTGAAATGCCGTGGAGTTATGAACAATGAGTACCCTGTTAATTTGAACCAGTCTCCCATCCTGTACGTGGTTTTCTTTAATGTACTGGGGTTACTAACACTTTCGTATATTTCTCTGTTACCTTCTAATACTACTCACCGTTAACACAATCTATGCATCCTAGTGTGCAGTTATGTTTATATCAATATTTCAAGTTACTGATTTCTTTCTATTTACAATGCTTCTGTTTCTTTAGGGTCACTCTTCATCAAAACACAACTCACTTTTCCTTTCCCTCTTTTACTTCCTTTCTGACCCATTTTTCCGTTCCTTCTTTTACATCCTTTCATTCCCTTCCCTTCCATTTTTCTTCCTCTCCCCTTTAGCTTTCGTTCTTTTTTTCGTGTCCCATGTCTTTTATGGTCCACTTCTTATTTTCCTCACTTATTCTTCCTCTCGTTTCCTTTCTCCCCGACTCTTCTCTTCCATCTCATCTCCCCATTCCTTTCCTCCTTCCCACTTTCTTTCCCTTCTCCTCTTCCTCCTCCTCCTCTCCTTCCTGCAACTCCTTCCTTCTCTCTTCTCTCCGACTGCCCGTTCCTTCTTCCCTCTACATTTATTATATTGTTTCAGTTCTCCCTCCACCTCTCTCTTTCTTCATTCCCCTATTTCCTTTATTTTTTTTTCATTCTTTTCTCAATTCTTCTTTTGCCTCTCCTCCTTCCGTCCACTTTTTCTTCTTCCATCCACGTTTCATCTCTCACTCCTCCTAACCAGTCGCCGCTTTTTCACTCTAATCATTCACTGTTTTGTATTGAATATTGTTGTTAGCCCTCTTCCTTTATTGGCATTCTCTCTCTCTCTCTCTCTCTCATTCCTCCTGCTTCCCTTCATCTACTTCCCAGCTCCATTTCCTGCCATCTTTCCTCACTTTCTCCCCTTTCCGTTCCACATTTCCTCCTCTAATACTCCTTCTCTCCCCTCTTCCTCTCCTCCCCTTTTCATTTCCTTCATTTCTTACTTATTTCAATCCCTTCTGTCTCTCCTCGCAACCCTCATTTCCCTTTCCTTTCCATTTCTTCTTCTAACCCTCTTTCTCATCGTCTTTCATCCTCCCACTTTCTCCCTCTTCCTATTCTCACTCCTTCTCTGTATCTATCATGACTTTCTCTTTCACCCTCCCACCTTCCCTCTTGTTTCCTCCTCTAACCTCAGCTTCCCTCCCTCCTTCCCCCTCGCCTTTTTTTTTTTTTTTTTTTTTTTAACTTCCTATTGAACCTAGACTCATTTGGGTGTGTCCCGTTATGGTTAATTTTTTTGTCTTTGGCTTCTTTGCATAATTTCTCAAGTGTTTTTTTTCACTGGAGTGTTGCGTAGCGAGAGAGGAGAGGGACTGAGGATGGGAGGGAGTGGGGAGACAGAGTGAGGGAGACAGGGCAGGAGTAAAGGTATATAATAAGAAAGGGAAGGTTGGTTGGAAATTTTAAGCTGACAAGGGCATGGATGTACGGCATATAGAAGGAGGGGAGGATGGAAGATTGAGAGGGGTGTGGGTGGGGATTAGGGTGAAGGAGGGAGGGAAGAGAGGAAGGATGCAGGGAAGGAGAAGAGGAAAGGAAGAATGGGGAGGGATAGAGGTGCTGGGACGAGGGAGGGAGAGAGGGAAGGAAAAAAGTACGGTAGAGAAAGGGGAAAGACGAAAAATACAAGGGGAACGGAGGGAAGAAAATATGAAGAATGAGGGAGAAATAGGACAGTTAGGGTGAATGAGTGTGTGAGGGAACGGGGAGGGAAAGAAGGTGGAAAAGTGAAGTGTAGGAGATATGAACATGAAGATTGTTGCAGTAAGAAAGGGACTGAGGGAAGTGGGTAAAGGTGTTAGAGAATAGGAGGGAAACAGGGATAAAGAATGGTGGCGAGAGGAAGGGAGTGGGTGATGGAAGACAGGAAGGAGAGGGAGGTATGTTGGAGAGAAGGGAGAATGAAACAAGGAATTATGGGGGGGGGGGGAAGAAGCTGCCTTTAAGAGGCGATATACAGAGGTATCGGGTTTCACTGGTAGATAAAGAAGGAAGAGAGAATTCAGTTAACCCCTTCAAGCAGCGCACGTCGTTTTTACTGAATTTTTTTTTTATCACCATATGATTCTGGTCAAAGCAGGACAGACGTCTGGTGGTGATAAAATAAGAATAAATTCCATTAACTATTTTTAGTACGAAAAGACTCCGAAAAGCTGGATTAAATTGTCTGATGGTAATAAGAAGATACGTATAGAGGGGAAAAAAAAAAAAGACAACAGGAGCCCAGTCTGTTCAAAGTATCGCTGAAGCTTGCTTATTTAGGAATAACCAGAGCTGGATTCACAGTCAACAAGAAGCTACGAAGACATCACCGTAGTGAAGGAGCTGAATGACAAGCAGAGAAAATGAAGTGTAATAGTGCAATTATCGGCGTACATAACTTCACGGGCAAAAAATATAATGGCAATAATTGACAATATTGATCTCGACATCTGACCTTGACCTGCCGTATTTATCTGAAATTGAACCGGTTTATAGCAGTGACACCAGAAACCAATCTATCATTTTTTTTCCCCCTCAATCTGACAGTTAGAGGATAGTATTGTTACTGCTGGTGTCCGTCCGTAGAGTTGGGCGTCAGGGAGGCTGGGCAGCTGGCCGGGTGTAGAGATTTCGTTTCCGCAGCAAATCTCGGAAAGTATTAATTACTGGTTCATGAAATTTCACATAGTTATATGTCTTATAGTGAACTGGTGCCTTTTGATAGGTAGAACGCTGTGTCTAAAGTAGTTTTTTTTATTTTTTTATCTAATGTAAAAGTAAAAAGGAGCAGAGATCTAGTTTCTGGAACAAAACTCAGAAAGTATTATCTATAATCCATGAAATCTTCACACAGTTATGTGTCTTATGGTGAACTGGTGTCTCTTAATAAATAGAATGCTGTGCCTTAAGTATTTTTTTTTTTTTGAAAATAATGTAGAAAAAAAAATATCAGAGATTTCAATGCGCCCTGCACAAGGAATCTGAAGGAATCAGGTTATGTTTACAACGGATAAACTACTGATCCTTTTTTAGTTTTAATGTTTCTGTGTTATACACGGGCCGTTATGCGCTAGGTTAGGTGTGCAGGGAGGTGGGAGGTATGTGCTGGGTCAAGTGGAGGGTTGCAGCGATGATGATGATGATTATGGTGATGATGATGGTAGTTGAGATGATGACGATAGCGATTATGATGATGATGGTATCTGAGATGATGACAATAGCGATTATGATGATGATGGTATTGTTGTTGGTGATGGTGGTAATGACGATGATGTTGATGATGAAAACGATGGTGATGGCAGTAGATGATGACGATGAAAGTGTTGGTGATAGCTGAAATGATGATGATGATGATGATGATGGATGGAGGTGGTAGTCGAGATCATGATGATGATGATGATGGATGGTGGTGGTAGTCGAGATCATGATGATGATGATGATGGTGGTGGTAGTGGATATGATGATGATGATGACGATGATGATGATGGTTTATTGAGATGTTGATGATGATGATGATGACGATAATGGTGGTGGTGGTAGTTGAGATGACGATGATGATGATGATGATGATGATGATTTTCTCTGTCATTTTTCTAAGTTTTAATGTCTCTATGTTATACAGAGAGGAGGGGGGGGGGGAGGGCTATTACGCTCTTGGTTTTGTGTCCCGAGAGGTGGGGGGTACATGCTTGGTCAAGTGGATGGTTACAACAGAGTAGCGTTCCCTATGTTTCTAGGTGGGAGTGCAGGTTTGATTAATGTGTTTATACTCACGCCTTCCCAACTCTCTAAAAAGTATGGAAAGGCATTTTCTTGCCATTTTCTTCTTCCTTTCTCTCTCTCTCTCTCTCTCTCTCTCTCTCTCTCCATGTGTTGTGTTTAAAACCACTGGGTGAGAGAGAGAGAGAGAGAGAGAGAGAGAGAGAGAGAGAGAGAGAGAGAGAGCAACATCTGATCGCATTATCGGCAACAAAGAAACGTACACAGGCGTCCAATAATTGTGGGAATAGTAATATCTCTCTCTCCCTCTCTCTCTCTCTCTCTCTCTCTCTCTCTCTCTCTCTCTCTCTCTCTCTCGCCTGCCGTACGTCACTCCGTTGTTCCGTTTACTGGATCTAGTTTACCTTCCTTTCCATTTTTCCTTCCAGAGTTCTCGCTGTGGTTAATAAATATGTCTGACAGAAGTAACAATAAATTACTGCAGTAGAGGTAAAAATTAAATACATTAGAGGTAGTTAGAAATAATATATGATGTCAAAATAAAAAGGTAAATGGAGAGTGCTGTTATTTTCTTCAATATTACAGACCTTCCTTAAGCTTAATATAATCGTCTCAAGATGGAAAAATAAGGAAGCATAAAAGGCGCCCTCCTGCTGCAGACGTTAAGATGTGATGCGCTGTTTTTTTAGTGCAAGGACGTGAGAGAAAAGAAAGCTGACTGAGAATAATGAAGATAAACGTGAGACAGACTGAGACATGACGGAGAGGAGAGTAGGTGAAAATGATGGGTTGCAACGAACTAGGAATGTGGTATGTGTGTGTGTGTGTGTGTGTGTGTGTGTGTGTGTGTGTGTGTGTGTGTGTGTGTGTGTGTGAGCTAGGGGTAAGGTGAACAAGAATCAGTGAATAGAGAGAGGCAGGTATGTGGGTGGAGTAAGAAAGACAGGGTTAAGGGGACCACTTGACAGGAGAGAGAAACGTAAAGAATACTGATTAATGACATGAGAGAGAGAGAGAGAGAGAGAGAGAGAGAGAGAGAGAGAGAGAGAGAGAGAGAGAGAGAGAGAGAGAGAGAGAGAGAGAGAGAGAGAGAGAGAGAGAGAGAGAGAGAGAGAGAGAGAGGAGGGGGGGAAAGTGAGATCGCTCTCATTATGCTATAATATCTTGACGCCCATGTTATAATTTAGTAATTTTGATGAAATTATTGTTGGTGCTGTGATAGTTGCTATCAGCTCTTGCAATATATTTAAACTGTGCAAGGGAGCTAATAAAGAGAATAAAAATTTCTATAGCAACAGAAGATGTAACACAGGAACCAAATATATGGTAAAGGATAAGAAAAAAGGCAAAAATACGAGTAATGGGGCCGTTGGGAAACGCGTGGAATGAAAGGTTAGTGTCCGTTCAGGAGCAGATGGGAATGTATTTATATTCTGTGGTGCTGACTATGCTGTGCGGATTCAAGGCCTTGGACCTAATTACTTGAAATGTGTAGAAGTTTTGGAAAAAGTTACTAACGTTTTAAATGTGCTAAATTAGTTTCACTATGTAAATAAGATACATCAAAGACAGCTGTAGAAGTAGATGCAGAATTATGTAGTAAAACTACATTAGAGTATATTAAATCAACATAGCATCATGGAGAGAATCGGTGATGGGAGAGTGACAAAGTAGATGATCAGACTGGTCGTACAGGGAGTAAGAAGGAGGGGAAGACCAAGAAGGATGTGAAAAAAAAAAAAAAAAAAAAAAAAAGACGCTGAAGAGATTGTGAATCAAATTTGGAATTAATTAGTTTATGGAAGGATTATTATCAGTCAATGATCTATGAGAGGCAAGAAGTGAAATGACTGGAGTGATCCATAGAGTGATTAGCGGGGCCCGGCTGTGAATACTTCAGACTTGTTCTGAAGAACTGAATGTCTGAATGAAATTGCTTCTGGATGGACCCCCGTGGAATGGGGAAAATTAGCAGTAATAGTAATATTATACCAACAATAGAAGCAATACATTTTATTTTAATCCTACTTTCGCTGTAAAATAATAATAACAATAAAAAAAAACAGTAGTAACGAATCTTCCACAATCCAGAGCCACGAGAACAACATTTACCTGGCGACACACGGCCACACATATTTTCCATCCACCAGTCCGATCTGAACTGGAAAATCCCGTTTCCTGCTCCCATTTCACCTATTACACCGAGAGCCTGAAATGACTCGCCAACGCTGACCTTGACACTCAATGATTTAGCGTGTGGATTTCTTAATACGAGCTGCAGATGCTGTGAATCGAAAGGCCTTCTGTCGTCAGCTGTTATTGCTTGTAATATCAACACAGGCATCATCACCGTTGACATCATGGTTATCGATGTCAATATTTCTGGCATCATCATTTCATCCCAGGCTATATCGCTGATGGAGCAGATAAAACTCAGAATAGAAAAATGGCATATATAAGAAGCAATCCAGAGAATTCGAAATGAATAAGGCACTTGCATTACTACTTCGCTACTACGAGTTTTGGTACTACCACTGCTGCCCTGGGTATAATTTGTTCCACACTAAATCCATTTCCCTTCAACACAACATCTTCAAGTCGAATCCTTACGGGGTTTAAAGGTTCTTATCGGATTTTATCTGCATTAAGCATCTTAACATAACTATATATGCTTAATATGTCCGTATATATATATATATATATATATATATATATATATATATATATATATATATATATATATCCCTTCTTGGGCAAGGAGTTACCAAGTTACACTGAAGGCCGATGGGGTCCTAGCGGACCCCAAATCTTAATGGTGTATTTCTGCCATATTCATAAAGTTATATCTACTAAACTTTGTACATATGTTGCCCAGGACACGGCACGTGGGACCAACCCACCAAGTGTCCCTTTTTTTTTTTTTTGTTTTTTTATTATTTAAACAAAATTATTTCATTTTATCACAATTTTATTGAAGTTTGAGTGTGGAAGCACTGATTCTACACTTATTTGAATGTCTGATTGTCAGTATTCTTGGAATAGGTTCTCAAAATAATAACAAGTTCATGTGTAAAGTAAATTAGCATGATCATGAAATAAAACTATCCTTATAATGTTCAAATTTGGTACAACAATTTCTTGTTTTATCCTCTTGATGAGCATCTTCTATATTACTACCACCACTTGCATTTTCAGAATTATCATCAGCACTCACAGGAGACTCAATACTACTCACACTAATTTCACTGTCCGATCGTTCAAGCACTTCATAATCATCAGCGTCAGATACAGATAAATCACAATCTGAATAATTTTCTTCTTCTTGGTCAACTTCTGCACCGCCATTGAGGCATAAAACTTTGCTACTGGTATTGACAGTGTCCAGGTGTTTATAATCTGAAATATGTGAAAAAAAAAAAAAATAGTCACACGAAAGGACAGGTGGGGTCCTGGCGGACCCCACTGACATTTATTGCAATGTCACTCCTTAACCGTGCGAGATTTTTTGCTCAAATTTTATGAGGATATAAAAATAACCATCTACAATAAAAGTCATGAGAGGCCAGGCTATGAACGTAAAAAATGGCTTAATGGCAGCATTTTAAAAACATGCTGGGGTCCGCAGGGACCCCATTTGCCCACGAAGGGATATATATATATATATATATATATATATATATATATATATATATATATATATATATATATATATATATATATTCTCTCTCTCTTTCTCTCCTCTGCATTGCTTCCTTAAACCTGTCACTGAGCACCGGTATGTATTTTTCATCAACTTGATAAATCTTCCTGTGTTAACTAGAATAAATTCCATGATGCTAGAGATGCACTGAATAAGACAAAAACGAACACTGAGTAATGGCATGACAAAATGTAGCCAACATGCAAGGATTCATCTCTGTCAACCCAATATGTATGGTGGCATTCGTTGAACCTGATTCTTGCAACCTCCAGACAAATTTGTGCAGCAGTTGTGAAATGATTCATAACGTCCATATTCAACCATTTCAGTTAGAAAAAAACGTCTTCTAAACTGTCTCAGACTGTTTGGCCGAATTAAAGTAAAATAAAAAATTCGTCATCGTTCAGCAAAATTGAACATGGTCTATATTTGGAGGCATGATGTTGCTCCCTCCTGCCCTCTCCACTGCCCCAGTGTCACACATCGGTGTTTTAGGTATATTCTCGATAACTCTTGAAGGTTTCATTCATCTTCGGATAAAACGTTCTGTACTTAAGTTAGAAAGATTCTTCGTCAACGCCAGCAATGCGACGGCATCCCTTTTTAGATTATACCTGCTAGATGCTAAGTCCTCTTGTACAGAGGTGACGAAAAAGGTATTTAAAAAAGTTAGTAGAATTATTAGGTAGGAAATATTAAACAGAATCCAAGCACAGCAAAACTATATAGCACCATTTCACAACAGCAGATTCTATGGACCATTAAGGGTCACAGGAAAAGCAAATACAATAGCCAGCCCTAAAGCACTATCGGCAAAAGTGACTTAGTTGACTTGAAAATTTTTTGGTACGACTGCTAGGCATGGGTTGGATCAGAATTAAATCCTCCTCCTCCTCCTCTTTGGATAAAGGCTGCGCCCTGATTACTTCAGTGAGATGTATAGTAGGAAATGACAAAAAATTTCACGGACCTGCAGAACATAAGAGTAAAATAATTTTACTCTTATGTTCTGCAGGTTTTGCTAATGATCCAATTTCCATTCAGGTCAAGAAGGACCTCTCCTACTGAGGGGACTGAAAACAGTCTCAGCTGACCCCTTTATTACCTTTACTAGGATCATTAGTCTTTTATTAGTGTAGTCTTACTACCACCAGAGGATTTTATCAACTACTTCTCTACGATGACGTCATTCTAATCTTATTCTTATTTCTGCCAGACAACTTTACCCCGCAACGAAGAGATTATCAGCTCGGAAGAGTTAGAAGCATCTTTTACTTAATAACTTGAGTATGTAAGGTGTTTTGCAAATTAAGTGAAATCGTCCGGAAGAAGCAAGGATACATCAGAACAACATCCCAGCTGCTTCAGGAGGTTCAGGTAATAAAGGATCGCCCAGAAGAAACAAGGAAATAAAAAACAATTAAATACCTGAGGTTAAGCTCATGAATTATGGAGCAGTCATGGCTTGCAAGGACTCAGGAGTGTAATGAAACTAATAATAATAATAATAACAAGAACCAGAATCCTGAAATTGCTGAAGGAATATTCAAAGAACTCCACATTCCAGATGATAATGCCACATTCCAGATTAGAATGAAAAAAAAAAAAAATCAACATTTGAACAAAATCGTCAAAAAGTGTCAAAAATATTATTTATTTGTCATAATTACTGTTATGAAATCTTAAAAAAGTAGACGCTCCTAGGATTTTTGGAGTACTTTTGTCATGACTGTAGACCTAAAATTCAGGGACTTTTAATGTGGCTCAGAATTTTTTATGAATTTTGACCTGTGACCTTGAGATAAAGGTCAAAGTCATTCATATTATGCAAATCATCTTCATTCATGACTCAGTACATTTCCATCGAGTTTGGTTAAAACCTGCGAAATATTCTCTGATTGAGTACTTTCAGGCATGAGGCGGCCATTTTGATTTTCTTCAGTATCTCAAATAGTATATGCTGGATCTCAGTATCAATACCCAGGTACACTAGCATTTGTTGACGACTACATACTGGAACATATGAAAAACAATCGATTCAGTAGTTTTTGCTACGCAGCCGAACAAAAAATAAAATAAAATAAAATAAAATGACCTAGGCGATAGTGCTGGGATTGTTTTTTGTGCCAAAAGAAGCCCGTAACCAAGTACATTACACCAGAAAATTTCAAGTCTTTATCTTGAACGGTTTTGGAATACCAACCTTCTAGATCTTCCTCCCCCCCCCCCAAGAAAAAAAAGAAAAAAGAGAAAGAAATAATTTCTACAGTTTCAATAAGAACTCCATTGAATGTGTTCTTAATCATAATCATAATCATAATCATAGGGTGTTGGATATCTAGGTCACATATAAGTCCTAGAGGGTGTCTGAAATGCTGAATGCTCACTAACACAAACGCCATCGAGAGAAACGTGACTTAAGGTTAGTCATCAACTGTGTCTGTGGTGGGAGTGTATTCCTGTGAGATATTATGGCGGCAAAGGTCAATAGAACAGTGGCCCAAATTGCTTATAATCGCTTTCCTATGTTGTGCTGGTTTCTAAATTACTCAGGTCTCTATCTTTGTTGATTTCTCTTTACTTCTCTCCCTCTCCCTCTCCCGCCCTCTCTCTCTCTCTCTCTCTCTCTCTGTGACCCGGTTGCATCACAGACCATTTACTGCCTCCCTACTCATCAACGCCCTGACTCAACTCGGCACACGCCATCAATCATTACCCTCTTTCTCCCCTCCCCCCCTCTGTCTGTCTGTTTGTCTCTCTCTCTCTCTATATATATATATATCTGACTTTTTTTTCAATCCCATCATATTGCGTTCTTTCTTTCCTTCTTCCATGCAATCTTTCTTTTTTTTTTTCCCCCCATAATTGCTCTATTTCTCCCATTACGCGTCCCTGTCTCTATCTCTTTTGTTAATCTTTTCTTTAGGGTGTGGTAAATTTTACAAGTTATTGGTAATGGTTCACTTCTTTCCCTTCCTTTTCCTTTTTTTTTTTTTTAATGCACATTGATATTTGTCGCTAACAGAGGTCACAGCTTTTAATAATATAACACTTTTTCCTCTGATGATTATAATAACCCCCAGAAGTGACCACACCGTGTCCTAACTTTAAGAAAACATAACAATAGCAACCTAATCTAACTTTTATTTAACCCAGACTAACCTGACCTAATCTTATCAATGGTGAGAGGATGGCAACCCCTGGGAAGGTCTTAAGGCGGCAGCACCGACGGCCGTGAATGTAAACAACACTGCAGATTCCACAGTGGGCGCAGTGTCATGCCCTGGTTTGGTAGACATTTTTTATTTTGGCTCTGTTGTAAAGCTGTCTGGATTGACGACATATAAATAGATACTGTGCAGTATTGTGGGCAGATGTAAAATAATAGGATAGCCACTGATTTCTGTTTCTCTCTTTTTATCAGTTATTCTTTTTTTCTTTGTCATTCACCTTTCACGGCGGCTTATTGGCAAATTACTCATGGGAACGAAATTCTCTCTCTCTCTCTCTCTCTCTCTCTCTCTCTCTCTCTCTCTCTCTCTCTCTCTCTAATAACCATTCATATGCACAATATACATCCACCCTTCAACCTTCTCATAAACGAAAAATATACTCACGACACATGTTTCCATTTCCTTTTAATTTTCATTTCAAGGTGTACAAGTCAGGCTTTCTTCGAATTCAGCTTAGAATCGTGAAAATACACCTCTTAACCCATTTTGTCCGAGGACCTCTAATTATTCTTGTTATCTCCAGACTGTTTCATTCAAATTAGGATTGTTTTTTTGAGCTGGAAGGGTTGATGGGTAGACTATTCCTTCAACCAATTCACTGCTTTGGATTCCACTATTCTCATAAAATCGTTTGATGGTGGCAAGAATAAAATGTAAAAGACGCTCTGTGATTCAAGATGTTAAAATACACACAGAGACGATGAAGTGTAGTCTGAGAATAAAAAATGTACCAGGGGAAAGAAGAGACTACACACCCAGGGCAGACTATAAAACACACAAGGAAGAGTAGGGTACAAACCTCGAGAATAGAAGAAGTATCCATTTAAGAAGAGGAAGGATATGTGATGTTCAATGTATTATTTAGGAAATGTCTAATTTTAGAACTGGATTCATGTCATTTAGAGATCTCGGATGGTATGTTCAATACACAAGGTCACGATTGTTTTTATTCCGTCTCTCTCTCTCTCTCTCTCTCTCTCTCTCTCTCTCTCTCTCTCTCTCTCTCTCTCTCTCTCTCTCTCATTTATCCATTATTTTCTTCATGATTTTATCTTTATTTTCTTCTGCTGGACTTTCCCAGAGACCGAACTAGAAATCCCTTTGTCTTCGAGTTACTTTAGTTACTGAACTACAGAGTCACGAGTTATTGTGGGGCCAACCATCTTGCACCAAGCAGTAAAGCACCTGCCACCGCATGCCAATTTCTGTTGTTCAACAGGACCTGTTCTGTGTTGTGAGTTTGTAGGGTAGAAAAGATATGAAATTTTAAAAATTTGGTGTTTAACCTTTAGGAATCTACGATGGGTTGGGCTTCAGATGTGGGTTGACGCATTAAGTTTTGTTCTGTGCTGCACGGTTTTCGAGATATTTAGGTCTGCCAAAATTTTTTGGTTAGATAAATATAAAGAAACTCTAAAGCTCTCAAGGAGAGCATACCTCCATCAATGTCACTGCCATTTGAAAGGATCCGGATTCGGATTCGTGGAGATATTGTGTGGAATACATAGGATACGGATCCGCCCCCAAATTTTATCAATTGTTCCTTAGTTCATGGCCCATCTTCCCACAAACTTTCATTGAAAATCATTGAGAACTTTTAGAGATATCGTGTGGACATACAAACAGACAAACATAGGTGAATACATAACCTCTTCCAACTTCGTTGTCGGAGGTGATAAGAATTTTGGAGTTTAATGCTTGCAGATGTACAGAGGAGGTTCAGATCTGATAGGCTGGCTTTAAAAGAGGGTCGTCATTCCCCTGTGTTGCTCTAGGATACAGTTTATTTTTTATTTTATTTTTTAAAGACTAGGATTTTCTAACATTTCAGCTTAATTTTGGGAGTTCTAGTTTTAGTAAGTCTGGGTAGATCTGAGTTTAGGTTTCGTTTGGGTGAGAGTGTAGGTAAATAGATGGATTCATGAGGAGTGGTAAAACTAGATAGATGAGTGACAGATAGATAAATAGACAGAAAGATTTCATAGATGGGTGTATGAATGAATAGAATTATGGTGCTAATAGCGCAGTAGATGTGTCTGGCATATTTACTGCGAGAGTCAGGGAGCTGCAGTGTCGCCGGCTTATGTTCTCTCGTGAGTGTGAAGGTAAATTAGAATACATTTTGCCCAAACCTCGTGTTTTGGCATTAGCATTTTGCTAGACGGTTGGATCACAAACAGTTGTTGTTTTAATGTGGTTTCTCTCGCCTATATTATTGTTCTATTATTTTCATCATCGTCTCTCTCTCTCTCTCTCTCTCTCTCTCTCAGCCTGCAGATGAGTTTATTGCGTGCCCCCTTCGTGACGGTGCGTGGCTCCCGGGTACCCAAATGGGGCCCCTCAGCACGACTTCGGTGTATGATGGGTGAGGTGGGTTCGTGGGTGTGGGTGAGGGAAAGGGTGGTGAGTGAGAGTGGGAGAGAGGAAATGCATAGAAGTACATAAGTAATATGTATGGATCCTATTGGTCCGTAAGAACGTTCAGTACTCGGCAAAACTTGTTACGACAATGATTGAACCTAATTAAGTCCTCCACTTGACCAGGCATAATAACCAAAAGATAAAAGAAAGAAGATAAAATTACTAGTTTTTGCGAAGTACAATGGAAAGAGGTTGACTGGAAAGACAAGGTAACAAGAAGTAAACAAATACACATACTGTACATATTAATTTTAAATAATTATATACTCTGAGTGGCGTTTCAAATTGTCTCACAGGCAAAATACAGTAAAATATATGAGGGCTTCGAGGGCTGTAAGACACTGAGACATTCTACACTTGGGTAGACTCTATTTCTTCTGTCTGTCTCTGTCTGTCTGTCTGTCTGTCTGTCTGTTATTCTCTCTCTCTCTCTTTCTCGCGAAATACATTCGGGATGGTAGCCAGCAAGATTGGTTGCTGTGAAGTATCCCACGCACTCTTTGCGGACAGAAAAAGAAGAGAAAAGAGAGACTTATTTGGTAAGTTGGTATGAATGGGCTGCAGGGATGAACGCGTGAAGCTGTGAGAGAAAGAGGAGCTATAGAGAGATGCAGAAGGATGGAGGAAAGTGAGAGGAAGGTTGAGAGATCTTGGAAATGAGTGAAAGTGGATGGAATGAATGAATGGATGTCGATGGGAAAGAGGGAGTGTGACACTGGTAGACGACAGGAAAACAAAAGGAGACAAGAAATACACTAAAGAGCTGTAGAGAGAGAGAAAGAAAGAAAAAAAAAGAGGATATAATTGAAAGTGGGAGAGGAATGATGAAGGTAGCATTAGAAGTCTTTGAGAGAGAGAGAGAGAGAGAGAGAGAGAGAGAGAGAGAGAGAGAGAGAGAGAGAGAGAGAGAGAGAGAGAGAGAATGGGCTAAGATAAAAAAAGGTGTGTAAAGAATTACATAATACTTAACGGCACGTCAAATTACCCAATAGAGACGTGTGCACACACACACACACACACACACACACACACACACACACACACTTTCACTCATTTTTGTTTAGTTATCTCCATGTATTTGACTCCTCCATCTACCTCTGTCACTATATATATATATATATATATATGTAGAGAGAGAGAGAGAGAGAGAGAGAGAGAGAGAGAGAGAGAGAGTTGGGGTGAGGGATCAAGGTCAGGGTCAGACGTTGACCTCCTGAGTGGCTGGATGCTGGTGGGGTGTGACGGATGTGTAGCCAGGTAGCAGGTTTTTCTTTTTTACATTTATTTTCTAATCTGTTTGTTGTGTTCATTTATTAGCAAAGAGCTCACCATATTTTGCAGTTTGACAATATTCTGTTGTGTTTTGTGTTCTGCTCTCATCTTTTATAATTATACTATTATATAATTTTTCTTTAGAGATTGTATTCTGACGGGATATTATATATATATATATATATATATATATATATATATATATATATATATATATATATATATATATATATATATATATATATACTGTATATATATTGTTTTCCCTCTACCGTATCAGTTTTTCCTTCTTTTGTCATCTGTGTTTAACATTTGATTTCGTATTATAATATTCACTTTGCATTTATTACCAACAGCTTTCATACAGTCCAGCATTGCCCCCATTTAGGTTCTTGTTATCATTATAGATCTAATTAGCTGTTTATGTCAATGTCTAGGGTTGCCGGATTGGTGTGTATAGGCGGTGTTACACTTTTTTTTTTTTTTTTTTTTTTTAAACCCAGGCAACTCGATCTTGGCGGTGACTTCACTGGGGATGTTGACAACTTTTTCTGCCAAAAGCCAATGCAAAGGCTAATGTTATTGATTTCTGTAAAAACTGCCGAGAGAATTTTATCATGACGAAGTTGCCAAGGAAAAGTTCCGATATAAAATGAACATGTGATACCACCCACGTTTAGAAAAGATTTGGCGCCTAAACTGTTCAACCCAATCTCCTCTTCCTCATAACTGTTGTGGTTTCTCACTTCTCCCACTCCCTTATCTCCACTCCATCCTATCGTCACTTTCAGGAACCTCTCCTTTTCTTCCCCGTCATTTCTCCTACGTTCTGTCTATTCATTGACATTTTCGTTTTCCTTTCACGCCTCGGCTGCTTGCTTGCCTGTAATCCATCCTCTCCCCACTCATGTGTGTGTGAACTTTAATGAGTGGCCTTTTTGTGATTGGCTTTACTTTGAACCCTCTGATGGTCGGATCAACTCTAGTATTTAAGTCCAACTACCACTAGACGAAGTTATTCCACTGAGAGGAAGTCATGGCAACTTCTGGATTAATACTGATACTGTTAACTCCCTCAAAGTCGGAACAACTCTAATATTTATTTTCGTTACCACCAGAGGATTTCATTCGGCTGTGAGTGGGCATAGAAGACCGAAAGTGTTAAGTTTTCATGCTATACAGTTGCTTATATCAGTAGCTATAACTGAATCTTCGAAGGAGCTGTCTCCCTCTTCTAATATTTCTCTTACCTTTCATCTGTTAATATAATATCTAACTGATCACAGAAGTTAACGAAAGAGAGCGAGAGAGAGAGAGAGAGAGAGAGAGAGAGAGAGAGAGAGAGAGAGAGAGAGAGAGAGAGAGAGAGAGAGAGAGAGAGAGAGAGAGAGAGAGAGAGAGAGAGAGAGAGAACCAGCAACATTTCATCTCAGAAAAATGTTCACCCAACGAGACATCCAACTGTACCTCACTTGAATACGAGTCACTGAGAGAGACCACCTATTATGGAAACTTGAAATGGTTTATACTGCAGGTACTTGTTCCGATCCAACGCAGTTTCATGGCCGTGGAAAATAAACGTTGAAATTTATTATATTTACAGAGAAATCGCTTGTGTTCTCTTATTTTTGGGTGAAAGCTTTGACAATGACATTCCTTTAGACATTGTGGCTATATAGATTGTTTGTAGTTATAATTAGATCTCCTTGTAAGTCAGGGATGTGCTCCAAGGTATTAGTTTTTTTTTTCTCTCTTTATTCAGTTAGTGCTGTACATTAGTGGAGGCTGGCAAATTAACTTCATAGGTCTCAACTCTCAATGAAAATGTAATGCCCAATTTTCCTCATTTTATAATGTTAGCAGCTGAAACATAACGAGGATTTGTTGTACGTGTTCTGGTCCGACAAAATTTCGTGATAATGACAAGTAACTCGACGTTTATTAAGCAGAGGCTTCTCATGTTCTACTGCTTTCGGTGTACAACGTTGTCATAAATATCCTTTTCTACATTTTGAGTATGCGCTGGGTGGTTTATAGCTATTTGTTCTGGTCTCAATGATTTGTGGCCATGAAATATGTCACTTGACGCTGATTACGCAGGGAGATCATTTGTGTACTTTTGACTTTGGATGAAAACTTTTATACATTGATTCCTTGACACAACCTGCATATATAACTTCTGGTATATTGTATTTGCTCTAATTTGAAACAATTTTGTCACAGTGAAAAATAACTCGAAGCTGATTATGCAGTCAAATGTTTAACTTAGATTAGACTTTGACACTGGGATCCCTTAGCACATCCTGGATATGTACCGGGTGAGTGGGCGGGGCAGGTGAAGTCAGAGGTTAACTTCTGACTTTCCCTGACATCCACCTTCCCACCCTACACCACACCAACCAGTCTCACTCTCATTCTCATTTTACTTTTACATAATTTACTTTCTGGCTTCAATCCAGGCATTTCAAACCTTCGTATGTTTGTGTTTTTCTTGCTAATGTGCGGCAGTCATAATAATTATCATAATCATGTGCTTCTTGTTAGCCACTTGAATCAGATGACGTATTTTGTATTTTGTTCCTTTTTTCCCCTTAGCACAGACTCTTCTAAAAGGTGGGGTTAGGTATAGTCTTCAGTTAGCCTGCCATTGCAACAGACTGATAACAGCTGAATAAAACCGTCCGGGAGAAGCAAAGAAATAAGACGAACTCGGAGTGAAGGGATTTACTAGATTATTTATTATTACTTTTATCTGTTATTCCTTATCAGAAGTAGTTGCTTACATTCAGGGTTTGAGAAATTATCAATACCGATGGAAGAGAGATAGTAGATGGACATGTGTTGCATTCAGTAGTCAACATTTTGATGTTAATGTTAGGGATTAGCTTTGATCACAATTTTTAAACTACAGTTCTAAATATTTAACACTTCAGACGTCCTGAGAAAGCATTTATTCTTCCATTATTAAGGAGCAATACAGCCTTCTTAACACCTCACCTAAGTCTAATCCAAGGGCGTACTCTGTCAAGCTTTTAACTCTCTCTCTCTCTCTCTCTCTCTCTCTCTCTCTCTCTCTCTCACACACACACACACACACACACACACACACACACACACACACACACACACACACACACACACACACACACACACACACACACCTGTAGTATTTCCCCTCCCACTCTCTCCTCCCTCTCTTCCCATTTCTCCCTCCACGTCTTCCCCCACTTCTTCTCCCTTGTCCTTCCCATCTTCCCATTCTCTGTCATCTCCCTCCTTCTTTTCCCCTCTCATCCCTCGTCCTCCTCCTTCGTTCCTTTTCTTTCTCCTCCCCCCTCCCCCTTTCCCCCACAACCTAGGGCGTCTAATATCGTACTGACCCCGTCCTCGTGACCACCGTTGCCCAACAAGATATATGGGCAGTGTAATGTCATCTGCGCTGCCACGGTCCTAAGAGGTCACGAAGGTGGTTGCCGGCAATGAACTTATTCCTCGTCAGCATAAACCCTATTAATACGATGACGTCTTTTTCCTATTTAACTTAATGCAGTCGCCAAAGGATAATACCCATCTTAGTTGAACTCCTCATAGTATAGGAGTAACGTCCAATGTGATTCTTTGGTCTTTGTTCCTTCACTACATTGATGACATTTTTAATTATTCTTTTTGCCTCAAGACAATTATATTCAATTTAGGAAAGGCCTCTCATATGCAAGGGTGGTTTGTTAAGGCTAAGGCTATCCATTTCAGTCTCTAAAATTTTTTCCTAGGCTGAACACAGTAAAACAATATGGAGACAGACAGGACAGGCTATAAAATAAGTCAGCGTAGTTAAAGGGTTAGTCCTTTCACTACGATGCCATATTAGTAGGCATTTACCTGCTACCTCCAGGCAGTTTTGCCTAGGAAAGACCACGTTGTGATGGAGATAGTGAAGGCCGTATTTAACCCTTTCAGTGGAAAAAGTGTCTCATGAATTGAACCATATTGTTTGGGGGTAACAAGATAAAAAGGCCATCAGAGTGAAAGAGTCATTAGGTCCAAAAACAGGCTACCAGCGCTGCCCTCCTTCCTTATCACCATGAACGGCTTTGATGCGATGACCTACATACATCTATACCTTTCTACCATTAAACGATTTTTTATATATTTTTGTTAGGGCAGATATATAGAAGTAAAGGTAAAAGTGGGGGCAGACTCTGTAAGGCGCTTAGCTGCAGTGCTCATCCCTTTAACTTGGACCTTTGAGCTTGTTGCAAGGCCATTACATCATCTAGGTTACCACAGTTTCCTCCCTTAAGTTTTACCCTAGGCCTACCTATTCGTTTTATCTACCAACCCACAAAGGATGGAAGGACACCTGAGTCGAGTGGTGCCAGCTGCCAGCACCAGTATTCAGATCCCTGGCGATATCGGGTGTGCAGCTTCTCAGTTAGCTTTGTGAACCACTCAGTCACCGGGGTGAGCGAAGAGGCTGATATCCTCTGTAGGAACTTTTGCAAGAGGAGTCTGTACTAGACGGAGGAATGGGGCATAGAAATTGTATATTGCTTGTTGAGCTTGAGTTAGTGTGGCTGGGAGGTGGATGTGGTGGTGTGGGTGTGGTGGAGTTGCTCTATGTGTTGGTGTAGGTGTGATTTTGTGTTTATGGTAGTGGGTGTGGTGGCATGGCTCTGATTGTGTGATGGTGTGTGTGTGGTGATGTGCGTGTGCTGGAATGGGAGAGGTTGTGTGCTAGTGGTACATAGGTTGAGCGTGGTGGGGGTTGTGATAATGATGATAAATGTGTGTGTGTGTGTGTGTGTGTGTGTGTGTGTGTGTGTGTGTGTGTGTGTGTGTGTGTGTGTGTGTGTGTGTGTGTGTGTGTGTGTGTGTGTGTGTGTTTTAGAAGAGTTGTCGTGGTGTGGATGAGGTGGTGCACATGTGTGCATTTGTGTGTGTTGGGGAAGTGGTAGTGCGGGCTGTTTGTGGTAGAATGATTGTAATGGTACTTAGGTATGGATGAAGCAGTTGTGGTTGTATGGTTACTGTTTCATCATTAATTATCATTATCATCATCATCATCATCATCATCATCATCGTCCCTATTACCAGCATCACTGTTGTAACAACCACACGCCTCATAAATCCGAATAATTTTTAACAGGTCAACCAACAAACCGTAAACTGACCAAACTAATGTGAAATTCCATCATCCACTCTCCTTTCCCACAGCGTTTCGTTCAGGCTGCCTCAGATAATTGTGGTTTCTCTAATGAAGTTTTCGCTCACCTTCGGGGATTGTCTAATGGAATTCTAATGCTCTCTCTCTCTCTCTCTCTCTCTCTCTCTCTCTCTCTCTCTCTCTCGATTAATTATCTTGATAATGATAGTGTGAAATATCCCTATCATCGTAATTATCGTCATCATAGGTATATTCATTATCGTCATCACAATAATCATCAAAATCATTATCATTATTGCTAATTTCATCATCATAGTAATCATCACCTTCACACACTTGTCATCCTCCTCCTCCACAGCATCATCATCATTTTCATTATCATCACACCATCGTCACAAAAGTTAGACACACACACACACACACACACACACACACACACACACACACACACACACACACACACACACACACACACACACACACACACACATCAGCAAGACTTTCCGGTTGGTTACGTCATATACGATTCAATGGGTGTGTTCTCTCTATCAGAGGAGGCTCTCTGCCATCTCCTCCTTAGCGATGTGTTTGGCCACTACATATATAATTATTATATCGTAGGTTATTACACCGGCGCTCACGAAGGAAGAGCAGGTGTTATATTTTGATCGCCATATGTGTGTGTGTGTGTGTGTGAACAAAATAGCTGAAACAGTTCTTACCTGATTTAACCATATTTGCTGAAGGAATAGAAGCTGACCTATTGTTTTTTAGAACAGCAGGTCAAAGGTCAAGGTCATATGGCAAGGCCAACGTAAATGGTTTTTGTCCAACTTACCAAACTTTGTGGAAGGTTTCAGAGTAAGGAAAATGTAAATGGGCTTGGTTTGGAGAACAATAAGTGAAAAATCAAAGTCACAGGGAAAGATCAAAAGGCAGAGACGTAGGACATGGTCAGCTAGAAAAGTTTTGATTTGATTTTGACCAAACTTAGTGGAAGGATTAAGATGTCAGACGAGATAAAAGATATTAGATTTTGTGAGCAACTGATGGAAGGTCAAGGTTTACAAGGCAGTCAGATGTCCGGGTGTTAGACCAACTGGTAGGCACGGATATTGCCCTCCCTGAGCGCCCCTTCTTTGCTTTATGTTCTGTTATTATCTATATAGTCTGCATAAATGTAATATGAGCTAAGATAAGCATGGCATTCAGAGCTTAGCTGCCAGGAAAGATGTGCTAGGGGCCTTTAAGCTAACGAGAATACGTCCCTACATTCTACCTGTCGTAAGCTAAGAACACCACATTGCACTGCACTGAAGCATTCCAATGTAAGCAAAATAACTCTGTTATCCCATCAGGAACGTAGGGGCTCGGGACTGGGCTACTCAAGCCATGCACTTGTTGTCTATCGAGCGATCAGTTGATCACCCCGTGAGTGATATGTTGTGAACAATAAATCCCAGTCACCTCTCAGATCAGAGCATTTGTCGGCTATATTCGGTTGAAGTACCATAACCCACTAGACCACCAGGCATGATTAGGATAGTGACTCAAAGTATCAGTTACACTCCAAAGCATCCTAATGGTCTTTATTAGACGCTAAATCAATAATTATTCTTAATGGCCCATAATTTTTGTTAATATCAGTACCTTGATGTTTTGGGGGTATAGATGAATAAAAGATATAAAACTTCCTTCTATACCGTGTAAAAACACTATCCAACGTTTCTACGGCCAACGCAAACGGGAGATTAATGTTTTAAAAATAGCACTGTATATTCGGTTCACTTTAACTTCCCCTAAAATTGCCATTTCCCCTTCCTGAATGCTGAACTGTAACGATATAAGCACAGAATATGGCGTTAGCACCCCAGAAATGTTATGCCAGGATGAAGAGCTGTTGTAATGTATCCTACCACTGAACTACCGGAAGTAATCTGGAAAAGACAAAAAGATCCACGAAGTTATGGTGAGTACAGTAGATTGTGGCTTCCCTCCACTTCCCATCTGTGCCCAGTTTCTCTGAGATCAGCAGAGACTCACAGGGTATTGGGTGATGAAACTCCGCCTGGAGATAGATTAAAAAAAAAAAAAAGAAAAAAAAGGGAGAGATATCCTACTCTTAAATATGTTCCAGCATAGCTTGGTAGGCATGGTGAAAGCTTATTAGTGGAGAGTGTATTTTTCATTCTACGTCGGGACAGCGAGCATGCAGCCACTCATCCAACCCAACAGTACTGTTATTTAGTCTTCAATTATTGGTGGGTACAGTCTGGAATGTGATCTCTTAACGGCTTAGTTTCATTGCACAGCTATATATCAACTAACATAATAAACATTTTCACTCTAAGGATGACTTTTTGTGTGCGGGAATATCTACTGGAGCAACTCAGTCCATTCGTCATTCGTTTGTACATATACTGTATAAATACCTAGGGTGCATGATTATATATATATATATACAGTATATATATATATATATATATATATATATATATATATATATATATATATATATATATATATATATATATATAGATACATAGATAGATAGATAGATAGATACAGAGAGAGAATAGATAGATACATAGAGAGATAGAGAGATAGACAGACAGATACATAGAGAGATAGAGAGAGAGAGAGAGAGAGAGAGAGAGATACATGTATCTATACAGTATATATATATATATATATATATATATATATATATATATATATATATATATATATATATATATATATATATATATATATATATATCCATCATCCAATCCTACATTGCCCCATGAGGAGCGTAGGAGCCCGGGGCTAGGCAGTTGGTCCTGACATTTAAGATGAGAGTGACCAGCCTCACTCATCCCTGAGTGGCAATACATGAGCAATCAGCCCCAACCACCCCTTGGATATAAACCTTCACCGGCTCAATCCGATTGGAGCGCAATAATTACCCAGTAAACCACCAGGTGCCAAAATTTGGTAATATGGTTACCACCCAGCGTAGTAAATGGTTTCCTGGTGCACAGGAAACCATTTGGCTTGTCACTCAGTGTAGAGTCACCCACAGGCTGAAGGAAGTGGAAAGAATGAAGGAAAGAAAGACAGAGGAGGGAGTGTAAAGTCACCCATAGGCAGAAGGACAAGGAAAGAATGAAGGAATGAAAGACAGAAGAGAATGGAAGGAAAGAAGAACGGAGAGGAAAGGACAGACACCCGAGAGCAGCACTACATCGAGTGAGTGGATAGTGAGCGCCCCCACCAACCACAATATATATATATATATATATATATATATATATATATATATATATATATATATATATATATATATATATATATATATATATATATATATATATATATATATATATATATATATATATATATATATATATGCGATGTGCATCACTCTTGCAGACGTCAGCAACTTAAGCCCATATTCATATGGTGAAGGGATTGATATCACACTACCCGTCTCACTCTTTTTCCTTAACCTCACCATGTCATTTGAGATTCTACACACTGCCAGACGACTTCAATCAGCTTAGAAGGGACCTCTCTGCCCCATAAAGTTAAAAAGTTTGGCTATATTACCTCCTACTGTTTGGATGACAACTGTACCTTGCAAGTGGTCTGAGACTCTCAAGGATCATGTGAAAAAAATAAAAAAATAAAAATAAAAACCCTGATGATCATACACTTATCCACGAGGTCACTAACGATATATGAAGGCAGCATAGACTGACCCCAAAAGCCATTTTAGGTTGTGGAGGTCAAGGGCAATTGGACATGAACTACCTCAGCCTCACCCATATCACCCTCCTATCTCCTTGTTTTGCCAGGTTGAGGGGCGGGGTAAGGAGGATGGAGAGGAGAGGAGTGGAAGATGAAGAGATGAGAAAGTGGGAATGGAGGAATGAAAGAGAAAGAAAGGGGGAAAGAGAGAAATAGTGGAAAAGGAAAAGAGAAAGTGAGGAAAGGGGTAAGGGAAAAGCGTGAGAGGGAGAGGCAGAAGAAGAAGTGGGTGGGAGAGGGAGAGAACAGAGGGAAAGAGAAAGGAAGAATGAAGTAGGGGAATAACGAGACGCAAATGGAGGAGAGAAAGTAAAGAAATAAATAGAGAAGAAGAAGATAGAGAATGATGAATGAGGAAAGAGGTGCGGAGGAGAAGAAAGCGAGAGGAGTAGAAGAGAAGATTCCGGGAAATGTAGAGGGAAGAGAAGAGAGAGAAACGGGAGTCATAAGAACGAAAGGGGAGAGTGAGATGGAGAGGAGGAAAAATGAGGGAGGAGGGAGATACAACAGGGGAAGTGAGGAAGGGAGTAAAGGATGTGGGAGACCGGAGAAAGAAGAACAAAAAGGGGCTAAGGGGTTGGGTGGTTGGGTAAGATAAAGTTGCTGGGTCTAAGGTAACCAAAACAAGTTGTCCTTACTTAACATTTAATAACGATGCACTAAGGCATATTTGTTGATTTACGAGGAATAAAAAAGCTGTAAAAAGTAACATATATAGAACATGACAACCTGCTGTTTCTGCCCCGCCCTGAACTAATGATGATGATGATGATAGTGCCGATAATGGTGATGATAATAATAATAATAAAAATAGTAATTATACAGGTTAACAACACCAGCAATAATAATAATAATAATAATAATAATAATAATTACAAGAACAATAAAAACACCAATAATAATTAAATAATAATAATAATAATAATATCTTTGTGGCAGGTGGGGGCGCTCACCAACCACTCACTCGATGTAGCGCTGCTCTCGGGTGTCTGCCCTTTCCTCTCCTCCATCCTTCTTTCCTTCCATCCTCTTCTTTCTTTCCTTCATTCTTTCCTCGTCCTTCTGCCTGCGGGTGACTTTACACTCCCACTTCTGTCTTCCTTTCCTCTTCCCTCTGCCTGTGGGTGACTACAATGAGTGACAAGTCAAATGGTTTCCTGTACACCAGGAAACCATTTACTAGGCTGGGTGGTAACCATATAACCTAATTTTGGCGCCTGGTGGTTTAGTGGGTAATTACGGCGCTCCAATCGGATTGAGCCGGTGTAGGTTTATATCCAAGGGATGGTTGGGGTTTATTGCCCAAGTAATGCCGCTCAGGGATGAATGAGGCTGGTCACTCTCATCTTAAATGTCAGGATCAACTTGCCTAGCCCCGGGCACCTACGCTTCTCATGGGATGACATAGGATTGGATGATGAATGAATGAATGAATTAACAAGTTACCTATTTACGAACTGAGTAGCCAGAAAAAGGAAGCTTTGTCATGGGTACAGTTTACATTTGTCTCAATAACCGGCTAACTGTAAGTTCAACTGAACCATATTCCTTTCAGATAATGAGAGGGACCACAGTTATATTTCTGTGAAGTTACAGCTTTACAGCTTTTGTGGTTTTCTCAAAGCATGTTACAAAGAAAACACTGAACAGATATAAATTCATTACTTTTCAATAGGCCAAATAGCAAAATATTCAGCCAAAATTCTCAGTAAACTTTTTTATCATCGGATTTTCAACCAAAAAGCTGTATCGCAGTTAGTTCCTGAGATATTTCAATTTAATATATGCAATTTTTGCATTAAAAATGAGTATGTGGCCTTCAAAAATAGGTCAAGGTCATTTTTATTTGGCCCAAGCACTTAGGTTACCTTAGAGTGCCTTGTTAAGCAGTATCATCAAGATCTAAGAAAGAAAGTGGAAAGAAAAATAATAATATCACCAAAACAATAAGTTTTGCCATATATATATATATATAGATATATTTATATATATATATATATATATATATATATATATATATATATATATATATATACGGTATATATATATTGTGGAAAGACTGAAATTATTAATATGAACGTGGAGAACCAAATCGATTGTGTAATTGGGAATAATGTGGTGAAGAATGTAGAAAACTTTAAATATCTGGGAACGATTGTATCATCTAATGGATCATTAAACAATGAAATTGAGGAGAGGATTAGACAGGCTTGGCGAGCTGTTGGAATGTTGAAATCTGTTTGGAGTACATACTAAAGTGAAAATTTACAAGTCCATGGTTAGACCCATTTTAATTTACGGGCATGAGTCATGGTACAGTACAATTGCAACAGATCAGAAAGTATTAGGATTTGAGAATAAAATACTGAGAAGGATTCTTGGGGTAAAGTGGCAAGACAGAGTTACAAATGAAAGAGTAAGGGATATTACGAGAGTGGAACCAGTTAATGAATATGTGAGACTGTCTCGCTGGAAGTGGCTGGGCCACATATACAGAAAAGAAGGTTGTTTAATACAGGATGTGCCAGAGTGGATTGCTAGAGGAAGAAGAGGTAGAGGTAGGCCGAGGGAAACCTGGTTGAGGACAATGAAAAAAGAAGCAGGAGAGGAGTGTTGGTGGGACCTGAAGGAGATGGCAAGAGAAATATTGGTGGAGAGACCCTATGCATCCCGTGGGGTGCCACATGAAATGATAGATTGATATATATATATATATATATATATATATATATATATATATATATATATATATATATATATATATATATATATATACATATATATATATATATATATATATATATATATATATATATATATATATATATATATATATATATATATATATATATATATATGTTGAAGCTTAATAATAATGAACTGCCAAGAAATCGGGCCTCAAGGTGTTGATACAAGGCATCGCTCGGTATGCCAGTCACGCAGGTGGTATCCCCAAAGCTGGAGCTCCTGTTTCGTCCGCCCTTGGGACTAGCTTCCGATCATCCCCTTTTACTGCGTTTCATTAACACATAGGGTAGGCCAGCATGCTCTCCAACACAAGTTCCTCTAATGTCAGTGTCAAACTACATGCACATTACTCACTAAACTTTCTATTCAAAATTTAAGCAAAAACAAAAATTGGCACCTCTACACAAAGCTTCTGAGTCCCCCGGGGGGGAGGGGGGGGATCCAAACCTCCACAATCCGCCCATCTCCTGGTGATGACGAAGCAAGATGTCTGGAACCGCTGTCTGACTCACTTTTTCATTTCTGCAACATTCGCTGCCTTTCTCTCTGTCAAACACCACCTCTCCTCCTCTAAACCTCACCTTCTCTTCCTCACTGAGACTCAACTGTCTGAGGCGACTGATAGCAAACCCTTCTCTGTAGCCTCCTATTGTTCCTATACTCGTTTCAAAGCCAAAGGTGGCCGTTGTGTATATGTGCACAACAGCAAATCTTGCTCTCGTCTTCCTGAACTTGAATCTTCTGAATTCTCTACCATCTGGCTTTAGCTTCCCTGTTTTTCACTGACTAAATAATATTATGTCTATGCTGTTTGCATATCTCCTAATTCTACTGACCATGAAAACTTTCTCGACTATCTTACTTCTAAGATGGAACACATCCTATCAGTTTCTCTATTCTCTGAAATCTCCGTTCTAAAAGATTTCAATGTTCACCATCACCTTTGGCTTTCCTCTCCTTTCACTGCTTCACCTGGTGAACAAACATACCTGTATATTATCTTCTCTATCCTTAATGACCTAGAACAGCTTGTACAGCACCCTACCTGTATCCCTGACCACCCTGGAGACAGTTCCTACATACTTGATCTCTTCCTGATAACTCATCCTTGTGCTTACACTGTTAATTTATTCTCCTCGCTAGGCTCCTCTGATCACAACCTTATCACCTTAACCTGTCCTATCACTCTAGTAAGTCCTGTGGACCCTATCAAGAAGCAGCGTCTGGGGCACTTCGGAGCTACTGATTGGGAGTTCCTCAGGCAGTACTTGGAATGATTATAATTTCCATGGCCGAGAGCCATCTGAGTGTGCCTTGCGCGTTAAGGAGGTAATTTTCTTTTTGGCATGGAAGCATACATTCCTTTCTCATATCCTGTGACTAAAGAAAAAAAAAAACTTGGTTTAATCACACTTGTTCTAATGCTGTTCACAACAAGAAGGCCTACAAAAGATTCCGGAGCCAACCCACCCCTGAATCCTACCTCTTTCATGTTTCTGCCCGGAATCGTGTTAAGTCTATTCTCCGCTCTGATGAAAATAATTTCATTCGTACTAAATGCTCTGAACTGTCCAACTCAAATTCTTCCTGCTCCCTCTGGCATATTGCCAAAGACCTTTCTAACAACTTTACCTCAACATCCTTCCCTCCTCTTTTCCACTCTGATGGCTCTGTAGCTTTTTCTTCTACAGATAAAGCAGAACTCTTTGTTTAGGCTTTCTCCTCCAACTCCACCTTAGACGATTCTGGTGCTTTCTTCCATCACCTCCCACCGGTGACTTCCTCACGGCTGAATTAAAATGTCTACAATTGATGTATTTTCTGCAACCGCTGGCCTAAATACTAACAAGGCTTATGGAACCTGATGGGATTCCCCGTGTTGTCCTCAAGAACTGTGCTTCTGTGCTTACACCCTGCCTCGGTAAACTTTTTCGTCTTTGTCTACCTGCACCTTCCCTTCTTGCTGTAAGTTTGCTCCCATTCAGCCTGGCTCAGAGAAAGGTGACCATTCACATCCCTCTAACCATCACTCAGTTGCTTTAACATCTTGTACTTTAAAAGTTCTCGAGTCTATTCTTAACCAAAAAAAAATAATAAATAAAAAATAAGAATCTTTCCTATCAAAACCTTCTCTCTGATCGTCAGTATGGGTTCTGCCAGGGACGGTCCACTGACGATCTTCTCACCTACCTTTCAGACTTCTGATCGTCCTCCTCTCGAGACTTTGTCAAAAGCTTTGCCACTGCACTTGACATCTCAAAGGGATCGAGTTTGGCATAAATCTGTAATTTCCAAACTGTTCTATTACCTTCTATCTGTGCCTTCATCACTAGCTTCCTTTCTGGTCATTCATTAGTTGCTGTTGTAGATGGCCACCGTTCTTCTCTTATAGTTATCATTAGTGATGTTCCTCAGGGCTCTGTTCTGTCAGCAGCTCTCTTCCTTTTATTCATCAGTGATCTAAGCTGCACATCTAACCCTTTCCACTAATACACTGATGACTCCAACTTCACCTTCCCATTCGCTTTCTGCAGCGTCCATCTCAGCGGTTACTTCAACAAACAAGTGATGAGGCTTTTGCACACCTAATGTTTGACTTGACTCATATCTCTGATGGGGGTGAACGTAATCTTGAAGTTTTTAATGCCTCAGAAACTCAGTTCTTGCATGTATCAACCCGACATAATCTTCAGCAGGAGTATCCTCTAACTTTTTATAGTATCCATCTCAATCCTGCATCATCTTTAAACATACTTGAGGTTTCATTCTCTCGAGATATAATTGGAAAGATGATATTACCTCTCTTGTAAAATCTGCTTCCAAGAGATTAGGTGTGCTAAGCCGACTCCGTGCCTTCTTTACCTCTGCTTGGTTGTTGACTTTATACACATGTTTTATTCGCCCCTATGCAGAGTACAACTCTCACGTGTGGGTAGGCTCCCTACATACACATCTGCTCAACAAGGTGCAGTCAAAGCCTTTTTGCTTCATTAATTCTCCTCTTACTGGCTCCTTTCAACCTTTGTCTCTTCACCGAATTGTTGCATCTTTATCTCTTTTCTATCGCTACTTCAATGGTCAGTGCTCCTCTGAACTGTCTACTTGCATCCCTCCACCACTACGGCGGGTGCATAGCACCCGTCTAGCAACCAACTCTCATCCTTTTTCTCTCCAGCTCCCTAATGCAAGAGTTAACCGTTACCCATATTCTTTTATACAGGTCAGCTCTGGAACTGTCTCCCTCTGTCTGTATTGCCTGCTGCCTATGTTGAGCCAACTTTCAAACACAGTGTGTCCACGCATCGCGAAATGAATGAATCTTGAATCTGACGGTGTTATCTTGTTTTTGTTTTCTCTGAGGGAACAATCTGCAGGCTTCTCGTCTTTGGTTCCTTCGTCCGTGCATTAGAAAAAAGCTTTTTGTACACGGACTTGCCATAAAGCCTCCATGACAGGGTTCGTTGTGGGTTGAAATGAGGCATAAGATAAACTAAGTTGATCCCATATGACCATGACCTTTGACCCCATGACCTTGCTGACATAATCTTCATATCGTCCCTTCATACTGTATCACTGACAAAAGTTTGGTCGAAATCCGTCTAGGGGTTCAAGAGATATCGCGCTCACAAGGATAAACTAAGATGACCCCATATGACCTTAAACTTTGACCCCTTGACTTGACTGACCTAATCAATTCAAAATCTCGTCATACTGCATGACTGACAAAGTTTGGTGGAAATCCGTCAATGAATACTGGAGATATCTTGCCCATAAGAGTGTTACAGATGCAAAGATGGGCAGACCAACCACTTTATGTCTCGTCCGCCATAGATGGGCGGAGTAACAATAAGAACAAGAACAAGAACAACAACAACAACAACAATCCACCCATCGTTGTGGTGGCCAAGTAGTTATCACTGCTGTCTGAAAAGCTGCCAACCTATAAACGCCAGGCATAGAATCCTGGTGCAGGCAGCTGGAGTCACTTGTCTCAGGGCTCCTTCCAACCTTTGTGGATTGGTAAGTATAATGAGTACCTAGGGTAATGCCTAGGGGAGGTAACTGTGGTAATCTGGCTGATGCAAGGGCCCTGAATCCTCGGAAGTGGATAAATTCAATAACCCGTCAGAGACTCGCAGGCCAAATTTACTGAGATGAGTACTGCAGCTAAGCACCTCATAGGGTCTGCCCGCACCTTTGCCTTTACGTCACAACATCTCTCCTGGGATGAATAAAATCGTCTGATGACTGGGACACATAACTGTAAGTACGTGAGAACATTAAAGACATTTACGGCGGTAAGGATGGAGGACAGCGCTGGTAACCTGTTTTTGGCCTATTAACGCCTTCACTGTAATGGCTTCTTGTATCTTATTACCACCAGATGATATTGCTGAGATTATGAGAAGCTTTCCCAACTGAACAGTTTAGATACAGCTTTTATGAACCCCTTCAAAAATGGTATTTTCTAAGTAAAACCACCTGGAGGTAGCAAGAATAAACTAATACATCTCAGTAATGGTAGTGTTAACTCTTTAACTTTAATGGCTTCTTGTATATTGTATTCATCCTGTCTCCAGATTATTTAATTGTACTCAAGTTAGGCGAGAATTTCAAAATTGAAGGGTAAGACTTTGCGTAAACAAACCCCTAAGCGTCTGCCTCCATCCTTCCTGGACCCTTCAAGGGGCCGGACTAGGAGCGGGTCTGTCTCTGAGTCACTTAAAATATCTGAGGTGTGGCACTCGTTTTAACTTGCGGCCGCCAGCCCCGTGGCGCACCACCAGTCCAGTCTGAAGTGTTGCACTGTAATACTAGAGCTGTCATGTGAACAGCGTGTTCAAAGCCTCAAGCTATACGAAAAATTTAACTAGTACATTGTATACATGTCACAAAATATGCAGCTACTGTATAATGATAATTAAATGAACGTAAACTATGAGAATAATATTGCAGCTTGTAGAACTCTGGCATCCACAGCATGCAACGCATCTACATTTCACTGTCTAGTTTGGTGCGATTTTAAAAGCTAGTATGATTATATTAGCTGCTCCTCGCCCTCCCTATCTCCTTTCCCTAATCCTACCTAATTAATGACATAACAATTATGAAATAAACACTTTTATGTAATTTAATTATGCCTTCGGCAGGTCTGGCAATTGTAATTTTTTGTTACTTTTTCATCCGTCCATCCATCCATTGCCTCATACTGCTTTATCCAATCAGGATATTAGGGGCCGTAAGCTAAGGTATTCAGTGTCGACATTTAAGGCAAGGGTGATCAGCCCCATTCATCCCTGTATCGTACTATGCGATGAAAAAACTCCAATCAGCCTTCGAATAAATAAAAATATAAATAGATAAATAAGTAAATAAATAAATAAATAAATAAATAAATATATCTATATCTACTATCTATCTATCCATCTATATGTATATACACACATACATATAGGTGGATAGATAGATGGATGTAGACAAACAGATATATGCGTCCCGACTCAGGGCATGGACTTATCAGCCTAAGGGCCAGTAGTCCTCCTATGTACCGCATACCTCCACAAGGCAACATTTCGACGCTAACACCCATTTACAACGCTGAATACCGGTACATAAAAGATGTTCTTATTTAGGACTGGTGTATTGGTATTTGCGGAAGTGTTCTTCTGACAGGTTGGTGAGTCTCACGGCAAATCAATAAAGTATATTTAACAATAATTGAAATCCTTAAACTGTCCTCACCCTGGAATGAAATTCCGTCCACTAGAACAGCAGCTGGTTCTTTGAAAAGAGTGATAAGAAACAGAGAAGTGAGCATGGAAGTAAAAAAGTCGCTGCATGGCAGTATTGTGATAACTCAAACATATAGAAGTGAAGCTTGGACCTTGTTGGAAGGACACACGTCAAGATGTGAGAGCAGTAGAAATGAGTTATTTGAGAGGAGCATGTGGGGTTACATGGAGAGACAGTTTGACAAATGAGGAAGTGAAGGAACGTTGTGGTGTGGCTGTGGCTGTGATAGAAAGCATTAAGAGAAATACGCTATGGTGGTTTGGCCATGTGGAAAGGAAGGAGAGCGAAAGACTTATGAGGAAAATGTATGTGAGTGAGGTGGAAGGGGGGAGAGGGAAGGGGAGGCCAAGGATGAGGTGGAGGTATGTAGTGGGGAGGTATATGAGCAAGGGGTGTATGAGCTGGGAGCAAGGCAGAGAAAAGGCGGGGGACAGAGCGACATGAAGGCGATTTGATTGTGGCCACCCCTTACTAGATTAAGGCGTCTGGCAATAGATACATAGAACAGCAGACTTCCTCTCTATCTACCCGACCACCACTTCCCCATAAACCCTTTTGGGCTCAGTCTGTTGAAACGTCTTAACCCACTAAACTATCAGGCGTTACTTGATCACATAGTTCCCATCCAACGTAGTAAATAATTATTCTGGTTTACAGGAAATCTTTTGGCTTGTCACTCAGTAGAGCATGAATCAAGAGGTAGCGCCACATCGAGTGAGAGTATGATGGTCTTCCACCACCTACCACGGTAATGATGATGATGATGATAATGATACTAGTAATAATAATAAGAAAAAATAATTAAAATAATAATAAGAATAATAGCTAAAACATCGTAAAATTGTCCAAGGACAACATTAAGAAAGAAAAGCTTCCTGCAGCCATTACTTACTAGAAGCCGAGCTATAAAGGGACATTGAGGTCAATGTCACTGATCTTGTGCATGTCACCTTAGATCATCAAAGTCCACAAAGTCACTAAGTTTGGTGGCTCTAGCTTTATTCTTTCGTGGAAAATTAGGTGACATCCTGAATATCCACGAAATTCCCAATATTTGACCCTATAGGATCTCGGATGATATTCATCCAATTAAGATCATACTCCTTTAAGATCTGCTACCCGACAAGGGTCATATGCTATAATTATGTCTGCTTTCTAGCTTAAATGGTTTTTGAGATAGTGTCAACAATTTGGTTTTCTATTTTTCGGATAATTTCCGGAGATCCGTTCAACCGATTTCCTTCCAATTTTGCCAGATGAAGCGGCCGGCTGGGGGACTCAGCTGACGAAATTTGAAGGTTCTAGGCCAAATAGGCTCCGAGTAATGGTCATTCACTTCTTAAGACGAAAGAAAAATAATAATAATAATAATAATAATAATAATAATAATAATGATAATAATAATAATAACTAGTTACCTATTTACCAATTGTGCAGCTACAATAACGAAGCTTATTTATGTTACTGATTGTCTTTGTAAGTATGGGTACATTTTACATTTGCCTCAATAACTAACTGTATGCTTAACTGTAGCCATATTCCTTTCAGATAATGTGAGTGACCACAGCTATATTTCTGTAATGTTACAGCTTTTCAGCTTTTGCGGTTTATTCTAAAACATGTTACAAACAAAGCACTGAGCAGATTTGAATTCCATACATTCCACTAGGCTATATAGCAAAATACTCAGCCAAAATGCTCAGTAAACTTAATTAATCATAGAAATTTCAACCAGAGAGCTGTATCTCAGTTAGTTTCTGAGATATTTCAATTTCAAATATGCAATTTTTGCACCAAATATGAGTATATGACCAAAAATAGGCCGAGATCATTATTTTACATTTGGCACAAGTACTTGGGATACCCTAGAGTACCTTCTTGTAAAATATCATCAAGATCTAAGAATAAAAAGTGCAATTAAAAAAAATAATACTTACGAAAACATAAAGCTTCGCCATATATATGGCGAAGCTAAATAAGACTAAGAATATTAACAAAAAGCAATAAAACTTCCCACATCAAAAACATTAAAACGTCACACAGGGATGTGGGAAGTTTTAATAATAATAATAATAATAATAATGATAGTAATAATAATAAAAATAATAATAATAATAATAATAATAATAATAATAATAATAATAATAATAATGATGATGATGATAATAATAATAATAATAAAATACTTTAACTTTATAGCAACAATAAAATAAAATGACAAAAATGAAGCTGATAATTGCTAAAAAAATTTACTAAGGTACACACCAGTATGATACTACTATTGCTACTACCACTGCCACTACTGCTACTACTACTGTTGCTGCAGCTCCTACTACCAGTAAAACGCCCTTGTCTGTGAGGTACGAGTGAGGCCATTTAAATCCAAAGCATTGAAATGCCGCCTTACACAGGATGCCTAGAGTATATTGATGGCTATTTACCTACCAAGTTTCATGCCTTTTCAACAGACCGTCTGGCCTGTGGCCCTCTTTTGAAGATTTTCGATATGCTGCACTTGGCGCGTGTCACGTGCCACGTGCACGGCCTGGGTGTGATGAAACCTGTGAAAAACAAATCTTAAAGAATTGAGCTATCATATGGTGCAAACCATGCAGCGATCGGCCCTGTGGTTGTTGAGATATAAGCTTCTCAAAAGCGTACGGTCGGGCCGGGATGGGTCGGTTCGCTCATGTGAGAAAATGCCACTACTTGACGAGAGACTCTACTGCTAATGCTTCAGTACTAAAAGTAATATTAGTGGTAACAAAAATGGTACTAAAAAAGGTGCACACAGAGAGTGCAATACCCGCGCCCGTCAGTTGGTCCAAGGGCCGAACAATTAGCCTTTGCTCTCCGATCTTAATCTTAGTGGATTGCTCTCAGAATCGAAGTACTTCGTACATGTCTGACCCTTACGCCTTCCGTCAAGTTTGGTCCGAATCGGGTTAAAATTGTCTGAACTGACCTTGCCCTCCGACTTTGACATTTGACCTTTCACTGTGTCCTTGGCGTTTGACTCACTGCTCTCAAATTTCCTTATCTTTGTCTTAACCTGAACTCTTCCTGAAAGTTTGGTCTAAATCGGATTAAAAACTTTTAGCTTGACCTTACCTTATGACCTTCACCTATCCTGCTGTTCTGAAGAAGAGAAAGAAAACAAAAAAAAAAAAGGTTAATCCCTTGGTCGATCGTCAAACCTTGAATCAAGTTTGATCGAAACCAGTTCAAAAGTGTTTCAGGTTTTCATGTTCACACACACACACACACACACACACACACACACACACACAGGTAGAAATTTGATCTTACCCTGTGATAGTGATCTTTGACTGAATGTTCTAAAGTTTGCAGTCCTTCGTTTTTGCATTTCCTTCATCCTTTCTACCAAATTTTGTATAAACTGGCTGCAAACTGTGTCAGCTGATGTTTCAGTATATAAGCTTGACCCTGTCCTGTGACCTTGAACTTCGATTTTTTTGCCCTAAAGAAACACTAGAGAAGCCCCTCGGTTCACCCTCAGCCCTTCCTCTAAGTTTCGTTAACATAGGATAGAAACGGTTTGAGTTAATGTGTTTACACACACACACACACACACACACACACACACTCTCTCTCTCTCTCTCTCTCTCTCTCTCTCTCTCTCAGCTTGGGAGTGGCACAGAAAGCCGAGTGCAAGGTCACCCCGAACACGACTCTCTCTCTCTCTCTCTCTCTGAAGTTCATTGAGTTTTGTGTGTGTGTGTGTGTGTGTGTGTGTGTGTGTGTGTGTGTGTGTGTGTGCGCGCGCGCTTGCACATTTACGGGCTTTTTAGAACTTGGTTAATATATTTTTGTGGGCGTATAGCCTATGCGTACATTTGAGTGACTGAAGGGTGCTTTTGAATGTGAGCGGTACATACGCATTTGTGGTTTCATGTATTTTTCCCGTTTAGAATTGTGTACATAATAATGCATGTGTGTGTGTGTGTGTGTGTGTGTGTGTGTGTGTGTGTGTGTGTGTGTGTGTGTGTGTGTGTGTGGCAGAGCTGTATTCAGAGAGAGGATGAATTATTGTGTGCATAAAGCCTGCTGTGTTTTCCGCATACTAATTCGCTCGTGTGTAGTTAACGAGACAGGAAGACAAGCTGGTGAAGAGTTACACTAGTACAAAGATTTCAAAACATGCTTCATTCGATAATAATATTCTGGGTACGTACTTATACACACGTATAATTGACTGGATAGATACTGGGAAACGATGCTTAATTTAAACGTACTGACAGCTGGGTGGATAGATGGATGGACTGATTGTTGGATAGATGGATGGACAGATGGATTGTAGATTGACTGGAAGGATGAATAGATAGACAGGTACACAAAAAGGCAGATACGGAAAATATACAGATAAAGCAATAGATACGGTAGTGTGTTATACTTCATACTCAAGCTACGTAAATGCCGCAGATATATGAAAACGAAGCTGAAGAAACTGATAAACAAAAAGGCAGCTATATCAATACTAACACACTGGGAAACAAAGACAGGAATACAAAGAAGCGCCTCGATAGCTAATCCATAAATATCGCATACTTAAACCCCTCATCACACCATCGGAGCAGCACTTCTCATTTATCACATCCCAGCCCTGCCGCTCCCATCAACAGCATCAGCACCATAAGAGAGAGTAAAATGCAGCCTTATGAGCATATCTATGTATTCAGGACAGACGTCGATGCTGCGCGGAATCAGAATGAGAGCTTTGGGTATGTTGGAAATAAAAGGAGGTGACGAAGAGAAATGCAGAGAAGAGTATAGCTCGTGCACGTTAAGTAGGGCTCAGCATACTCTTTACAGCATTATTTTCTTCGTGACTCGTATGTAGTGTTAAAGTCTTGCTATAGCTCAGCGTTCAAGATGTGGAGATAGGAATTATAGGCCACGTTAAAAAAGGTGGAATAAAGTGTAAAATCGTTTAGCCAGAAACATAATCCTTTGAATTCGGTAAGCTTCTCGTTATGTTTATTCTTCTCACCAGCAGATAATTTATTTGCCATAGGAGAGATCTTTTTTTTCGAGTTGGAGGGGTTAGACATAGCCTCCATTAATCTCTACATTGCCAGAGGTCACCCCGAAGCTGAACAATAATAACATGCAAAAGAGGTCATGGTAGTGTAGGGGTAAAGACCATGACCGATGAGTTGGGAAAACAAAGGTATGGTGGAAGAAATGGAAAAAGAAGGTATTGCAAATATATGTACATTGTGAGGTATGGAAAAAAAAAAAAATAAGAGGATGGTGGACATGTGTGAAAAAGGATCTGGTGGAAGAGATGGAACGATATACATGTACTGGAAAGACTGGAAAAATAAAAAAAAAATATATATATATATTTGTTGTGGATGAGTGTGGAAAAATCAGAATTTGGTATGTGTGTGTGTAGGAAAAATAAGGGTCTGATTAGTGGGTTGGAATAGAAATGGAAGATGGACGGGTCTGAAAAATAAGTTCTTATGGACGAGATACAAATGTAAGAGGTGGTGGATGAGCTGATAATAGAAACGGTCTGACAGTTTAGATACAGATATGGGGTCTGGCTGATAAGACAAAAACAATTAGGGTTCAGTAGATGAGGTAGAGGAATAAGGGTTGGTGGGTGTGTGTGTTGAAAAAATAGATGCTTGGGGGATGGACTGGGAAAATAATGATCTGGTGAATGAACCGGATAATTGTGTATGAAAAACGCGGGGTCTGGAGAATGAGCCTGAAAAATAGCTGATCAGACCAGCTCGATTATTTAACACCATCGATTTCGGGGACACTTATTGGCTTTTGGTGTACAAGGAAAGTTTTGGCACACACACACACACACACACACACACACACACACACACACACATACACATACACATACACAGAGCAGGAACAAACAAAAGATCATTATAAATACCTAAACTGGAACTTAAGACTTAATGAAACGGCTGATTAAAGAACTGCAGGAACTCCCCCTCCCCTCCCCCCCTTCTCTCTCTCTCTCCCTCTCTCTCTCTCTCTCTCTCTCTCTCTCTCTCTCTCTCCCAGGGTCTGTTTAGGGTACACAATGCCACGTTTCCTTCACCTCGCTCTCTTTACAGAGGATCTTGACTGGTAATTGTTAGCTTGATCTCTGCTTTTGTTTGAGAGAGAGAGAGAGAGAGAGAGAGAGAGAGAGAGAGAGAGAGAGAGAGAGAGAGAGTTTACAGGATAATTAATACCTCAAAAAATGCCTTACGACCAATACCGACTAGATATCGATGAAGTTACGAGATATACTGTGCTATTTTAGTAGTGAGAAAAAAAAAATATATAGCAGGCATGAAGGCTCTCCCTACTCACGCCTCCAACCGGCACTACAGGCGCAGAAAAAGGAAGTAAACCTAAACTAGGGGAAAATGCTTGCCTAGGAAGTTTTACATGAAAAGAAAAAACATTCAGTCTCTCATTTTGTTTAGCCGTGTCTTGAACTACTGCATCGAGGAATTGTTAACGGCCTCTGCTGGTAGCCTATAGATATTTTTCAGTACATGATGCAGGAATGTACGATATTATGGTGGCAACGCTGCAGTTCGAGCTTCCATCTATGGTTCCTCGTCGTGTTCCATTTAAGCAAAATAAGTGTTAACAGATGTCTTCAAACCCATGAATGGTGCTGACACCCAGAGTTAACTGTTCTCACATATGCCTAGTCTCAGACGAAAAGCCAGTGCCTGCAGCCATCTGTAGTAACCCACGTGCTTAATGTATGGGATCAGCTTAGTAGCCCTCTAGTTGAAACTTCGTAGTTGAAACTTGTAGTGAAGTTTTGTAGATCAGTTATACATTTATTAGACTCGTGGACGAGCGGTTGCTATGCGTCAGTAGTTTTGTAAGTAGATAATCTTCGTTCCCTTTTGTCATGCAATGACAGGAGAGGTAAAGATTAGTATGGGACTATTTTTATTTGTCTTGGAAATATTAACAAGGTCTCACACAGGAGTGAAGTATAAAGTAGAGTCCAGCTGGCTACCTCCCTGTCTCGCTCTCTCTCTCTCTGCCACCCTCTCGCCCCTGTTGCTGGTCTCCTTCTCTCTCGCTATCTCTGTACAACCTTTCGTTACGATCGCCAGCCCACTTCTCATCTCTGATTCCTACATTCTCGTTCAGCAGGGGTCGTGTCACGTGGGCTACACTGTTGTTGAAATGTTCTAGAAGCCTGTGTGTGTGTATGTGTGTGTGTATGGTCACGAGGCGCTGTTTGTGGACTATTGTGCTGGTGTGAGACATTCTCGAGAGGTGCTAACGTCACTTCCTTTGGCCCCCTAGGTTTGACACTGACCTAACCTCAAGACTATATTATGTATGTTGCTGGTTATTATGTATTAAGATATTTTACAGTCCTGACAGCCCTTACCTGGGCACTCTCACACCTTTTATTTTCATTCTTCAGGGTCGTCAGTAGGAACTGCACTGCATGCTCTAGACGTAGCCTTACAAGAGAATTATACAGAGAGAAATACCTCCATATTTCTGTGCCTAAATAGCCTTTTATATAATCTAAAAGTTTCTGTGGTTTCTTCTCTACTTCAGCGGACTGCTTGGAAGAGTCGAGACATTATGGATTAGTCCACCAAGCTTAAACTCCAAGTCAGTACTGATAACTGCCACCGTTGAAACCACTACTCTTTCTTAAACGAGTCCATTTAAAGTAATTCCATCTACTCGAGGACGAAGCAGTACCTCCTAGCTGTGCGTTGTCTGCAATTTTGTTCTTTGGCTGACTATACCCATATCTCCATCACTTGTGTTAGTTGAGTTTAGGTTTAGAGACCACTGACCATGTTAGCATGTGCAGGTGTATTTCATCTGTCAGCCCTCCACGCGCTTCAGTCATGTGCCATTTTCCTACCCGGTTCCCTGTCCTGCTAAATAGTGGTCCTCACATACGATCTTATGTCTTCCTAGGTCAGCCTCTGGTCATCCTTCCTGCTACTTCCAGTTTTATAAGTGACTCTAACAATGACCAAAGAACTGAGCCTTGGAGCACGGCACTTGCAATGGATACCTAGCCATAGCTCTCCTTACTGATTACTACACTCAAGCATCAGTCAGTCAGTCGATGCTCAGACATTCAGCTACTGCACCCTGAACTCTCAGTGCACAGATTATTGTTATCAAGTTCCAGTGATGTCCTTGACCCATCGCCTTCCGGAAATCCAGATAAAGACTGTCATTTTCACAGCATTTTTCATATCTAAAGAGCAGACAATGGAAGAATTCAAACGAACTGACTGAGCATGAATGCCGCCGTCTATAGCCGTGTTGTATGCCATACAAAAACAGAGTGATCCATAAATGGCGTCCCACTAAGTCACCTGGCGGTATGTGTTGGGTTCAGTCTGCTGGTGTGGGCGTGAGTGAGGTTGTGGGAGGGGTAAATGAATAAATGATGCAGGGTAGACACTGACAAAAGTGACTGCGCCGTCCCCGCAACACACGAGGAATGGCCAAGATAGGGATAAAAGTAACTTTGTTGTTTTTAATGCATCACAAACTCAGTTCTTTCATCTTTCTACCAGCCAAAACTTTCCACAGGAGTATCTTTTAATATTTAACAATATCCAGCTCAATCCTGCATCATCTCTGAACAAACCTGAGATTTCATTCCCTCGGGATTTATCATGGAAAGATCATGTTACCTCTCTTGAAAAATCTGCTTTCAAGAGATTAGGTGTGCTAAGCCAGCTCCTTGCCAACTTTACTCCGGCACGGTTGTTTATTTTATACAGGGGTTTTATTCGTCTCTGAGTCGAGTGTAACTCTCACTTGTGTGGGGAGGATCTTCACATACCTGTACAGCTCTTCTGAACAAGGTGGAATCAGAAGCTTTCCTTCTTGTTAACTCTCTTTGTGTTGCTGGCTCCCTTTAACCCCTGTTTCTTCGCTGCCCTGTAGCATCTCTGTCTCTATTCTATCGCTACTTCAATGGTCATTGCTTTCTGGATTGTGTGCTTGCAACCCTTCTCCATTACATCGGCCACGTAGCATCCATCTGGCATCAATCTCTCATCTCTTTTCTGTCCAGCTCTCTAACGCATGTGACAACCGTTACTTCAAGTTCTTCATGTATGCAACAGGTCAACTCTGAAACTTCTTCCTCTGTCTGTACTTCCTTCTGCCTAAGACCTCCAGTCTTTTAAACCTAGTGTGTCGAGACATCTCAAGATGGACATACAATGAATTTGGCTCTGTTATTTTTTTTTCTGTCTTAAAGGAATACTCTTGCGAGATTCTGGCTTTTGGTTCCCTTTTCCTTGGGTAAAAATAAAAAAGAAATTATATATGGTCTTCACCTCAAGACAAAGATGGGCATACCCACTGAATTTTAAGATGGGTATGGGGTGCATTCCTTTCAGCAGTCTTCCGCTGTACAACATTGGCAAGACCATCAGAGCCATCCATTGTGGTTATTGTCTGGCTATCTTTGTGCTTCTTCGGGTTTATTTCAGCTCATATTTGTAGTTGTTGAGCAAAGGAGTGTTCCATTTCTTTATATTCCTCTTCATGTTCATTTTATTTTTCTTGCCTCCCACTGGCCAGCTACAATTTTGGAATACCTAGTCACAGCTGTCATGTCTATTTTTTTTTGTTCTAACATTCTTTCAGTGCATCCATGCTGACTGGAAAGTCCCTCCTTCAGAGAATTTACCACTTCAAGCAGGAGTCTAATAAGATCTTTTTGAAATGTCACTTCTGGACGTGCTCCCTTAGAATCCTGCAGAAATTAGAAGTAGGTATTGCACGAGGATCTTGTGGCTGACTACGATTAACGTCTTTAGAACCTTGGATGCTGGACGCAAAATCTTTCAATGCAATTGGTCAAGGCATTCTGTAACTTTGTCTTGAGACCTCAATGAGCTGAATGGATTTGAAATATTAGTGCTACTGAATAAACTCGAGGTCGTTACCATATACTATTCATGTTGAAGTTACTGTTGCTTTAAATGCTTCCAACACACGAAGTTAGCTCTAGTAAAACCATAACTTACCAGAGTATGACCATTCACTTGTCCTGGGCCTCTGTTACGAGTAAGGATTTCTAACTCTGGTGCACAGATCTCACCATATTTACAATGCTGTCCCTTAAGAACGGGGCTGGTGTACTCTCCCACGGAACGCCGGCAAAGAAACACAGCCCCAGCATCCTAAACATCCAACAAGCTTCTGCGACCCTTTCGAAGCCTGATCAAGGGCAATTAGATGAGCTTTCATTAGGGAAGGGAGAAAGAAAAAAAAATGGGTATAGAAAGGTGATGAAAATGAAAAAATAGTAAAGGGAGAGAGAAAAGGAAAAACGTTAGAAGATCCGAATAAAATAAAATAAAGGTTAAAACTGGGACAGGGATAGTAAGTGGAGACAGGGTAGTAAAGAAAAATTCGAAATTAGATGTGTGTGTGTGTGTGTGTGTGTGTGTGTGTGTGTGTGTGTGTGTGTGTGTGTTTGCTTAAATTCTGTACAGATGCTGTCTCTGTATACAGAGGCCTTCTTCGCTCCTGTGTGAAGTTCCGTTTTAATGTGTAAAGAGGTTCACCGTGTACGACACGTACAAAGAAAGCAGTCAAAGGAGGAGCCATTAACTCTCTCCTCTCACTGACTCCCTGCAATCTCCCCTGCATTATTCTCTGTCTGTCTGTCTGTCTGTTTGTCTGTCTCTGTCTGTCTGTCTGTCTTTGTCTCTGTCTCTGTCTCTGTCTGTCTGTCTGTCTGTCTGTCTGTCTCTCTGTTCTATCACCGTTTGATCGTGCACTGCTTTTCTGAGCCCAATACCACCCTATTACACTGGGCATACAGCACCCGCCTAGGTACACTGTCACCGGTTTTTTCTCCGGCTTTCTGATAGGACAGTTAACCGGTACTCTCAACTTTTATTCGTGTACACAGTAAATATAGCTTAAATGTAGGTTATTTCAAGAAAAGAGTACGAACAAACTGAAGAAACACTAAGTTATATTAGGAGTGGGTCTCTTAACCTGCTGTATAAGACCATAATCCAAGAACTGAGCTCAGTGGAATCTGTATAATAATATACCTCTGTTTTCTGTATAAGGGATTATCCAGGAACTCCTACTAGATGCGTGAACCGAATTTGATGAAACTTTGCAAGAACACTGCCAAGGAAATTCCGAGATGATTTGATGTACAATATTATAATAGTCATCACTCAATGGTTTGTTTTCAGTAATGGAACCAGTGAAGCCTTATATACATACTAATTTATACATACACATTTAATATATTTTTAAGTTCCAAAAAATAAACAATGGGTAACGGAACAAACGAACTTAGGCCTCCACAGGCGGCCTTGTGCGAGTGATGAAAAAGAAAAATACTCCAGCATAACTGAAATATCTAATATCTTACCTTATTTCCATACCCTTCCAGTGGCTGACCTAAATTCACCTTGGTCACCAAGTTACTTAGGTAACCACCAACTTACTTTGGTGTTATTTTGAAATTGATCCTTTGTAGGCTAGTCCCCTACACTTCCAAGGCGATTGCAGGTCCTTTCTATCACCCCTCTAGATGATGGCCAGAGGCAACCCCCCCAATTTTGGGGTGTTTTTAAGGACATATTTAGCATTTTTGGGAGGGGATGAGGGGATGGGATAAGGCGGTAAACTGGCATCCAGGAGCTTACATGTGAACCAGGCTTGGGTCCGAGTACATGGACTCGTGCTCGTACTCGTACTTAAGTACACAATATAATGTACTTGTACTTGTACTTGTACTCGGGTTTAAAATTTCCATAGTACTTGTACTTGTACTTGTACTCGGACTCAAAGTACTCGACAATTTTACGAGTACTTTCGAATACAACCATGATATATAAAAGTGGTGAGGGTAACAATGGTGTGTCCTTGGAGAGGCCAGGTGGCCCGGGTTGGTGAGTCACTGAGGTCAAGTGGTGTACAGCCACGCCCACTAACTCCTGATAAGCTGCTTTTAATATGTTAGCACCTTAGTACTAATTGAAAGGAGTGAAAAACAGCTGCCTGGACAGCATGCTGTGTTACTGAGAGGCAGAATGACCCAAGCCTATCAAGGGAGATTCGCCCCAAACTCCTTGTGAATAAAGTCGAACATTCAGTTCAACTCCGGAATCATTTTGACCATTATGGTCGCTGTTACCCTGATGGAGGGGGAGGGAGGGGAAGGCGATAATCAAAACCAGGCCGAGTCCGGACGCAGGGATGGAAATTGTTCGAAAATTATCTTATTAAATCAGTAAAATGTACTCGTACTTGGATTCGAGTACAGCACAAATGTACTCGTACTTGGACTCGAGTTCAGCTATAAAACGGAGTACTTGTACTTGTACTTGGATTCGTGATACCATAATGTAATCGTACTTGAACTCGAGTACAGAAAAATGTACTCGAACCCAAGCCTGATGTGAACTAGTGGGTTGCCAACTGTTGTCAAATTTTTCCACTTCATGTTTAATTTTTGTTTTTGCTGGACCCTTGAAGGGCCTGACTGGCAGCAGCCTTACTGTTCTAGTCTACTAATTTCTTCCTTCAGAATATGACTTCTGAGAGAGAACAGACGTGGCTCATTTATTTCACTATTTTTTTTTTATTTTTTTTTTAGCTATTTGTATGATGTACTTGTCCAAATCTGTCAGTTTAAGTACATTTCATACCGAGTTCTAAAAAGTAAAAAAGAAAAAAACTAGAAAGGTAAAACTATCTGCTGCTGGACCCTCGTGCATATTTAAATGAATAATCTGACATTGTTTGCCAACTACCAGGCTCGTGCAGGAGAACTGCCGGACGCCTCAAAAAGGGACTAAAAATGTCCCCTAAACAACCGAGAATAAGGGTGCCTCTAGAGAGTACTGAGAGGCCCTGGGAGGGCCCCCTGAGCCCTGAAAATGTTTGAAAGGCTGTACAGTATGGAACTGGAAAATTTCAGTACAATCACACAGCAACTCGTTAATTTCCCCAGAAACTCAAAGACTAAGGTTTCCCTTGGCTGCTGCTGCTTTCAGGGCTGATCCATGGGAGAGGCCGGTAATAACAGAAATATGAACATGAATGATAAAATGTACCACTGAAAATAATATATTTTAATACCTAATGATCAGAAGCTTCATTCATTGTAGTACTCCTTTTTGAAGTCGCCATAATTTTTATTTGGAGTGTTCATTGCTGTAAAATTTGGTCTCTACTTTTGTTTTAAACAGCTGACTGTCAACGGCTCTGGGATGAGAAAATTCCTTTCTGCTTTGTTATATTATTCTTAATCTTCTGTAATTAGCGGAAAAATCTGTTTATTGGCATTAAAGTTGAACCACCTGGCAAGAACCGTAAGATCTATGTAGTAAGTATACTTATGTAAAAGCACAAACACACACACACACACACACACACACACACACACACACACACACACACACACACTGTCTGTCTGTCTGCCTGTCTGTCCGCCCGTCCCTCTCTCTCTCTCTCTCTCTCTCTCTCTCTCTCTCTCTCTCTCTCTCTCTCTCTCTCTCTCTCCCCCCAAGTCATGTGCCAATTTAGCCCTATGTCATCTCCACTGGGATTTATCATCATTACGGTGTATTCTGTGTCGCTTATTATTTTGATCCAGTCACTCTTACGATTGATTCTTTACTCTCATGTTTGAGAGTACAGAACATATTTAGCTAGTTAGAAAAACAAAAGAAATTTTTTGCCTTGAGTTATCATGATCGAGTGTTGTTAGCAGAGTTCTTCAAATAATGTCTTTTATCCTAGTTGCTGCTGGATGGTTGTTTGATTTATTCTTGAGCAGATAGAAGATGTTGCTTTTTAGAGTATAGTCTGAAGTCTGTTGCATTTACCTACGCTATCGCTAGTAAGGACATCCTCGGGTGTGACTAATTTACTCAGTAGTTTCAAAATTTTGGTCAAGTGGTAGAACACACCAATTGGATTTTCGGTCTGGTCTTGCACAAACGACTTCAAAATTTCGATAGCAAATGAAGGTTTTTCGATTTACGTATGCTTCCAGGAGTGATGACCAGTCTCCTGCTTTTAAAGTTTCTGGAAAAGAGAAACCTTGATTCTGACCAATATGTTGCGAACAGAAAAAATACGGGGTTGGCTATTAATGATTTACGTCTAGGTACTGTGTGGTCCATTGCCTGAGGTGGTAAGAACACGTCACATATCACATTTAAGCATTCAGTAAAGGTTCCTCTGAACCGAGCTTTTAAAAGCATCCATTAGAGTTAAAAAGAGATAAATTTTAAAAACATTCATTATAGTTATGTTCGAGAGAGAGAGAGAGAGAGAGAGAGAGAGAGAGAGAGAGAGAGAGAGAGAGAGAGAGAGAGAGAGAGAGAGAGAGAGTCATCCGGAAGTAATCCCAAAAGCGAATACTTAACCAGCGGATTTTCCCAGCCAGTGACCTCGTCCCCTGATGCGTTACACCCACTGATTTAAGACAGTGTTTGCCTGCCTAATGGCTCTTTCCCTGTGTCTTCAAGCACCTTCACGGTCACGGGGTGGGGGTTAAGGCTGTGCTTCTTGTTGATGTTGTTCTTGTTGCTGTGGGCGTGGCTGTTGTTACTGATGTTGTTGCTGTTGCTTTCGGCGTGGTTGTTGCTATTGATGTTCCTGTTGCTGCTGTTGGCGTGGTTGTTGTTGTTGATGTTGTTGCTGTTGCTGTGGGCGTGGCTGTTGTTATTGATGTGGTTGTTGTTGCTCAGGCTTGGTTGTTGTTATTGATGTTGCTGTTGTTGCTGTGGGCGTGGTTGTTATTACAGTATTCATGCTACGTGTTGTTGTTGTATTGGTGATTATGTTGTTGCTGTGGGCCTAGTTGTTGTTACTGTATTGGTGCTGCTGTAATCGCTGTGGGAGTGGTTGCTATCATAATTTTATCAGTAACTGTTCTTGTTGCCACTCACACACCGGATGGGTGAGTGTTGTGGTGATATCTCTGTTTGACTGCCTTCCTTCCTCCTTGTTTGTTAGTCCGTCTGTTCAGATTTTAACTTTCGAAAGCCTTGACCTAACATCGTTAATTTTTGGAGATTCGTAGCTGTTCACCAAATTTAGGTCAAAGTCAAATATATAGGTCATGGGCCAAAGATGAGATCGCAAGAATGAAAACTGATCTTCCCCAAGAGGACGATTGTTTGCTGTCTCGTGGATATTTTACTTTACGATTAAAAAACAGCATTTCCTGTTAAATGATTTGCATGGATTTGCTTAACTGGTGTTGTAGCTACTTTTGGTAGAGGAAATATCTGAGAGTAAGTTTTTTTTTTTTTTTGGCTATCATTGCTATTTTTTTGCGGGGGGAAGGGGCGATGCAGTTGCTTTTGTTGTGGTTATTCTTGGTGTTAATAGTGTTATTGTTGGTGCATATTGTTTGTCGTGTTCTGTCGGTGCTGCCATCGCTTCATCAGTGTCGTTGTTGTATTTCTTATTGTTGTCGCTTATAATTAGTTACTGTCATTGGTTGATGCTTTTAAAGTGCTAATTTGGTGGCGTTATTAATGTTTTTGTTAATGTAATGGTTGCTCATATTGTGATTATGGTGGTTGCTGTTGATTTATAAAACTTGTCTTTAGATTGGTCTCACTGCTGTGGTGGTAGGTAGATTTTTATACTGTTTTCCTTGACTATCGTGGGATGGTAAGAGGTCAGGGCCGATGGTATCTATTATATCCTTGCCATTCCAAGAGAGAGAGAGAGAGAGAGAGAGAGTGTTGTATTACATTACCCATTACCTAACTGGTCAAACGTTCCAATACAGATAATACTGAAGTTCTTATCTATATTAAAAAAAAAAAGCTACTAACATTGACACTTCTCCTATCGAATCTAACTTTTTGCTCACAACACTAAGGAACGTCCTCTCATTGCTATAGATTTCACAACCCTTCTTCCTTAATAGTTTAGATAGCAGTTTAATACTCTGTTTAGGCTATTTCTTGTAAGACATTATTACAAGTTATTACTTCTTATTACAAGTGGATATAGAGGTGTGTTAGGTAAAGTAAATCGCTGAAGAAAATAGGTTACGAAAGGCAATCCGACGAGAACACAACCCTACTCTTCAGCATGGGAAGTAGCGTGATGGTTCTGCGTGCCACACAAGAGGAAGTGGAGTGGGAATGTGGGTGTGGAAATGCCTGGGTGGTGGAAAGGCGAGGTCGGGGAACTTAGTAAATTGTCTTAAGCCTTTCACTACCCAACAGTCTTATATTATCATTACTTTATACTGTGTACTTCACAAGAAATGCATCTAATTGGAGAGATTAGCTGTAGCATTTACTAACGTCTTTACTTCTAGATATCATTCCGATGCTTAATACATTCATCCAGAGGGGACGTGAATTAAAAAAAAGAAGCAATGTAGAGATGGGGTTCACCATTTCGCCAGGTGAACGTGCTTTTTCCTTGCTATAGCTACGCAATTTTATTCAGGGAAGGAGATCTTTATGGAAGGGGAGGATAGTCTTCATTAATCTCTTCGCTAACACGGTACTCTTCTAAGCTGAGTAAAATCGTGTGGCAGCAGCAAGAAGTGAAAGCACTCAGACAGTGCATACCTGCCCCAACACTGATAAAATTTACGATTTACTGCTGCAGTTCCTCTTTCCTCCCAGACAGATACTTATACAGTCTCACAGTCAATTAATTCTTTGATCTTAGTCTGTCCTGTTACACAGTATCGGAGGGCGCATACCGCTACCACTGACAGTGAAATTAATGATTTCTTGTCTCCGGATCCAGATTCACCTGCAGTAAATAATCGAATTAAATCTTCCTTGACCCACTGCCCACCTAACCACTAGATTTCATTAAAATCCCATTACAGCTTGTACACAAGCGGACAGACAGACACAATTGAATAAATACCCTCCGTCCAACTTGGTTCGCGGAGGTAATAAGATGCTGGGGCTGAGATGGTTAATGGATGGAGATGTCGACGTGATGATTGATGGTGGCCCGGCCTGAGGTCTGAGGTTAGATGGTAGCTCGGTGAAACGCCCGGCTACTCTACACAATGCGGCTGACCATGAGAGAGAGAGAGAGAGAGAGAGAGAATGATAAGTGGAGAGATAGACAGACAGAAAAGATGGACAGATATATAGACTGATAGGTAAATAGGTAGGTAGGAAGACAAAGAGATAGACACATAGACAGATAGACAGCTAAATTGTTAGGTAGATAGACAGACATTTAGACAGACACCTAGTGATTACAAATCTTAGTACCCATGGTAGAAAGAAGTAAAAATAGTAAAAAAATAAAATAAAAAGCTAAGCCAAACTTAGGAAAAACGACATTCAGCACACTAATAAAATACAATGACAAGATATGTATGTCAAGGGGTTATTAGAAAAACGGAAATAGGCAAAAGTATGACATTCAGGAAAAAACAAATAAACAAGCTATTTTTACCCGCCGCCGCTAAGTGATAGCTGGTATCATATTTTGCTCGAGGTGTGTGTGTGTGTGTGAGAGAGAGAGAGAGAGAGAGAGAGAGAGAGAGAGAGAGAGAGAGAGAGAGAGAGAGAGAATAATATATCAAAGGTCAACCATAGAGGGAGAGGTCAAAGTTTGACCAATGTAAGAATAACTTAAGCAGTTTGCTTCCGATTTAGACCGAATATGATGGAAGGAGTGGGAGTAATGCGAAAGCTAAGGTGTTCTATTTTGAGAACAGTCAGTTAACGATTAAGTTCATAGGATTTTGTCAAAGTTCATTCCTGTGTGTCTGTATGTGAGCAAAATAAAATAGTTTTGATCTGATTAAGCCAAACCTAGCGGAAGTGTTCAAGATCAGGCAAATGGTTTCAACAACAGTTCGAAAGTTAAGGTCACCTGGCAAGGTCGGCTTATACAATTCTTATCTGATTTAGATCAAATTTTTGAAAGGGTTCAGGGTAAGGCAGAGAAAAAGGGTTCGATTTTGAAGGCAGTCAGACAGTGGTCAAGGTCGCAGAGTCAGATCAGAAGTGAAGATTACAGGACAAGGTCATCGCAAGTCTTGATTTGATTTGCATTAAACTTGATGGAGGGGTTCAGGGTTAGGCAAGAATTCAGTGTCTGATTTCAAGGGCAATCAATAAGGTCACAGGGCAAAGTCAGACGTTCTGTCCTTAAACTGCTTGGTGGAGTGGGTGTTGCATTCTCTGCGTTCTTGATTTTTGTCTTTTCATCTTTTTAGTTCTCATGACGGTGATAGTCAAAAGCATAAAAAGTGCATTATTTGTGAGTACCCATTGTCTCGGTCATCAGCGGTGGTAGGAAGTAGTTCTCGTCTACTATTCCCTGAACAACGGGCTCTGACCACCAAATAAAATGCTGTCCTTGTTTTTCTTGGGAGTATGAAGAAATAGCCGAGAACAATGAAAATAACACGTGTGCAGAATTAGCAAGTACGCGATGTCAAAAGTACTTAGTCACAATACGTTATTCTCTGAGAAGAGGAAGAAAAAGGCATCCCATAATTTCTAAGCACCTACTGCAACACTCACTTGTGACCAGAGGAAGTAACAACTCGTTCATTATTTCCTCACCTCCAGTGTTCCGATCACAAGAGAAGTTGAACCGTGTGGCATATATTTATTTCAGTTCCCCAAGATTATGAAGAAATATAAAAAAAGTAAAAAAATGCTGAGTTTATAAAACCCGTCCAGCAACCTGGGTAAGTAACCGTTTTCCGCATTTTCCTTAACGACGGATTGTGAAGAAAAAGGCAAAACAGTGAACAAAACAGACTTGGTAATTTCTAGGAACCTGATGTCTCTGCCATTAGCGGCCAAAGGATTAATCCTTCGTCCGCCATTACACAACGGCACCCTGACCACAAAGAAGTATGAAAAATAGCCAAGAAGAGTAAAGCAATTTACATACGAAATTTATAAGACCGTCACCTCAGGAAGTTGGCAGACATGGACAATCATTTCCTGAATAATGGATTATTAAAGAAAAAAAAATCTTCCAAAATATCTGAGCAACTATTGCAACACTCACTAGTGACCAGAGGAAGTAGCCGTCGTCTGCTATTTCCTGAACACTGGCGCTCTGACCTCAAGACAAACTGAAACGTGTTACACATTCCATTTGCCTCCCACTTCCTAGGAAAATGTAAAAAAACGTTGCTGAAAATATTGAAAAAGAAAACAAAACATGGTAAATTTCACAGCATATCTAACGACGTGAATAAATAATCACTGTCCACTGTTTCCTGAAGAAAGACAGTGAAGAATTAGCAAAAAGAAAAAAGAAAAAGAAAAAGACCAGTTTAGAAGTACCCATTGTTTCACCAGCTACCTGAGGAAGTAACTAGCCATAGCCTTATATTTCCTAAACAAGAACTCTCTGACCACAAGGTAAACCGAAACGTGTAGCATACTTTCTTTCCCCTCCAATACATATATGAAGAAACGCGTAAAGAACAGTAACAAAAAAAAAAAAAGTTCTAGCCATCCATTCGCTTGCCAGCTACTGTAACTGATGGAATAGTCATGTTCGCTAACATCTGATAAACTAAACCGTGCGGTACTCACACACTTTATTCCCACTCTCCGTGATTATGAAGAAATTGCCAAGAATAGTAGAATATAATTTTCAAAGTACCAATTTCCGCTCTAGCGATGGGCTTTGATTTCCTAACATCCCTATGGATATATTTCTGTGGAATGATCAAGAACCAAGGGAGCATTCTGCAGTCTCCCTTACGCGTCCTTCCTAAGGAAAAAAAAAAAAAAAAAACTAGCTACTACACTGAGTCCACTTTAACTTGGCCTAAAATAGCATTTTTTTTTTTTTATCTGGTGTGATGAGAGGTGACACGAGAATAACAATGAAATATGATGTTAACAGAAGAAAAGTGCAATGGAATGGGTGTAAAACCGTGGTATATAGTCTTATTCTGCTACTGGGCTCCGGGTAATAAAAATAAGCAAAATGATGAAATTCTTCGCCAGGTTAAGATGCACGACCTACAGGTATAAGGGGAAGTAACCACAGTCCGCTACCTCCCGAACAACGGCGCTCCGACCACAAGATAAGGTGAACCGTGTAACGTACTTTTCTTCCGGAGTCTGGGTATTATGAAGAAATAAGGCACGTCCCAGAGAAAAAAGCCGCTCGTACTTTATCTTTAAGGTCAAGGTCGTCTGGTGGGAGTCGAAAGTGCATCATCAGCAACTTTTTTTTTCTTTTATTTTCCCTCCCTTTTACTGCACTTGTCTAGTCATTCTTCTGTGTCAGTTAATTTCTCTCATTTGTATTGTTTTCTTTAATGATAGTTCTCTCTCTCTCTCTCTCTCTCTCTCTCTTACATCTTCCTCTTCGACAAGAAGAGCATGTTTTCACCCGTTTGTTTGTTTGTTAGTCTTTGCAGGATTGCTCAAAAACTAAACGAGAGATTTGAACCATATTTGGCGGGTAGACAGCCATGTCCCAGGGAACAATTGATTAACTTTTGGGACCTGTCCGGATAATATTACAGATTCTGGATCCGGAAAACATTTTTGGGGAAACTCTAATCAATGATGAGAAAACTTAACCTATTATGAAGAGTGGTTTGGAAATTACGTTGCCCTTGTCGAAGAGATGTGCTCCACTGAGTGCCCCTCTAGTATTGCACCTGTTTCCTACATTCCCCCCCCCTCCCTCTCTCTGTCTGTCTGTCTGTCTGTCTGTCTGTCTGTCTGTCTGTCTCTCTCTCTCTCTCTCCATTCCCCTTGCTTTTTTTTCTTTCTGCACCTGTTTCCTATATTCTCTCTCTCTCTCTCTCTCTCTCTCTCTCCATTCCCCTTGCTTTTTTATTTTTCTGCACCTGTTTCCTATATTCTCTCTCTCTCTCTCTCTCTCTCCATTCCCCTTGCTTTTTTATCTTTCTGCACCTGTTTCCTATATTTTCTCTCTCTCTCTCTCTCTCTCTCTCTCTCTCTCTCTCTCTCTCTCCATTCCCCTTGCTTTTTTATCTTTCTGCACCTGTTTCCTATATTCTCTCTCTCTCTCTCTCTCTCTCTCTCTCATTGCCTTGGTAGATAGCCGTAGGTGGATTGAGGTAGGTAGGTTAATGATGCAGTTAAATCTGGGTGGCGTGGGTGTAGGTGCGTGTATGGTGTGAGAGTACAGCCTGTGTGGTGTGCAAATAGGCTGATTGGTGTGAATAGATGAGTAGTGAGGATATGGTAGTAGAATGTAAGTGTCAATGTTTGTAGGTATGGTTAAGATGATTGGGTTTTGTCGATATTGTCAGTGTGAATGTTTGTGAATATGGTCGATATATATTTGTTGTATGAGTGCGAAAGTGATATACTGATGCGGTGCTGAGCGGATAATTGAGTGGAAATATATTAGTAAAGTGTTATAGCACCGAGTCTGGGTGATTATTGTGGAAGATTGGGTGCTGTAGAAATGCGAACATCTGATAGTTTGGTGTGGATAATTGAGTGGTAAATTGACATAAGTGTGAGTGTCAGTGTGTTTGGTATGAATGACTGCGTTTCCATGGGGAGTGAACGATGCAGCTGTGAGTATGATTGTCTTTGTGGTGTGGGTGTGGCTGTGTGGTGTAAGTGTGAATGTCTGTATGTTTGGTAAGGGTGATCGGGTGCTCTGAATATGGGTGTAAAGTGATATAAATGTGTCTGTGTGTTCGGTGAAGGTGATTTGGTGTTGTGGATGTGGGTGTAAAGTGATATAAATGTGAGTGTCCGTGTGTCGTGGTGGGGTGACTGAGTGCTGAGGAAGTTGGCTGTATATGATAGCAACTATCGAATGTTCAGTGTGGATGATTGGGTTCTGTAGGTATCAAGAGCTGAATGGTGTGAGTGTTAATTGCTGCCTAGATTTAGTTGCTTGAAAACTGGTAGGAGATGGAAGATGTGTGTTAGTGAGAGTGGGTGTGATTCCGTACACAAAACAGAGTATCACTGGTTTGTGAAAATAAGATAGATCTATTAGGCCGGACCTCAGACTACATACCACCGTCATGCAGTCTTCATGTAATCTGGGGTCCTAAAATAATACGGACTTAAATCACAGATTGTCCAAATGGCCCATTTGTCAAATTGGTTAACCCATGTTTCGGAATGTTCGTAGCAGTATAAGGCATGGCAGTCTTCCTGCTGGAAAATGCGTTGCCGACATAAGTAATGGTCCAATGCAGAACGCCAAATTACGATACAGTGAGCAGTAACTATTGAAACCCAGTGAAGCAATCTTCCGGAGCCCAACTAATTTTCCAGATTTTCATGTTAATTTTGTAATTGTTCGACCGGACACAATGGTCATGTCGGAGTTATACTGCTGTGGATGTGAGAGTGCTGTGGGTAGATGGGTAGTATAGATACTGGTAGTATTTGTACCGGGATGGTGTGGGTGGTATTTTTGGTGTGTGTGTGTGTGGGAGGAAGGGGTTGTTTGGATTGCATACAAGCAAACTCTAGATGGATGATGTGAGTAGTTGTGTGCGTGGACTGGCTAGATGGTTGACAGGTGGTGGGACTTTGTGAGAGCTGTGGGTGTGGATTACATGATTATATGGGTGGTGAGTGGGTAGGAAATACGGCCGGGAATGTGCGATATTTGGATGCCATAGATGTGTGTGTGTGTGTGTGTGTGTGTGTGTGTGTGTGTGTGTGTGTGTGTGTGTGTGTGTGTGTGTGTGTGTGTGTGTGTGTGTGTGTGTGAGAACCTAATTAGCGATGAAGTCTGTCTAACCTATTTGGTATCTGCCAACGATTAATCCTTGTCTGCCCATCTCGGCTGTTTTTGTCTATCTCAGCCGTCATACTATATTTCTCTCTCTCTCTCTCTCTCTCTCTCTCTTTGCCCCCGTCTTCAATACCTTGGTGTGTCCATATCCACTGCACTCTCCCATATTTGTCTAACCCCATTTGATTAATACTCTTTACATGTGGCCTAATGCTCACTTGTAAATCTTATTAGTTACTTTCTCTTTTTCTCTAATAATTTTTTCTATTGTTCAACTCCTTTACCTTCCATTTTCTCTTCTCTTTCCTTATCTTTCTGCCCTCTCCTCTTCTCTCCCTTACTTTTTTCTTCTCTTCTTCTTCCATCTCTTCTTTCTCTCTTTCTTTTCCATCTCTTCTTTCCATTGCCTTCCTCTTCCACCTCTTCTTCTTCCATATATTCTTTTTTCTTCCCTCTGGTTCCCTTCCTACTTGTCTTTTCTTTTTGCCCTCCATTCCACTAGTTCGCTCAGACTACCCTGCTGACCCCACCTAGTAACAGATGCCCTTTTCGCTTATTCGTCCTGGTCACCATTTCTCCCTTTCCCTACCTTGGCCAGCCTTGCCCTACCCTGTCCTTCCCTCACCTGCCCTATACCTGCCTCTCCCGTTACCCTGCTCTACAGTTGCCCTATCTATAACCTGCCCAGTTTCGTTTCTTCTTATGAGCTGCTCCACCCTAGCCCCTCGCTTTTCCACGCCCTACATATGTCCTTATCAATATCAAGCTATATTTTGCTGTACTCTCTGCCCTCTCTCAAATCTGTCTCTCCCCATACTCCGCCCCTCTCTTGCCAAACCCTATTCCCTGCCCCACCCTATATCCTATCCCATATCTGCCTCTCCTTATACCCTGTCCCTACCAATACCATGTCCTACCTCTGCCGTCTATACCCTGCCTATACCTTGTCCTGTCCTATGGCCTCCTTAGCTATGCCCTGCCCCACCTTACTCCTTGCCTACACCATGCCCGTTAGTAGCCTGCTTTTCCAATGTCCTGCCCCATACTAAGCCCTCCAACACCCTACATCTTGCCTTGCCCTATACCCTGCTCCACCCTGAACACTTCCCTTTCTTATGCCCTGCCTCATCTTAAATTTTGCCCCACCCTATTCCTTGTCCCGCCCCAAACCCTGGTCGGCCATATACCCTGTCCCGCCCTAAACCCAGGACCACCAAATACCTCTGCCCCACCCTAAACTTTGCTTTACCCTGTACTCTATCCCACCCTATACCCTGCTCCACCCTATACCCTGCTCCACCCTACACCCTGCCCCACACTATAGCCTGCCGCACCCTATACCCAGCTCCACCCTGAACCCTATACCCTGCCCCACCCTATACCCTGCTCCATCCTAAACCCTATACCCTGCTCCACCCTATACCTTGCTCCACCCAATACCCTGCTCCACCCTATACCATGCCCCATCCCACACCCTGCCTCATCCTATACCCTTCCCTACCCTATATCTTACCCCACCATATACTCTGCCTCGTCCTATACTTTGCAGCACCCAATACCATACCCCAACCTATATCTTGCCTCTCCCTATACCGTGTCCCACCCCATAGCCTGCCCCGCCATAAACCTTGCCCCATCATATATTCTGCCCTTTCCTATATCTTCCCCCGCCCTAGACACTGCCCCTCCCAGTATCCTACCTACTTTCTACCCTAAACCCAACCCCTTCTTACCTTTTGCCATACTTTAATTCTCCTCCTAATCTACTCTGCTTCTCTTGATAGCCATAATCCGCCCTTCCATATACTGTGCCCTACTTATGCCCCTCCCTAGACCCTGCCCCCGCCCTTCCCTACCCTGCCCTACATTCTCCAGCCCTGTCCTTCCCTCGCCAGGTCGATAAAGATCTTACTTAAATCTCCTCACCTTTCTTATGACTTCATTCACCCACTACCACAACCACGCCTTGTTTTTCTCTCCTTCTCAGTTTCTTTCATTTTGGCTTATATTTTGTTGCCTCTCTTTTCCTGCTCTGTCACTTGTTAGGCTCCTGCTTATTCTCACCCTTCTCACCTTTTTGTCTTAAAATTTTTACTCTTATTATCCCACTATTTTTCTGTTATTTCGTTTCTCCTTTTTTCCCCACTTTCCCCCTTATTATCTATTTTTCTCGTCTTCAGTCCCCTCTTCTTTTTCCTTCATGCCTCACTTCTTTTTCTGTAGTTATCCCACTTCATTCCCCTTCATTTCCCACTGATTTTACCATCATATCTTAATTTTTTGTCTTTCATTCCTCACTTCCTTTCCCCTTCATTTCCACATCTTTCCCCTTCATTCTCCACATCTTTCGCCTTCATTTGCTGTTTCCTTTACCTTACATATCCCACTTCTTTCACCCTTCCTTCTCCTCATCTATCTTCATTCACCCCTTCATTCATAGCTTATTTCTCCTTCATTACCCACTTCTTTCCCCTACAATCTCTGCTTCTTTTCCCTTCATTTTCACCTCTTCCACTATCACTTCCCTCTTCTTTCTCTTCATTCCACACTTCATTCCTCCTCATTCACTACTTACTAAACACTTATTTACTTATTTCCACCTCACTTCTCTTTTCATTGACTACATTATTGTTCGATTCTCTACCTTTCATTCCATGACTCCTCTCCCTCCATCCCAACAGTATTCTTTTTTACTCCTCACTTTATTAATATTAGTACCCGCTTATTTAACCTCATTTGCATTAACAGCAACTTCTCTCCCCATCATTCACTGTTTCATTCCTCTTCACTCCCCTCCGCCCGCCTTCCTTCGTCTCATTATCACCCCCCCCCCCCAGCTTTTTCTTACATTTTTCGCACTTGATAGTCCTCTTCATCAGTAATTTCCGATTCCATCATCTTCATCCCCAGCCTCATTCCCCTTCATTCCCCATTTCTTTCCCATCCAGGTAAGGTTGGTATGGAGTAAAGCAGAGCAGGTCCCCAGGTGTCCACATATAGCTCGCAGGGGAGGTGAGGTATGCGGTCAAGGGTAGGCCATAGGGAGGTTTTTGGGTGCTGAGAGGGAGGGGAAGGTGGAAGGGAAGGGAAGGGAAAGGAAGGGAAAGGAAGGAATGGTTAGGAAGTACAAAGGTACAAAGGTACAAAGAAAAGCAAACAGCAACAGATCTGTTGGTCCTTTCGTGGCTGTTTTGTATAGGGAAGGTTATTACTAACAAAACTAATCTACCAGCTAAAAACGAAGATAGAAAAGCAGGAATGCTCCCATCCACCCACCAAACCAGGGAAAGGGACGGAAAGGAAGGCAGGGAAATGAAAAGAAAGACAGGGAAGGGAAGGGAGAGGAGGAAGAGACAGGAAAGGTAGAAAATGGAGGAAAGGAAAGAAAGGGAAGGAAAGGAAGGGTATGAAAGGAAGAAAGGAAGGAAAAGGGAAGAAGGGAAGGGAAGAAAAGGAATGAGGAGTAGGGGGGAGCAGAATGGTAGGCCGCTGGGGGGCATGGGGAGTGATGGAACTGGTGCGCGAGGGAAGGAAGGGAAGGCGGGAAGGGTAGGTCGCAGGAGAGGTGGGTGAAGCTCAGAAGGAGGTGAGGGGAAAAAGAGGATGGAAAGAAAGGCAGGAAGGAGGGACGAAAGGGAAAGAGAGGGAATAAATCGGCGGAGGGGAAGGCAAGAAGAAAAGAGGAGGAAGGGAGAAGAGGATAGGAGAGGAAGAGGAGATAAGGATAGGGAAGGAGTGAAAAGATGGAAGAGAATAGAAGGGTAGATTACAGGGAGTTTGGCAAGGTAAGGGAGAAGGAGAAGAAAGGTAGAAAAGGGAGGGAAGAGGAAGAAGACAAGAGAAAGGGAGGGAAGAGAAAATGAGGGATTGGTGGGAAAGGAAGGTAGGAGGGAGAGGGAGGGAAGATAATGGAGAGAACAAAGAAAAATAGGAAAGGAAAGGTGGAAGAGGGAAAGGAAACAGGGTTAAAAAGATTGGGAAGGGAAGGTATGGGAAGAAATGAACAAGGAAAGAAAGGAGGGGCAGAAAAAGAAAGAAGGGGAGGTAAGGGAAGAAGTGAAGGAAGGGGAGGAAAAGGAACAAGGGGAGGGAAGGGGAGAAGTGAAGGAAGGGGAGGAAAAGAGACAAGGGGAGGGAAGGGGAGAAGTGAAAGAAGGGAAGGCATGGTTGTGGAGAAAAGAGAAGTAAAGGGAATAGAATGGAAAGAAAAGACTGAAGGGGGTGAAAGGAAGAAAAAGGAAGGGAAGAAACAAGACGAATAGCAAAAAGAATGGACAGACATGGGAAGGGATACATGGAAACAACCCGAGAAAGGAGGCTATCTCTGTTAGACACGTTCATCTCTACGCAGCACCTCGTATCTCTGAAGATAAAGGAGTGGGTCTGAATACAGAAATAAGACAAATACAAATCAAACTAGAGGTGATCGTTTGTGGCTACCCCTTCCCAGATTAAGGCATATTGCTATAAACAGATAGTCTGACAGAGAAATAAATAGATAGATAGACATACAGAGTGACAATAGACAGACAGGCGGATAGATAGATAGATAGACACATAAATAGAAAGCCCTCCCCTCCTCAGGGAAAACCCTCAGTTGGAAATGCCGGAAAGAACACTATATATATATATATATATATATATATATATATATATATATATATATATATATATATATATATATATATATATATATATAAGAAAAGAAAAGACATAGATATGCTCGCGGAGAGAGTGAAACAGGAACCATTTCTTTAGTACTTCTTGTTGGTAAAATATAGGTCAGCTACTTGTTTTCGTTGTGTTTCCCCTGGTTGTTCATTACCGGGAAAAAGCAGCCGAAAGAAAAATGTTCACGGGATTTTTTTTCCTTGCGTTTTCGATTCTGGCCATTAACTTGACATCCCATTCCTTGAGACCCGGAAGTCCTCCTACTTGCCACTCACCTCCACATATCATCACTTAGTTATCTCTCTGTATTTTTTTTTTTTTTTTTTTTTTTAGCAACAGGGAAGAGGGAGAAAGTAAACGAAAATGGAACTGGGAACTGGGAAGAGAAGTGGATAAAAAGAAGTGGTATAAGAGAAAGGAAAGAAAGGAAAAGGAGATGAAGAGGGAAAGTAAGAGATATGAAAAGAATGGGGAACATAAGAAATTTAGAGTGTTATAAATCTGAGAAAAATGAATATGGAGGGAGAGGAAGGGAGGAGAGATTAAGAGGTACAGAAATGCGTAATGAAAGAAGGGTTAATAAATGATAAAGAAACTGGAAAGGAAGAAGAGAAATGAAGAAGACTGAAGGAAGATAAAAAAAATAAGGAAAGAAAATAAGGAAGGAATAAAGGAGAGAAAGAAAGGGTATAAAGGCTTGTGAGGAAGGAAAGAAATTTTGCTTCATTAAAGTTACTTTTCGAACATTCTGGTGCATTTACGAACATTCTGGTTTCTGTTGTGAATTTTCTTCCTTCACATTAAACTGACTCACTTTGATCAACTTAGTGAGGAGTCGGGACAGTCATTTTTATATCAACATGAGAGCAAAAGCGGATGGGATGAATGGAGATGAATGGGCCGGATAAGAGCTGTAGTACTGGTGGGAGATGAGGGATGCTGGGAGAAGCGCACACTGTCAAGATGGGTGTTGTAGTGTTGTAGGCAGGCTGCTAAGATGCAGGGGAAATGTATAGCTCATTCCTGATTAGTATTACACTTGACTCTGAGTCATAATTTTTCACACCTGCCCATGCTTCCTCACTCCAGCTGCATCACCTAAACTCTACTGGAATGAATTCTAGTTTCAGGTAATGGAGTTAGAGTGAGGAAATATGGATAGGTGTTGAAGGGTGTTAGTTGTTGCCAAGTGTAATGCAAATTTGGAATGGACTATAGAGATTTAACATAATGGGTTAGATTGGCAGAGCGGAGTGGGATGGTTATATGGCATGCCAAGATGGTGACAGGTGATGAGACGGGCGAGACGAGTATTGTGGAAAGGGACATTAGATGAGATGCTGTCGATGGGAAGCTGTTATTGGGATGTGTAGTGTTATGGCTTGCTTGATGACGGTGTACCATGAGTGTATTATGTTGTCCAGCTCAGTGGGCGTAGCGTATTGTAGGTGTGTTATTTCCGGGAGGTGTGTATCTATGTGTCTTTGAAAATTTTCCCAGTCAGCAGCAGTGAAGTTAGGTCTTGGCCTGCAAGGCGAATAGAGTGGATAGGTTGAGATGTCTGCGATTATGGGAATATGATCGCTAGTTGTTAGGGGTCCTTGTTTGATATGTATGTTGTGGTAGGTGTTATAGTTAGATAATATTATGTCTGGTGTTGTGGCTGAGTTGGGTGAGAGGAATGTGGGGAAGTGTGGTCCTATGTGTTGTATTGTTCTGTCAAGAATTAGTTGGTGTAACTGAGATCCTACTACATTTGTGTCTCTGTATCCAAATGTTCTGTGATGTGCGTTTAGATCCCCAAAGAGATAGACTGGTGTGTTTCTTCTAAAGAGTGTGATATAGTCTGGCGTGATCTGTGATAGTGGTTGTGTTAGTGTGTTGTAGTGATCAGCGATAGTGCTGTGCTAGTGATCCGTGAGTGTGTGTGTTGGTGACCCGTAGTGACCCGTGATAGTGTGTGCTACCTTGTGTGAACTAGTGCGTAATGGCTTCCTCGGCAGAGAGCTGTGTCCCCACTGCAGGTACTGAAAAGGACTACCTTGAATTAAAGGAGGAACTTCTCGAACTGAAGCGGGAGGTACAAATTCTCAGGCAGGAGAAGGCACAAATGAGGGAATTGTTGGAGGAGATGTTGGAGGAGAAAGAGAAAAAGGCTGAAGGTTGGACACTTGTTAACAAGGGTGCAACGAAGTTCACTCTTAAAAAGCAAACGGAAATTAAGACAACTAATACATTCGACACACTACGGGACGAATGTGAAGGGAAGGCAGAGAGGGAAGCAGAGGAGAAGGACGGTGAGAGAACTTCCAGTACAGGTAAGTATAAACAGAACAAGAAAGGTAAGAAAAATGTTGTTGTTGTTGGAGACTCCCAGGTGAGATATCTGAACAGGGCCATGTATACTCCACTCGCTAAACATGTGTGTCTTCCAGGGGCCAGGGTGGCTAATGTGGTAGATAAAATTTCAAATATCGTCAAGGAAAGTGGTGACAAACCCACTGTGTGCCTCAGTGTAGGAGGCAATGATATTAGTAGCCGTAAGAGTGAGGTACTGTGGAAAAGGTACAAGTTGATGTTAGAAAAGGTTAGGGAGAGGGGAGGAACCCCTGTAGTGCTTGGTGTTTTACCAAGGTGGCGGGTTGGAAGGGAATGGTTGAGCAGGGCAATAGGGTTTAATTGCCGCCTTGAAAGGTATTGCAAAGATAATGCAATACCTTTCATAGACAGCTGGGACCGGTTTTATGGACGAAGTGCCTTGTATAGTTGGGATGGGACTCATCTTAGCAGGCAAGGAGTTACTGTTTTAGCTGGAATGATAGATAGGGAGTTGGAGGGATTTTTTCGAGATTGAGAAGTAGGTGTACAGGAAGATGCAGCAACTACAGTCAGAAATCATTATTACCATGTTTGGATAGATGCATCGATACTTGCAAAATTAAGAACAAAAGTTCAACCAATAGTGTAGATACATCCACTCAGGCACCTCAAATTGAGCAGGCGATGATAGATGATAGAACAAGCGATGATAGAAGGGCGATAAGCGATAGTACAAAAAATTGTTATATTAGTAAAGTAAAGAGTTTCCCAGTTAGTAATAAAATAAATAACAGTAAATGCCAAGGTAAAGGCATAACTACTCGTAATAATCTGAAAGTGTACTACACAAACAGCCGGAGTTTACGTAATAAAATGGATGAACTGAGGGCTTTAATTTGTACAGAGAAAATAGACATTGCCGTTATTAGTGAAACTTGGATGAATACAGACACTCGAGAATTTTTAGCAGAATATCAGATAAAAGGCTATAATATTTTTGTGTCAAACCGTCAGGGAAGAAAGAGGGGAGGGGTAGCTATTTATGTAAAGGATTCATTAAACTGTTACAATAAAGCAGACATTAAAGTAAATAGGGACACAGAAAGTGTCTGGGTTGAAATTAGTAACAATAGGGAGAAATTAGTCTTAGGAGCAATTTACAGATCTCCAAAATTAAGTAGAGCTGATAGTAACATACCTCTGGGAGGAAATTAGGAAAGCATCACAGTCCAGCTTAGTAATAATTGTTGGGGACCTTAATCTGCCAAGGATAGATTGGAGAAATCAGACAGGAGATGCAGAGTCAGAGGAATTTCTAGAGGTAGTACAGGATAATTTCTTTTTTCAGTATATCAGGGAGCCCACCAGAGGTAATAATATACTAGATTTGGTTTTAGCTAATAAAGAAAATATCATTAGCGATATAGAGGTTGGTGGACGACTTGGTAATAGCGATCATGAAGAAATTAAGTTCAAATTTATTTGGGATGTCTGTTCCACTGAAAATACCTCCACCGTTCCTAATTTTCGTCTAGGAGATTTCGATGGCTTAAGAGCTTATTTTCGAACGGTATTCCACAGGGAGATTAGCTATTTGAGGGAATGTCAGGTTAGTGGGGATCCCCAGGTCATAGGTCAGGCGCAGGAAGCACGTGGGGACGTCCGTCAGGTGTCTGTGAGGGGGGAGGTGGTAGATAGGAATGTAGTCCAGGTGACGGAAATTAACTCAGCTCCAGTACCAAACAGACGTTCGACCAGTGAGAAGTATAACGAGTTAATAAATATAATATACGGAGGCCAAGATAGATATATTCCTTCAAAACCGTTTAGAACTAACAATTCAGAACCAAGATGGTTAAACAACAGATTAAAATCTCTCATAGGCCAAAGGAAAGGAATATATAGAAAAATAAAACGTGGAGAGGAACACTTACGTAACCAGTACACAATTTTAAATAGAGAAGTAAAGAGGGAGATAAGAAAAGCAAAGAGAAGTTATGAAATTAAGGTTGCAAGTGAATCAAAAGTAAACCCCAAGGGTTTTTATCAAATGTACCGAACGAAAAATAAAGATAGGATAGGACCACTCAGAACAGAATCAGGTGACATTACCAGTGAAGATAAAGAAATGTGCTCCATCCTAAATAATTATTTCATATCAGTATTCACCAAGGAAAATCTAAGCCTGGTCCCTCAAGCAGCAAATATTTACCATGAGAATACGGAAAATATTCTTAGTAAAATAACCATTAGTAAGGAGGACGTATTGAAAGAAATTAACAAGTTAAAACCTCAAAAATCGCCAGGTCCGGACGATATATATGCAAAAATTATAAAAGAAACCAAAGAAGAATTATGTCAGCCACTTTTAACGTTATTCAATGACTCTTTAAGTTCAGGAGAAGTTCCAGAGGCGTGGAAAACTGCAAACGTAGTGCCCATCTTTAAAAAGGGTGATAAATCAGCTGCGTCGAATTATCGTCCGATAAGTCTAACGTCAATAGTAGGAAAAATGTTAGAGTCAATTTTGGCAAATAAGATTAGAGAACACTTAGAAAGATTTAATCTTATAAACGAAAGTCAGCACGGATTCAGGCAAGGACGATCCTGCCTCACAAATTTGTTGTCATTCTACTCGGAGGTCTATGAGGCAGTAGATAGCGATAAAGCTTACGATGTTATTTATCTGGACTTTAGTAAAGCTTTTGATAGAGTCCCACACGAAAGGTTAGTTAGAAGGTTCGAGCACACGGTATAGACGGCGATATCTTAAAATGGATAGAATCCTGGCTGAAAGGACGAAAGCAGAGAGTATTAATAAATGGAACTAAGTCGGACTGGGGATTAGTAACTAGCGGTGTACCACAGGGTTCAGTACTCGGTCCCTTATTATTTATCATATATATAAATGATCTAGACTTAGGAGTCAATAGCAGAATCAGCAAATTTGCCGACGATACAAAAATAGGGCGTATCATTAACTCGACTGACGATTGCCATTACTTACAAAAAGACCTCGATACATTGTCCAAATGGTCTAAAACTTGGCAAATGGAATTTAACGTTGAAAAATGTAAAATGTAAAGTACTTAACGTAGGCAAGACCATTGGAGATACTAAATACAGCTTAGATAACAAAGAAATTAGCAAATCGGAATGCGAGAGAGATCTAGGAGTTATGATTAGTAACGACCTTAAACCTAGGCAACAGTGCATTAATGCGAGAAATAAAGCAAATAGGGTCCTAGGATTTATTTCGAGAAGCGTGAGCAATAGATCATCTAAAGTAATACTGAAACTTTATCTAGCATTAGTAAGGCCACATTTAGACTACGCAGTACAATTTTGGTGTCCTTACTATAGAATGGATATTAATTCGTTAGAAAATGTACAGAGAAGAATGACTAAAATGATACATGACGTCCGGAACCTGTCATATGAAGACAGACTGAAAAGACTAAGTCTGCATTCGCTAGAGAGGCGTAGAGTAGGGGAGACTTAATTGAGGTTTTTAAGTGGATGAATGGTATAAATAAGGGAGATATTAGCAAGGTACT